>NC_044209.1:2414456-2764456 GCF_900880675.1 Sparus aurata | reverse complement strand
ACTGAGTTGGCATAATCCTAGACTAGAAGTATTAAGTTCACAAATTGGTTTCAAAAGATATTATTTAAACCTTCTGCAAGCAGTCGACTAAAGCACCCAGACAGGGTGTGTGCTAATACTTTTTGCTTATTGCTCACCAAGGTTTTGGCTTTAAAAGGGGTGTCAATAACACGTTTTAAATCAAATTTTGATCTCAGGGCTAATGGAGCCAGATGAGCTGCATGGAGCCATTTTATTTTGTTTCCGTTGATTTTTTTTTGGTCCCAGCTGCTTCAGCTTTCCAACACTGTTTCAAGAAATGGTTCATGGAAAAGAAAAACCTGACTTGTGAAATTATTTTCAAGTTTCTATTTGTAAGAAAAGTTAATTTTTGAGTCTCATTCCCAGCTCGTCAAATTGTGACGCTATGGTATGGCGGCCTGCAAAAGTGTCAGTTTTTGACAGGTTGGGAAACCAGAGCATCATTATTTGACAGTTGGGAATGAGACTCAAAAATCGACTTTTCTTACAACTAGCACTTTAAGGTCCCCCCACTTTATTACAAGCTGAGCTACTGTACAAGTCAGTTTACATATTATCCATGGAACTCGCCCCAGATCACTGTTGATGAAATACAATTAGCAATGTGGAACAGATGTCTCTCATGTGAAATGTCCAAGTAGGACACTCAAACAGTGTAGGTCGTGTGGTCTGGGGGCTGTGCCCAAGCAGCCCTCCTGCAACTTTGCAGCTCCAATAACAAGTAACTTAACCAGGAAACGTTTCAGTGATGGCCTCTATTAATTTCCCCAAAATTGCATATCATTTTTGCATAGATATGACATCATCATCAGTGGGATTCATCAAATAAATATAAGTGTATGTTGATATAAACACTGGACACTTACATATCATGACTAGCTCTGAGGGAGTTTGAGCTCTTACTGTCAGTGAACACAAACTTTGACAACAGTTGGAGATGTCAGACAGAAACAATAGAGAAAGCTCTCTGAGAAACCAGCAAAATAAGTAACCACCTCCTTCCCTGTCTAGACTGTAAAGTATAAAGAAGAAGTTTTCCTTCAGGTTGAAATGTTTCCTTTCACTTCTGACATGTTACATATGGCTCCTGGCTTCATGATTGTTCTACGCTACATTTAATTATTAGGAAGGTTTACTGACAATGTTGCTAAGATTTAGCCTGAGGTATTGACCTGATACTCAATAGTGTCAGGTCATCCCTCATGACATGCTGTTTGAAAGAAGTCAGCCTAACACCAGATCTAGAATTCATAAACATTTTCTGTCTTCGGGTACTAGATCACAGACCATCTTCTCACTGTAAACATCGGTTGACATATGTGCAATAACCGTGTAAGATTGCAACAGTTATTTGTACTTTGAAAGGTTTTGGGTTAAATAACAGCGATGGGTTGTTTCTCTAAAAGGTTTTCAGTATCTACAAAAAACTGTCATTTTTTGTTCTTCATCACTTTCTGTCACTGAGGGCAGCTGATTTGAAAGGATTTAGAGGAAATGATTCCCTAACTGCTTCCATTCAATCTCGATATCAGTGTAAATGTACACCACCACAGATATTGATTAACTTGTGTCGAGTCTAGGCCTGATGTAAAATCATTTGCATATTTTCTAGTTTACAAATTTTTCCCAGCTCACAGCCAAGAGCAGTCCAGCAGAGCAAACTGTTGTTTGCATGTTGCCATGAGATTCAGTACACTTTCCACCTGACAGCCTGACAGTGTTACTGCCCCATCATATGGGAAGGTGATGTTTTAAAAAATAATTTCGAAAAAATTCTTTACTCCTGAGA
This sequence comes from Sparus aurata, assembly GCF_900880675.1. NCBI lineage: Eukaryota > Metazoa > Chordata > Actinopteri > Spariformes > Sparidae > Sparus > Sparus aurata. The sequence goes on along the minus strand of NC_044209.1, from coordinate 2,762,646 downwards.
ATCATAAAAAACTGACAATAGCTGTGAATAACGTAACATTTTATTAAAGAATTGTTCGACAGACAACTCTCCCAACAATGAAAGAAAAAGGAGCTACAAAGGACAAAGAAAGAAGTTGTTTTTCTCCAAAAAGACTTGTTCTTTTTTCCAGCTAATATTTTGTCTAAATTTCCGACTATGCATGGACAGGTCACCAATCCCCATCCATGCCTTTTTCCTTGTACAAGCCAAGACATTTATGTACAAGGGTCATTATAGGAACATAAAAACTACTTATTTTCTTCTAAAATACAAGAACTAAAAAATGTAACTTCAGTACAATGGACAAGAAGAAACACAATGTTGTTTTTTTTTTCTTTCATAACAGGTAAATACTAAAAAAGTACAGTATTTTTTCTCGATATAAATACATGAAGGATAAATAATAATAATACAAAACAGAAAGTCTTTTTAAACCGGCTATAACAAATAAATATTTATATATGAATGTTCACTTGAACACACATTGGCGAAAGACGCTTTGATTGGAGGGCCTTCCGTCTTCAAAATAAGATTTCATCATTATTATTTTTTACCTTTAACCATCAAAATGTAAACTCTAAGTGCAACAATGATGCCCAGACGTGAAAAGGCATTTGTGTAAATCTGCACTTTTAAAAACCGTACAACAGGTTTATTTCCAGAAGAGCAGAGGGTGAAGTGAGGGTCAAACACACACACACACACATAGAGCTACAGTCTTCACAACCAGACTGGAAGGGTCTCGTGTGTGTTGACCCAAACTCTCCTCACCGACAGTTCAAACAAATAAACCCAGCTGTTTTCAAAATGTGTGACATTCACATCAGCCTAGATTTCTGGGACATGCATTTTTGTTCAAATATATACCCTGTATCCACGTTAAAAGTCAAGATATGAGAGAACAGAACAAAACAATATAAAATGTGGACTTTCACACATTAGTGTCTGCTAATGTAAGTGAACTCTTCCATAGTGAGACAGAGAAAGAAAGAGAGAGAGAGAGAGAGAGAGAGAGAGAGAGAGAGAGAGAGACAGAGGGCAATGACTTACCCAAACATAAATAAATAGTGTTCTCCACTCTTATTATTTACCCTGTGTCGATGATGTGCTAAAATAAGAACAGTAAAATGTCTCTTCCATGTCCTCTCATGTGTTTGTATGAAGTTGTCAACAGCTGGTGTAACCTGGCTGTGGAAGTGTGTCAACGAAAGGAAGCTAGCTTAGCATTGCTGTTTGTATATGGAGGAGTAATTGGCTAACGTAGCTTAGCACAGATGTGTGTCTATGGGAGCTAGTTTAGCCTTTGAGCTTGTAGCTTCTTAAACCCTGTTCGAATGATGGGAGGGTGGTGAGTGCATGTGTGGTGATGGGCCTGTGTGTGTGTGTGTGTGTGTGTGTGTTTGTGTGTGTTGGGGGGGTCTGTGGCGGATTTGAGAATTTTTGCCTTCTTCAGAAGCCATGTGCTGCTGCCACAGACAGGAGACAGAGGGTTAGTAGTGATTCAGTCTGGACGGAGAGAGACGGGTACGACACGAGGCACAAAGAGACAGTGGATGGTAGACTGTCCAGTGGTTTTTATGTGCTTCATTGAACGAGGGGAAGTGAGGAAGACAAGTGATGCCAGCTCCAGCCATATATTTCTGTTGTCTCTCTCTCTCTCTCCAGCTGATGGAGAGGCAGAGCCTTCCACATAGCTCAGCTTGGCTGACAACAACATGTGTTGCCTGGAGGGGGAGAGAGCTCAGCGTCATAAATCTAACCACCTCGTTAACTGCCCATTAAAATCTCAACTATTTCATTTACCAGGCGGGAGAGCTGTTTGTATATGTGTGTGTGTCTTGGGGGGAATTTTATTATCAAAGTACAATTTTAAAGCACATACTAGCTCTAACACAGCCATTATTTTTATAACATGCTAGCTGAGCTGCTGCCCACACAAAAGCTGATTCAATAATGCATTAGAAATCCAGGGAGGATGACTTCTGTGACTGCTGAATAATACTTCTGCATCTTTTAAATTATTTAAAATATAGAAAATTATGCAGAGAGATTTAAAAAACTGACATCTCCTTTGTTTGAATACAGAAGTACTTAGTGCAGTGTTGAGGCTGCTGTGCAGTAGATTATCAGACTAATGACTACTGACCAAACAATGGTGCTCACCACACATCTTGTTATGCCAAACAGCTGCCGATATGTCTCTACACCAGTGCCACACGACGGGCTTCCTGACATTCCTTGTCCCTGGGGGGACGTGGGAGACAATTGACTGTACACCTCATCTCCCACGCCTACAATATGCTTGACTGCCCTGGGACCAAGAAATACACTTTGAGAAGAATGCAAATTTCCCTAAGAGGATTCATGTTGAGCGTGTAGGTGTGCCAAAAGAACACTAAAATGATTTTAAATCACTGATAATGTATTTAAGGACATTAAGCAGTTTTGAATGTGTAAGTTAAGTAACTTTTCTCTTTTTTAAAAAATTGAAAGTTAAACTAATAATGTACTGTTAAATGGTAGACAAGGTTTGGAGATGTCATGTTTTAGTAGTAGAGAGTCAGTTAATAAGTTTTGCCCCAGCTTTAAAAAAACATGGAAATGTTTTGGCAACCACCATTGATATCAGTACTTTTACAGGACAGAGGTGGACCTTTTATGGACTCTTTTGGCAACATGAATGGTTTCAGTCCATCACTGTTACTTTATCATAGGCACAGCCTTGGCCTCTCAAAAAATAGATTAACTCCACTGTAAAGGTAAAAGTGAAAGCTCGAGCCCTAATCAAACCTGAAGGAGGTACTGATGAAGGCAGTGGAAACAGGGTGGAGCTGGACAAAACCAAACACTGATTGTGCCCCTTTGTGGCGACAGAGCACTGGACAAACCACTGGATAGTTCCTCTCTGTCTCGTTCTGTCTCTGCTGCCATCCCATTGCAGCAGTTGAGTCCCCACGTGATAGTTAGTCTGTTAGTGAGTCACGTCGAGTTACTTTTTCTGTTTCGTCTTCACTATTTCCTACGTTGTCATTTTGTTCCAAACCTGCTACAGGTGAGTGAGCTTGGGTGCTTCCTGGATTCTGCCCTGAGTCGAGGTGTGGTGCGCCGACAGCTCGGTGTACGTAGGGTGTGTGGGCGGGTCACAGGGACCAGGGGGGCCCCCTCCGCCCACGTGGTGCTGGTTGGCGGCTGACATGGGCCCTGCACCATTGTAGTCCATGGTTTGGTGGTGAGGTGGCGTGGGGCCGAGGTGGTTTAGCCCGTACATGGAAGGCCCCGAGCCAGGCATGGGTTCCACATAGCTGCCACCCCCCACGTAGACTGGACTGGCCTGCATATTGGTGGGAGTCCCATAGCCAGTGCTGTTGGCCTGCACTAGGCTGTGGTGGGGATGGGGGTCGCCATAGTCTGGGTCTGGGGCGCCATACTTCTGCTGGGGAGGACAGCCCTTCACTGGGACATTGGAGTAGGCAGTGGACATGGAGTAAGAAACTCCCTGGTGGGGCTTGCCGAAGGATGGCGGAGATGGGACATCGTAGCCTGATCCCCCTCCCATGGGGTGCATTGAGTTGAGAAAGCTGGCGGAGGACTGCATGGTCAGGGGTGGGGAGCCAGTCGGCGAGGGCCCTCCAGAGCTGGAGCTCAGGCCCTTGGACTTCTGGTCCTTTTTGTACTTCATGCGTCGGTTCTGGAACCAGATCTTAATCTGGCGTTCAGACAGGTTAAGCAAATTGGCCATTTCCACACGGCGTGGTCGGCACAGGTACCGATTGAAGTGGAATTCCTTCTCAAGCTCAACCAGCTGTGCGCTGGTGTACGCTGTACGAGCCCGCTTCGATGACGCTGATGAGCCACTAGTAGGGCTCTTCTCCCCGCTGCTACCACTCTCTGCTCCACCTGAAGCTGAGGAGAGAAGGGGAAACATTATGAAGAGAAAGAGCAAGTGAGACAAATGGAGAGACAAATGGAAAAATGGAGAAGAAAAACTCTTAAAAGAAACATGGTGGTCTCAAAAAAATCCCTAGAAAATGGAGATAGTAAAAGTGAAAAAAATGTACAAAAAAGAAGAAAACAGTACAAATGAAAACAATGCAGATGAAATCCAGGTATAATAAAAAAGGTCAAAGATTATAAATATTGAAAGAGCCAGAGAGGAAGAGAGAATAAAACACAATCAAGCTGCATGCTGGTGGAAACTGAGAGCATTCAGGTTCTTAATAAAGCAGATGGGGGTCCAGGCATGCCGGCGGAATTATCCCTTGATATTAGTTGTCAACACTTCATAACAGTGGCAGTTATTAAGAGACGGAGGCCCCGGCGCTGGCCGAGGGCAGCTAAATTGCATCTTGACTGGATAGACAAACCCCCCACAGCAACAGCAGCTGTAGCACAATGACTACAGCAGGAACTGAGGCTGATCTGCACTCACTTCAATCAGCTTGCCAAGAAAAGTCAAACTTCTCACCACATTTATGTGATGGTTTTCAGTGACCGGTGCCACACCAGTGGAAAACTACCTGATGCACTGTTCTAAGTAAGGACAAGTGTAAATATTTTTTTTTTCAAAATGGTAATGTTACTCTCAGCAGGAAGCTAATCAGTTTGTCTTAAGACTGATAAACCTCAAATCGGCCAGCTGTTGTCACTGCTTTACAATACATGAGATGACACAACAGATTTTTATGTTTTTATGTTTTATGTCTCAAACGAGCAGCCACAATTAACTAACACATGGGTGTATATTATCAATATTTGTGGTTATGATAACATTTTGGTCACCAAAGTCATTGCCAAGATTTTGGAAAATCTGTGAAAATAGATCCTACAAGGGAACAGTTACGAGTGGTCATGGGATCAGCCAGGTTGGAAACAAGGTGACAGATACACAGTGTTTCCAGCAGGTACAGTTACGTCAAACTGATAGTCCAATATGACAGCCCTGCAGTAAATCCTCACCTTGATGAATGTTCTAATGTTCAGAGGTGTTAAATTATTATTATTTTAGACCATTTTATATAGTATTTTGATGGGTGCTGGAAAACTTATTTCATCATGCTGAGGGGTGTTTTATTATTATGTCCAACTAATGTATATCAATGAGGCTACAGTAAATACTAGAAACACCTGTCTGTATAATCCAATAACATAATGATTGACAAACTACATCCTCTCCAAAAGGACAGCCCAGTTGTTAGAATAAAGCATTAACATGGTATATTTCTGCGAATCACAGATAGGTTACATGTTTAGGTTTCCTATGTATTCTATCAACATTTCAACAATGCGTCCTATCATGTTTAGATTACATGTATGTGTTCTGAGGTGGAAGCGATGGTAATGGCCACCAAGCGAGCGACACTGACAGTGTTTCCACATTAGACACCACAACATTTTCCAACTGTGTCTGTGGCAACAGAACCAGGCAAGCCAAAACATAATCTTTCTCTAACCAACACTTGAACCAACACCTCCTTGAAACAGATTCTACAACACTTAGAGCATTAGAGCCTTCATGGTGGTAAGATGTCTTATTTTTAGCTGAGTGAACCTAATAAACTGGTAACTGAGTGTACATATGAAGATCAAACCCAGAGTGAGTGATGTTACATTAATGCTTCAGTTGTACAGAAGATCAAAGTAACGTGTGTGAGACTGGACAACTACAGTCACGACTGAAGCAGAAAGTCCTTTTTAAAACTGTGATCTGATAACAGTCAAGGGTTAGCCTTCACTTTCCTTTTCTTATAAAATCTGATTGACTTTGGAGGTTATTTCTACCCGTCAGACTGTCTGAACCCTGGTGTTTCTTTCTGCTTTTCCAGATCCCAGAATTGAGTTTTGTGTATACAGTGTTTATTATAATGAGTTATAAAAACATAATCTAGTTTTACTTTTGTCTTTACAGAGTGGTCATGCCTGGTGTGAGCATCATTTGAACACAGCCATTCTGAAGGTTCCGTGTGTCAAAACAACTTACTTACATGATGGTTAGTTTGCTGCTAAAGTAAATGGCTGCTGAAGTGGGCTAACTTTACCAGCAACAGATGATACTTTGTTAGCTCTGTGCTGGTGTTTTTTCCATCTTGATGTTTATTCCAGACTAAACAGTAGTGCTGAACTCCAGTGCCTCTTCCATCTCTCTTTGTGTAACTAATACGCCTGTTATGGAAATGTTCCGATGTATCTACTGTATGTGTATGCATGTGCCGTGTTCACACAAATAATTGCTGATGCAGTACAGTTCAAAGCCAGCACTTAGATCCTATCTCTCCATAATTGTATCTTGCTCAACAGTATAAACAGTTGAGTCTAGTGTTTATTTCTAGGGACGGGGACAAGAGGCAGGAGAAGTAACCATCACATCATCTGTTTTACAAAGCGCTGACATTCTCAAAATGATTGTTTCAAATTCCCATCAATAAACAGTCTAATCTTCTCAACTCTATGCCCAGTCAACTAAAAGCTTTATGAATGTGAGTATGAGACTCATATTCATTATGGCAGAGGACAAAGTCTCTCATTGATAATTACCAATTCAAATAATATATCTGTCTGTCTGTTATCACACAGTCATATGATATTCAAATTTATCATCCTGTTGTATTTCTTTCAAATATCTGCTTGTCATTCTCCCTCTCTCCGAAAATCTATTCATCTGTTATCGTACATTAAATTCATCTTCATATCTCCCTCCTGGAGAAGGAGGAGAAAGTACATCAATGAATGAAGGGATGTGTGCTGGCTACTGGCTGCAGGTTTGTGGCAGGAGGTTAGCCAGACTGTCCTGTAACTGACTGTGCTGTTTCTGTAATGAACCCATGACTGCTCTGCTGTTATTGAGGACAAAGTCCACTTAAAGTCTTCTAACTGCTATGGAGGTTTCTTCAGAGAGTCCAACTCTTTTATGGTCCTTTTGCTTAAAATCTGACACTTAATTCAGACTGAGTGCTAAATATTCAAATTTGTACTCTGCTAGATCTCAAATGATCATGAACAATACTCAAAATATCCCTTTTGGTTATAGTTTCTATGAAGTCCATGTCTATAATGCAGGTGTTGTAATGCACCTATAGTGCTGTATATCAAACTTATATTGTCTCATTGTGATGCCAATGTCTATAATGAAATGAAACAGAGGATAATGTATGTTAGTGCCTATTAAACTGAGTTATATGGTGCCTATACTTATAATCAATCACAAATATTCATAATGTTGTTTATTTAATCATCACACATGATGGGGCATTTTATGATGGATTTTAATGCCAAGTATCAATATTCTATAATTGCTGGTTACTCACTATTTTAAGGATCATAATGCATCAAAATTCTCATAGCTGTAATACATTATATTATTTTAGAACACGTTATAATAATATTTTTAGCACATCATAATGTAATTGTAAGGTACTGTACATGGCCTTTTTTTCTTTGCTTTTAAGAACAACTCTTACTTTGTTTATATGTAGCGTATCCTGCCACCTTTCTAGCTTCCAACTGTGTTCTGGGACCTTATTTTCCTCTGAGAACAGCTCGTTTATTCACTTATGGAAAAACACATATTTCTGAGTTCATATTATTACCTGATTGTTATTGTACATATTACAATTTGGAGTTTGAATTTCTGCTCCAAAACTGCATAGTGCCCCTTTAAGTGAAAAAAAGTTTGATCAATCCAAGAACAGCACATAATATGTTTTAAAATTCACGTTTTTACAGGCAGTAACATAAATGGTAGTAACGTTTATAATGCACTATGGGATAATGACTGATGATGATTGTCCAGGAGTGCTTATAAATTTTACAGTACAGTACTATAGGAGAAATGTTCCACTCTGTAAGCAGACTTGGGTAACCTGAAAGGTGCTATATAAATTAAATGTATTATTATTATTAAATATGGCGTATCATAAGTATGTTCATAATTGATTAGGATGCATTACAGACTTCATTATGGACTGGGCTTCATAAAAAGTGTTACATTATTATTGGAAAAGACACATACACTTTTTCCCCATGTGTTGAACAACACTGTATGCCTCCTCCCAGAACTTCTGCGCAGGGCGTCTAGTGTTGGTTGCCACATATGCACAGGTATTCTACAGTTTGATAATAATAACAACTAGTTTGATTAGTCGCCTGTGGCCATTTCCCTGTCTGAAGCAGTGCCTGTGGAAACCTGTTCTGTGGTTATAGTGACAAACTCTTTAAATCCTCCAGGGATCTGGAGCTTGAAAGAGGATGGTGATAAGAGAGGTGAGGAAAGAGGGACGTTGAGATGGGAAGGAGAAGACAGGATAATAGGAACAAAGACGCAAATGAGAAAGTAAATTGGAGGCAGGAATAAACAGAAGGAGCACAGTAGGAGCTGAGGAAAAGAGTAATGAAGACAACAAAAACAGAGAGAGAGACTGGTATGGGAGGAATAATAATTCTGCTAAGCCATGGTGTTTGAGGGGGTGGGTCAGAGACAAAACAGACAGAGAGACAGAGACAGGTGTAATCACCATTGCCAGAGTTGTTGCTGGGGGAACAGTTTTTCTGCTTGGTTGTCTGCCGACACTCTTTCATCCAGGGAAAGATATGCTTGGCCAAGGTCGGGTTGGGGGGCAGTGAGGAAGAGGAGGACGATGTGGAGGACGATATGGAGGAGGAAGAATTAGATGACTTATTTGGGCCTGATTTAGAGACTGAGGAGGCCCCAGCACTGCCACCCGGCTGCTGAGCCCCGTTATTACCATTGCTGGGGTTGGGGGGCAGTGGAGGGGACACCTGGGAGCCGGGGAGGTGCTCAGGCGGCAGGCTGGGCCGCATGCAGCTGCCATTCAGCTCCTTGGTTTTAGCTAACTGCTGCTGCTGCTGGTGGCTGCTGCTACTGCCCAGTGACTGTAAAGAGCAGGCAGAGCGCTGGTACGAATCCACATCCAGATGGGTTGCCGACTGGAAAGCCGGCTGGTGGTGGGACACTGGGACCGGGGCATCGTAGCCCCCAAAGCCGTTGGCGGCTGCTGCTGCTGCCGCTGCCGCCCCCTGCACCTGGTAGGACGAGTAGCCACCGAAAAGCGTCGAGGAGTTGTCGTAGTATGTTGTCTTCTGCATTTCTGAGAGAAGTGGCGGCGTCTTCTTGTGCTCCGGTCCTTGTTGAGAGCCACTGCCGGAAGACCATTTGGTACCGGGGGTCACGTGACGGTGTCTCTCCAACGGTCCCCTGCAATCTGACCTAAAAGGTTAGGAGAGGCAGAATAAAGAAATAAGACAGATAAATCCATCTTCCTCCAATGAAAGGCAACATGACATGAATAGAAACCACTGCTTTTCTTTTCTCTCCTCCCCCTCCCTTCTCAGCCCTCTGCACAGCCTGCAGATGCTCTGGTGGAGGGGGCACGAGGCAAACTGTGATCCCTCTCTGTACACACACACACACACACACACACACGGAAAGATGCATTTCCATTAAATGTTACTTTAAGTCACACAGTAATTAGACAATAGGATTTATATCATTTTTTTAAATAATTATTATTAGTGGTAATAATAACATAGGCTATTTTTTCATAATATTAATAATGGTAGCTGTTCTGGTTGCTTATTTTTCAGCAGTTGGATGATGACAATGTTTCACTTTTGAATCTCTGAAATGATAGAAAATCTATTTTCAGCATGGTTTTAAACTTCACTGTTGGTCACATTTTTCTCCGTATTAGTAAATTTCATTTAGAGCCTTACGTCTGTAATTAAAGTGCTACCCCATCATGTCTGTTATTCATTCCGAACGAGACATTTTGTTGTTTAATGGCGGCAGTGAATGTGGCCTCTGTATATTTCCCTTTGTGACTGATGTAGGTAGCCTATTTCTGTCAACCACTGCCTCACACACATGATTTACTGTATTCCGTCTGCTCGTCGTTACCTCACTCATCCTCACTCATACGAGGCTATCTCCGGAAGCGATCATTGCTGCTGAATAACACGCTATTCTTGCAGCAAGGTAGATTTATTTAAACAGGTCAGAGGAAACATGGCAGCGGTGTATAGGCCTATTACTGCGCGGTTTTTGTTTTTGTTTTATATTTTATAAACGGAATAACAAAGAAATTACGCGTTAATGATACCTCAAATGTCATTAAACTGTCAACCTCAGATGCATGAAATAAATCTCTAAATGTATCTATCGGTAATATTTCTCATATGCACTTTTGGAAAATCGGGTTCGATATAAAGGATGTAGGCTAAATAATTTCCAGACGGTACTATTTGGTTCATATTGTGGGTCGAAAGAAAGAAAGAAAGCAAGAAAGAAGCTTCACGACTCAGTGATTCATTAGGGTCGAGTAGCCAGAGTGCTCTATCATGGGCCCCTTAAGGGAAAAAGAGAGGAAGAAAAAACAGAGCAGTGTTAGACCCCGTAGACTCCTATCTCGCGCTCACCGCTGGGGTGGGCCTGTGGCCGCGAGAGGCCGGCTTGTCAGGCGCGAGAGAGCACCTGGCATTCATTTCTCCTCTGGAGATAAAATGTTTAACAGGAGAAGTGGAGTTGAAGCGGCTCTGCTGCCTCCGTCACCAGACACAAGCCGAGCCTGTGTGTGCTAGAGCTGCAGCTAACTCCTGAAGCGCACCATCTTCATTTACCAGTAATTAATTGCCAGGATTCATATCGAACGACGGCCCACACAGATATAATGTAGCCTTCAATTCTATTTACCTGCACCATAAGATCTGACATTTTGGGGGTACCTTTAGAAAACAAAAAGGGAATTAGCTAAAGTGCGCAGGGCGATAACACCACTGTTAGATATTTACAGGCCTGCGCCACAAAAAAAAGAAGCTGAGCTGAAAAAAAGATTCAAATAATGACGTCTGTCCGTGTGGCTACACGAAATGTGATGAAAGTTATATGCTGAATATTTTTTTTTTAATTCATGTGCGTGCTAGGCCTAGATTACTTTCCCTACATAAATAAATGGCTAAAAAAATATGATATCCAAAAAACAATATTTTTATAACGGGGTAAAACTGTGATTTCTTTAAAAAACATTACTCTTTTTTTTTATCACACAGAGCAGCTTGACTTCAGCTCTCAGCACGTCACACATGTCAGCCATTTATCTTTCTAGTAGACAAGCTGGAATCCTAATTATTTACTCTGAGGAATAGTCCAAAGAGAGAGGGAGAGGGAGGAAGGGGGAGAGAGAGAGAAAGAGAGAGAGAGAGGCCGTGGCAGTGAGTGTAGGAGGAATATGTTATTAAATCATATCGCTGTTTCACCATTAAACGGGACACGTAATGTCTCTGCCCCTGGCTTGTAGGGCTACAGCTTAATACAATCACCAACTTTACTAGACGCCTCCCTGAATAATCCACTTATAGTGACAGAGAAACAGCCACCCAAACAAAAACAACAGAGAGACGGGAGGGAGAGGTCGGCCTTGGTGTCCAGTGTCTGTGTTTTATCCTGGGATATAAAATTACAAATGGCGCCTGCCATGAAGAGCTATGCAGGCAGGGAGACAGACAGAGGATGCATTAACTTGGACAATCCACATATTCCTTATCCCATTAACAGGCACACACACAGAGAGGGGCCAATTATATGGAGCCGAGCCCATAAACAATAAAGGATTGGCCTGATCAGAGCTTTTGTTGCTATTTCCATGGCCTCCGTGTAGGCTGAAGTTACCAGTGTAGCCTCCATGTGTGAATAAAATGATAACATCTAAACGTCTTAGCAAGAATTAAAAAAAATGTCAGATATGATCAGAATGATCAAGCGGAGGCCCGTGGGGATGAAACAGCAGGGGGATGTGGATCATCCAGAAGATGGAAAAATGGTCGGCCATTGCTTTGTAAATAAATAGCATGTAAGTGAGGACGAGGCAGGGACAGAGGAGGAAAAGAAATGAGAAGAAAAACAGAAGAAAGAAAAAGGACAGAGAAGGTAGGCCGAAAGAAGAAGGGGGGCTGCTTGCGGCGGGTAGCTACGGCAGCTTAAAGCATTGTGAACTCTTCTTGAACCGGGATTGAAGCCATACGGGCCATAAATCACTGAGCCAGCCACTCCGCCGTTCACAAACTGCACAGCGAACAAACACTCTGTATTTCTGGTTTGTTGTTGAGCTCGTGCATTACCGACTGGCCTGCCTGCCTGCCGGTAATGCTCCTTACCTTCCTTAGCCCCGGTGGTCCCGGTCCAGTCCGGCACGCACCCGGCAACACCGCATCACAGTTCAGTCCTCACACACGTCGCCAGGCAATCAATAACAATAATAAATCATTTAATAAATAACGAATCCGCGCGCTTCCTCTCCCGTTTTCCTCTCCTCCTCCTCCTCCTCCTCCTCCTCCTCCTCCTCTCTTCTTCTGTCCGCAAACCCCCTGCTCCTCCGGTGCTGTCTGAGACTAGCACGGCAGCTCACCGCCACAACAACACCTCCTGGAGCCAGCGGCGGCGGCGGCGGCGGCACACCGGGCTGCGCGAGGGCGGCGAACCAGACACCGTGTGGCATGAACGGCTGGCGGCTGAGAGAGCTGGACGGACACGAGATGTCGGTGGGGGGCTCGATACGCGGGCAGAGTTAACGGACAGGCTTGGTGTAGGCTACAGGCAGGCTAGCTAGCGCACGAGCTGAACGAGCTTACCGGGAGCCTGCCTGCTGCCTGCTCGCGCCCCCGCCCCCCCCCCCCCCCTCCACCCTCCGCCCCAGCACCAGCGCTGCCTGCACCGCTGCTGGCTGATAACAATGGCCTCAAAAGTCTGTCTTTTTTAGCCTCAGTCGCTCACACTGCCGGCCAGGGAGTCAGTCAGCCTCTGAGGAGCAGGTCCTCCGCGAAATATCACCCCATTGCATTTTGGGGCGGTTGTTCGTCCTTCTTTTTAATCTCCTTCTCCTTCTCCCTTCTGTCCGTGTCCCGGGGTCTCCTGCCTCTCTCCCTCCGCGTCTTCCTCTCCGTCTTGGGTCTGTGCTCCCGCCTCGCCACGGTCTCTGGAAAGCTTCGGGCGGCGGGCTTATTCCACACGGCTAGCAGCAGCAGTAGCCGACAGTAATAGTTGTGGTGGTGGCAGTGGCTATCACAGTAGGTATTCTCATTCTGTTGTTGACAACAACGGGGGTGTAACGGAGGAAATAACGGGGCTTGACTTGCGGACGCGTTGATTCCCCCATCAAACAGCTCAGCGTCACTCACAAATTATGCTAATGTCACTGGCTGGATGACAAACACGCAGGCAGATATGTTAGCTCTACAAACAGCAGAGAGGTTACTTGTATACGTCTTTTAAATGGGTCTTTCTTATATAGCACTTGGGTTGACTCTTACACCAGGGGACTTTTGGCCTAACTTTTACGCAATAAAAAACATGTCATTTTGTTCATTTGTCTAACTTTTATTTGGCCCTTATGATCTCTCTCCCTCTTAAATACTCTGATTTTAAACAGCACGGTCCTCTTGTGTAGGTTGGAGTCCATCTTTACCCTGGGTTCTCCTCCTTTCCTAATTTGGAGGCTGGCAAAATAAATCTTACATCAGACTTCAACAAGGAGAACTGTAGTAGCCTAGTTCGGCTATGATATCGTTTAAGTCTATCATTCATAATTTCAGTTTCACATAAAAGGTTAGCAGTTCCTGTTGTTACTTTTTTCTTGCTGTAGATAGTTCAGTAAATTGAATTCGAGGTAATAATGTCGAAGAAGGCTTACAATTTAACAAAAGATATAAGCTACATATAAAATAACAGTCTAATGAATTCAATATGTTATACCCATCTCAGAAGCTGTATTAGTATTGTGCAACAACACAACTGAACAGGTTTTGGACGGATGGACGTAAGCGTCATTCTGTGGTTATTTCATAATCTCTTTTCTGTATACTGACATCTCTCTGTTACATGGCAACATTTAAGCTTTTATATCAAATGTCTTATAATATCTATATTTTTCATGTTTGTAACTATCTACCTTCATGTCCAGTAAGACTGTCACTAAAAATATAAGCGGCATTTATTTGACAAGTGTATTAATTAGTCGAGCAGCCAGATCTATGAGTGGGGAAATGTATGTCTTTTGGGACAAATCCCTTTTATTCTGTCTGCAGTTTGCTAATCACTCACTTTTTATGTCAGTTTGCTGAATGAATGTATGAATATTTTGTGATATTTTACAGCCAACATGTCTTTTATTTTGCTCTATCTTTATGTATTTATTTTATTATTATTATTGTTTTAATTATTTTATCATTGTTTTGACAGAGCCCCTCCTGTAGCTCATTCCATGTCTCCCTGTGGAAACTAGACTTCGTCTGTATTGTTAAGATTTCAACACGTCGTTTCCCCCTCCTCCTGCTTATGCACAGAAAAGGGTAGAGAAAAAGAAAAAAAAAGAAGCCACAGTGGAAGGGAGGTAAGTGACAGCAAAGGTGCAGACAGCAGTGATAATGAAACAAATCAAGAATAGGCTGAAAAAGAAGGACTGACTGAGTGGAGGTAATCTTAGAGCTTTACATTAACTGGTATCTTTAAAGAAAGAAAGCATAAGAAGAGAGAACTTCCCTGTGTTTTGGCTGTGAAACACATGGGAGGAAGACAGGAGCAAGTGCAGTAACATCTGAAGAAAGAGGTGAAGCTGGCTAAAAAAAGCTACCAAGAGTGACAAGAAAGCCCAGAAGGAAAGAGGCACAGAGAGGTGAGACCAGAATGGAAATGAAAATATGAAGGTGTCTTACAATGTTTTCATAACCCCCCCACCACCATCACCACCGCCACTCACACACCTACACACACACACACACACACACACACACACACACACACACACACACACACACACACACACACACACACACATTAACTCTAACTCTCTCTCTCTCTCTCTCTCTCTCCCCCCCCACTTCGCTCTATTTTTATTATTCAGGACGCTACCCCTGTCGTTTATGGCTACGTAAGATTTATGAGTTTTCTCGCACCCAGAGCGTGTGTGTGTGTGTGTGTGTGTGTGTGTGTCTGTGTGTGTGTGTGTAAACAGCCCAACTTTAAAACAGATAGCATTCGCTGTGGGCTGCTGAAATGAGAGGATGAGCTCCGTGTAGGTGGAAGGTGGGAGTCTGAAAAGTGTCCGTCTGCAACTTTTCCTTCAAACCAGCCTTTGTGAATGATTTAACTGCTGCTGAAAATCCTCATTACTCATTAACCAAAACACTAATCAGCGATTTTTTTGTCTCTCTCTTTCCTTTTCTTTCCACTGAGCAACAGTGTGGGAAGAGATGTGGAGAGCTAAGCAGAGCGGATTACGTGTATGTACTGACTTGTAAAAGCACGCCGGTGCTTGTAAAGGATGGCACTTATTCTGTATTTTCCTTGGATGGCAGACGCGCATCGACGGCTCCGTGTTTCGGATCGAGTCACGGATATTGGGTTTCACAACTGAAACTCTGTGCCTTGCAGAACGGTGGAAATCCTCCCTCCATTTTTTTTCTTTTTCCCCCTCAGGACTTTGACATGTAGGCCACTGAGGATGACACCAAGGAATTTCCGCCTTCCACGGGATCTAAAATAATATTTGACGCTCAGCTTCACTGTGTTTTGTGCCGCTGTGAATGTCCAGGCTAAAACAGTGTTCACAAATGAGGAATTGTTTGTCATGTGCGGGCCTTGATGTGTTCTGAATGAAAATAACTTGAAGCATTTCTACAGCTGTGACCTATTGTATGCTGCTGTTAGCGCTAGTTTCAGTGCTGTTGCCTCTATATATAATATCACTGGTAGTGTTCGCATTATAGTGACATTAGCGCAGTTACAGCGTGCTGTTTTAATAACTGTCTTCTCAAATGATGACTGACCCTGCTGCGGCTCTAACCCGCGGCCATCACACCGCCCTTCACACCTCTGGTTTATATTACATTACCACGTGTCATTACATCATATTACACCACGCACACACATCATGCATGAAGGACAAATATTTCACATGCATTTGACTGCAGCCTTCTACAATGTTCAGTCAATTTTTAAATAAAACAAATGATTTATCCAAATCGTCTGTTAATGTTACAAAGCCACCAACGCTTCCGTCACAGTTTTCACATCATATGAACTGCGTGAACATCACGTCTGCCCTGTTTCTGTCCAGTTTTGACATCATTTACGTAACGCTATGTAAAACAATAATAATCATAAAAAATAATAACAATAATAACAATAACAATAACAATAACAATAATAATAATAATAACAATAATAATAATAATAATAATAATAATAATATCAGTTGATAACAGTTGACACGCGTGAATACATTACAGGGCGACCACAACAAACCATAAATCGCTTTATGCGCAATAACGAGGTTTTAAAACGAAATCGCCACCTTCTTCACGGTCTAATAAGGCGCCGATGGATCACACTACAAATACACAGACTTTAAACCTCGTTCGAACAGTGCACCATCACAAGGAATATAGTAAAACAGCAGGACTCACCGGAAGATTTCCTCTTATTTCCTGGTGTTTTGATGGAAGAAAACGGCCTCCAGAAAGCTCCTAAGACCTGCAGAATAAAAGGGGGTAAAGGGAGAGAGAGAGGGAAGATAGGGGGAGGGGGGGAACATAGGAAAGAAAGAGATAGGGATATGTAATCAAAAGGTCTTGGTAAAATCCGATACAGTGCACAGACCTCTTGTAGTCTAATCGAACGGTTGGGACAGGAGCAACCGCTGACAGGTATTGCTGACCTTAAATTATTCCGGTGAAATCCCGGAATAAAAGTAATAAGAGCAGAGAGAAGGATGAAGGCACAGTGGGAGTGATCTGAGGCGTTATTGATTCTGCTTATCGTATTACACATCCTGTCAAATTTACCATGTTTCCTTCTGTTTGGGAATGTCTGATCTGCGATGCCTTCTGTCTTTAACCTTTAACGACGAAAAATGGCGCTCCTTGCCATCAGCAATGCAGGTAAAAAGTCAGAGTGCACAGATAGAAATAATGGAAGATGTTATAATATTATCAATTGATAATTTGAAAGAATATTTTGGAACCAGATTATTGAGCAACAAAAGTGAAACAAGAGTGTAATATTACAAAAGTAGATTAAAAAAATTAGGAAATGAATGAGTGCATGAATAACACACTGAACACAGGGAGCTATGACACAAATCTACCTATCAAAACAAAGAGAAATTACAATGAACAATTTGAACGGGGTGCGTCCAAATCCTGGTCCTATTAATCTCGACGGGAATATCCTAAAACCAAAGTGCTGTGCCTCGTGCGAAAACCTCAACGTTAACACGTATACATGATTTGCATTCGAACGGAACAAATCCGTAATAGGAATGGGTTCAACAGTCCGAAATGTTGTTAAACACCAAACGGCCCGTCAAGGCAAAAAGAAAAAAAAAAAAAAAAAAAAAGAGAGAGAAGTGAAGGAAAATCGGAAGCAGGTCCATGAGGCGAACAGCTGTTTCCCAGCGGTTTCACATCCACGTAGCCCATAAATAACATCAGCATCAATCCGAGAGAAAAACACACATCCCGGGCCGCATTAGAGTTACTGCTCGGCTGTCCTCAGCACCAAGAGCAGGAGGACTCATCCCGGCCGATGATACAGCGGCAGATAAAACATCCATCGAGTGCTGTATGCGGTGCTAAACACTGTTTAGAAATGAATTGTATAATTGTATAAGAGCATCCACGTCAACAGGATGAACTAGTTGCTGGAATAAAATCTGTGCCTGGCGCTGCTTCTTGTTTCTGCTCCTGACAGCTTCCCCCAAACACATAAATCAAAAGCAAGGATCCCCCGACCTCCCCGCACCAGCCTACACCACCACCATCACCACCACCACCACCTCCACCACTACTCCTACTACTATAAAGTTATTGTTTCCCACCATGCACTCACGCACAGCTCTGAATGCCGTCCATCCCCATCGCAGCACCAGCCGGGGTTTCCTCACGGTGTCCCCCCTCGGCCCCGCGGGTTAGTAGGAAACTTGGAGCCACGGAGCAGGACTGGACTAGTCCAAAGTTGCCCAGAAAGTGATGCAGGGGCCGACTAGCTTAGCCAGCTAGCCTATAGGTCGAGACAAAGGGAGGAGGCCGCCTCCAGTGCCCCAGAACAGCTGATGAGCCAAAATCTCAGTGGAAGGAGGCAAATGGAGAGAGGGGGACTTTGGATGAAATCAGTGCTCCTGATTCTGAATATCCAAATAATACAATGTAGACGAGGGGTTTTCTCCGGTTGGATGAAGTGAAAGTTCTAAATCACGGATTGAGCAAAGACAATATCAGCAGCAGCATAGGCGTAAGCCTAAAAAACTGCGCGTGCTTGATTTAATAATGCATATGTATATAAGTTAATGAACAGTAGGTTTACACTCCTGGGAGGTGAACGGATGCACGGACCAAAAACTTCAAGTGTTGACGTGCATTTACTGAAGTTAAGCAATTATGTGACACAAGTTCAAGCTGATTATTTAATATTCTCATTTTATTTGAACTTATTGGTTACTGTACAGGATGTTCATCTATGTCTCAACCTCTTAAAATATGATGCGCTGTTCGACTTTAAAGCATCCATGCAATGTTGATGGATGGAATGATTGATTTTCTTGCTTTCTGCTGCCTGCAGCCTTATTTTGAAGTCTTGCATGATCTGAAACTTTATCACTACGCTCTGCTCTTATCTCTGACTGGTCTGGTGGAGCCGTCACCGGCCTGCAGCCCACACACACACACACACACACACACACACCAAGCCATATGCTGTTTTTCAGAACAGAACTATTCTTCATGTATATTGTTTTGTGTATTGAAGTCTTTCTGCTAGGCTTGATCTAAAGTTCTATGGTGACTTTGTCATTACATTCCTTTGAAACACAACATAAAAGTACAACATGCAAACAACACTACAAGTACAAGTACTACACAAGTTCAGAAATTTTAGTGTCAGTGCTGTTACTTTACAGACATAGTAAAAAAAAGAACTTGTGGTACTAACATTGCAGTTGAACACCCCCCACTGAGCATTTACACAGTGATATATTGGTGCACAGCTCTCCAAAAGTGACATTTGACCTGCTGGAGCAATAGCTCATGTATTTAATGATCAGGCTACTGGAAAGTATATGCCCCATAATCCCATTTCCATGCATTTATGATTTCGCCCTTAAACCAGCATCCTTTTAACTGAGACAGAAAATACAGGAAATAAATGATCAGTTTCAATTGAAAGTGTTCACCTTCTTTCTGATGCTGTTGATGTGAAACTGCAGCCAGTCAGTAGCAGGACAGACAGGGAATACACTGCAGGTCCTAAAAGTAATCTCTACCAACTCCAACACAAAAGCACTGACATTAAGTGTAGGGTTTTCATCCAAAATATGCTTGTATTCAACTATCTTAGATTATCAAGGTTTCTTTGATCATCGATAGCAGGTTTTCTATTTATTTATTTTTTTAATGATGTTGATAATGATGTTTGTTTTAATTTACAGCACTTTTTTCAACCTAGTTCAATGAATTTACATTTCAATCATACAGTCAGTTGAACTTGATCTGTATTCCAATGTAGATCACGGAAGTATGTGGCCCCCAATTAAAAAAAAGAAAATACAAACAGCAAAAACTTTTAAAATTTTGTTCAGCCTTATTTAGCCAACAAAGAATAATTATTAGACTAGCTTGTTGCAGTAGCTTCTGAATCAAAAGAAACCAAAACTTTAAAAGCCTCTGGCCTCAAACAACCTATCTGTTAAACACATCCCCCCATGTGTATCCAATTTCAAGATTCGAGGTCAGTCACTGCACAACGTCAGAGGGCTTCTGGCCTCCTACATTCTGCTCTCCAGTTCGAATTTAATTTGGTTTGGTAATTCTTCTTACCTCTTTTCTCATAGGCAGAAATGTGTGTGCTGTTTTGGTCCCACTTCAATGGCAAAAGGAAAAGTCAAGTAAGAAAATCTGTTTGTAGCGTATGTGCTAGTCTACATGTCAAACAATTACACTTTAGCAGTCTGACACCACATGACAGTTTTACATTTCAGGTGAGGCATTTACATGTTTTTCTCTGCTAGTACATATTTTGCTATGAGTTTGTTTTTTCATTATTTACACTGAAAGGACCACTTATGCTTGGATAGTACGCAAGCTTCCAATTTCACATATGCATTTCTTTGAATATGTTATCATATATATATTTAAAAATAGAATGCATGTGAGTTTTATACATTTTGAATACTTCTGGCCACCACAGTACCCACTGCCCTCAACATTCACTTCCGCATAGATCAGTCAATATCCATAGTTCTTTTGGTAAAAGGACATTTTGCATCAAAACCATTTGAAGCTTTCGTTGAAGTGTAAAGAGGTTCACCGGTCATGCAGCAGAATCACTGACACGGCAACACAGCCACATCAAATGGGCAGGCAACAACAAACCTATACCACAACACATTTTGTCTCCTCCCCTCCTACTTCGGCCAAATGACTCGTAGGTTTCAACACTCTTTTTCTGGGGCTTGACAGGCACTAATGACACAGAGAGACACAGTTCCCCCAGTCTGTTTAATCTAAGAGGAAGGTTTTAGGGTGTGTTGCCTATAACCAGCTACCTATACCCAGTTGTTATTAAGGTATGCCAGGAAAAATCAAAGCAACAGCCACAAAACTCACAACATAAATCCTATCTATTTATTCTTAATTCCTGTTCATTATACAGGTTTGTGGAATGAACCAACATGCATTCCAACATGCATTCACCAGGAACACTTTGAATACACATTTTTGGGCTATTCATTTCACAACCAGGCTAAATTACATAACCGGATCATGGGTGTATGCAACCATGCTTCTAAAGGCTGCCATTTCTCAGTTACATCTAACTGCCTTACATCTGTTGTACACCATGGTGTAACAACAAGCATGTTAAAGGACATACCATTGTCTGCTATTATGATTATATCCCCTTACTTTGTGAACACATTCAGGCTTGTGAAATCTGAACAAATCTTCTACTTATAAAGTCTGTTGCTCCCGGCTGTCTGCACATAACTGATGCATGACACTCATCCTGTGTACAAAAGACCTATTTGAATCTTGTTTAAGCCACTGGCTTCAGCCGAAGAGGACACATTTCCAAATGTTCCCCAATTATAGCCTCAAAAGAGTTGGCAGGGATCATGTGCAAATTTATCTAATATCAAAGCTGAACTGAGATTTCAAAACTTATTAACAAGAGGTTGACTGAGGGTTGCTAATAGGCTGAAAATATCTGTGGTCATCTCCCTCTTTGAAATTAAAATGATGAAAGTCTCCAGAAGCCCTGAGACTCCAAATGAATTTGAAAAGATGTTATTTACACTCTTGATACAAACTCAAGCTAGCTTGTGCACTCACTTTAGGCGGGATGCACCCTGATGCTTTTAGCTTAGCAGCTATACAGCTGTGTGACTTTGGATCAGAAAAGTGTGTAAATAACGTTTTTCCAAATCAATTTGGGAGACTTTGACTGTGCTGTTTGTTTGCTTTTGGCTTTTTATGCAGCTGTTCTTCATGTTTTAAAACAAGTCCCCAACTGCTTCAGTTGTTTAGGAGAATGCTGCAATGCTGTTTTGCTGTGAAGCTCCAGAAATGCTTCATGGACTATGCAACTTCACCTGACTTTCCATCATCATGGGGGTGAGTAGATAATGACTGAATCTACATTTTTGGGTGAATTTATCCTTTAATAGAAACCTGGGCTTTTTTTTTTTATTATTATTGTTTGCACATGTACAAGCAGTCCCATGTTTTGTGGGGTCAATCATGCCAACAAAACTGTATGACCTAACTGTAGCCAAAATCACTTTTGCATCTTGTCTTAAGTGACACCTTATCTACCATCCATTGAGCTAACATTTTAGCTCAGTTTCCACCTCCTGTCTTGCTTCAGGCAGGGTCACTCATCTCCCTGAAAAGCTCGTCCCTGTGTCACTAACAGTCTTTAACCAGAAACTCATGTCATCAGCACCTTCCTTTGACAGAGAGTTAATCTTTATCAGAGATGCTAATCTTTAACCTCCAACTCGAAGAAAGCCCTGACATAGACACACACACACACACACACACAGATAGATAGATAGAGAGAGAGAGAGAGAGAGAGAGAGAGAGAGAGAGAGAGAGAGAGAGAGAGAGAGAGAGAGAGAGAGAGAGAGAGAGGGGATGAATGTGTTTGGGGTTGTTTAGAGGAAGGTAGGGTGTAAAGGCCAAATTGCCCTTTCTGCTCCTGGGCCATGAAAAGTGCCAAGCTCACCAAGTCTGTCAAGCACTGGAGGAATGGGATGGATGTGACTGCTTGTGTGTGTGCTGAGAGTGGTAGATAGAAATCAGGAAAGAACAGGTTAGTTTGGGCAAGTTTATCTCAGGCTGGGCTCGGATGTTGGAATACATGTGATAAACTATATGTCGATATTGCAGTCAAAGCTTATGCAGGATCAGCATGTAATTTTTTTTTTTTTTTTTTTAGTATTTCCATAACTCTGACATAAAACAGCTGAAATGTTTCATGGTTTTGAGTGTGTGATGCCAAGTTTGAAAAGGTTTGATGGGGTTTCTGAAATTTTAACAAATAACAAAGAGGATATCTGTTTCGAATGTTCTATATTACAAGCATAGATTGATCAGTATTGACAAAAATGCACTGGCAGTGATATAGAGGTTTAGTATGGCGCCATTTGAAGTGTGCAAATAAAGCATCTCTTCAGTTGCCTTGCTACATCAATGTTACACTCTCTGATGGTATTGAAAGTATAGAATAGTTAACCGTGTCAGTAGTTAGTTAGTCCCGCTAATTTCTGCATGTTCCTGAGGATTACAGCAGGATGGTTGTAGCTAGTGACTGTTGCCTGGATGCAACTTCAGTCCGAGTAACTGAGCTTCTTTTTTATTTCTTTTGTCAGTGTGTATCCAGTCGTCTGACCGATGTTAGATGTTGAATTTCAGGACAGACAGCCACAGTGGTTGCCTGTTGGTAAAAGAAGACGGTTTCCTGCAGTCGACCCAGGGACACCAGCACTAAATGATATGTATCTGTATTAGTTTGTGGTTTGGCATCACCCTAAAAATGGATTTTCCTAAGTTGTTATTATATAGCTTTAAGGCCTCATTACGCTGAGTGTTGAACAACCTGCACCAGTACAACAGGCGTGTATCCATTTCCTAACAACATGCTCCTCTTATGACACATAGATCAGAAAAAGAAGCCAGTGATTGTAATATAATCAGGCCACTTGGCCTAGCAGCAGACAGAGCTGCTATTAAGCCTGTTAGAGCAGGAGAAAGCATCTGTATGGATCTCAGCCAGAGCTGTCAGCCTTTATACACTACGACAGCGTCAGGCGTGCTTGCCCCCACTATTTTATTCTGATTGGTGTTTTGCCCATAGTTTGTCATTGATGAATGAAAAAATCTATTAAATCACGGCTGTGCTGGACTTGCTGTGGGTTTTTCATGACTTTAAAGACTCTGTACCCGGAAGTAAGTAAAAACCACCAAGGTCAAGCAAGCTTCCAGAGGAGCTGTCCAAATATTACCTGGTATAACTATTGAGCAGTGACTCCCAACCTGCTTGGCTTGTGACACTAAATAAAGAACACTAAAATAAAGAAAAGTCTTCTTGAGTTTCAGTTTCTTTTAGATGACTGGTGATTGACTATTTGATTTTTCATTTCATTTTTAAACCTCAGATTACTTCTTTTGAATGACTTCAGGTTCAATAAAGACACTCAAATATCAAGCACTTTACAAGAAAAACACAAAAACAATGAAACAAAATTTTGAGCAAGTCATCACGTATAGCGTGACCCTTAGAGCTCTCTTGAGATCCACTGTGAGAGCTCAGGAACGCCAGGTTAAGAACTCCAGATACAGAGCGACCATTTGTAGCCTAACTACTTTAACAATGACTTGTTTTTATCTTAATGTTCCAGTTTACAATGATAAACAAAATAGACTTTAAAAACATTAAAAACTGGTAGAAGTGATCATGGACATCACATCAGGAACAGATAAGCGGTAAATGTTTCATCAGTAATCATGGGAAGATCAAATACGTGATAATTAATAATGTGATTAGACAATCACATACTTGTAATTAAAATTACGTTTGATCTTTTATTTGACATGTATTATTATTATTTTTATCATTATTATCATTATTATTATTATTATTATTATTATTATTATTATTATTATTATTATTATCATCATTATTATTATTATCTAAAAATGATACTATTCAACAATATGAACAGCTAAAAGGATCTGAGGGTATATGTTGGACTACACCTCAAGTCATAGAAAATGACCTGGTTAAGCTGAATCCTGTCCAGTTCACACATTTTCATAAAATGTAGGATTTTTTTTTAATTCTGAAATCTTGTCTGCAAACAACAAAGGATCCGGGAATGTGAGCCTTGGTGACTGAGGGAGGACACGACTACTTGTGGACAGCAGAGAGAGAAAGAGAGAGAGAGGGGGACGGCTTCTCGAGTGAGCAATCTTTTCACACCACCATAAATCACAGCGTGTCTTGCATGCATCTTCTTTCTTTACACCTCGCCGTCAGGTCCCTATTCACTACGACTCATTCTCTGTGTGTCACGCACACAGACACACTTACCGGATACGCACCTTCTTCCAAACTTATTTAGAGAGAGAGAGAGAGGGAGATTGAGAGAGAGAGAGAGAGAGAGAGAGAGAGAGAGAGAGAGAGAGAGAGATGGTGGTTCCCCACTCGCCCCCTTACATGTTGCCTATTCTGAAGCATCTGTCTTCAGCTGCCTTCACATACACACAAACACATCACACACAGAAAAGAAAAAAAAAAAAGTTTGGGGCTAGCAATAGAGCTTTGACGTGGGCACACCCCGGATGCCTCTGCGAGTTGGAAAGAGACCACGGTCACACAACAGATAATTAATGACATGTCTAGCGGCGGAGACTGTGGGATGGGGACGCCTCGGGAACACACACCGGGACACTGAGCGAGAAGCATCCCGGCAGACCTTACCTGCGCTCTCTCGGCGTGTCTCTCCTCTTGGAACCCTCCTGTTGTGATGTTTTTTTTTCCTGGATAATGCAGTCTGTTTTGGACACCGAGCGGACGTTGTGGCTGGAGTTAAGAAAACCAGAGAATCCCTTCACGGAAAACCTTGGACGTATTTTTCACTGATTGCGAGTGCGTAATTACGCGCTGTCGGTTTATGAGTTTGGCTCTTTCCTAACGTGTATTAGTATCAAAAATAGCACTAAAGCAACATTCATTCCAATCAAAACCACCGCTTAAACAGCACTGGTGCTTGCTGTTGTTATAACTGTGTATCACTGAGACCGCCTCTAAAACACAACTGAACGTTTACATGCCCGGTTTGGAAAAAGGCATAAATCTTAAGCCGGCTCCGCCATGGATCTCCAACATTCAAACCTACCTACAGCGCACAGGCTGGCGGGGACTGCTCGGTCTGGGGCTCGCGGTGCTACTTTACCCTAAAAAACACACCTCGTGCGCGCGCTCACCCCCCCTCTGCCTGTGCTGCAGAATGCCCCGTATATCGGGCCGGTGCGTGCCTGGCCAGTGCCACAGTCAGGGCTCGCGCTTTTCTCTTGCAGAAGCCTCACATAGCCTACGTTGTCCTCCGGCACAGGAGCAAACGTTAGGGTACGGCGGGAGCTCGCCTGGGCCCACAGTGTGCTGAGCGAGCCTCCAAAATAAGCGCTTTCTTCTGTGAGAGCTTCTCTGGATAGCGCGTGACGCCGTATTCCCCTGGCTCCCTCCTCTGTCTCTACCTCTCTTCCTCTCTCCTCTTTTTTCCCCCAGTTCAACAAAAGAGAATAGCAGAATCCTCCTGCGCCCTTCAAACTCTTCTTCCACACCTCCTATGCTTCCTGGCGGATGGTATCTTTTGGTTGAAGCTAGTCTAAACGCACCAAAACATTAACTGTTACTGTCACTAGTAGCCGTTAGCCTGACCTGTATCCATCGGATCCAAATATTCTAGATTTGTTCTCATTGTAATTACTTATTTGATTATCTGCGTAACAGTGAAGACTATCACAGATAACCTGGTTCTCCTTCTCTCCCTCGCTCTCAGTGTCTCTCCCTGCTCGGACCTCTGGCTTCTTCGTTCGCTCTCGCTTTGCTGGTGTCGGATCGGCGGATTGACACCATGAACTGTTCCTGAACCGGGTTACGGACTGACAGCTAGACAGAGGGAAGGAGGGGGTTCTGGTTCTTGTTCCTGTCCAATAGGGGAGTCTGGTTGAGGTGCGCCATGGGGTTAGCGCGGTTCAGCTTGACCTGCCTGTCCGTCCTGCTTGCGCGAGGGCCAGATGTTGGTTATTACATGGAGTCAAACTGAGAGCGATCAGAGGAGAGGAAGAGGGAGAAGGAGGTTGCGAGAAGGGAGGAAGAGCAGATATTCCGCTGTGATTTGACCTGCACACGGCGAACTGTTTCCGGCCTGTTTGGCTTTTTCACCCAGTCAGTGGTAAAATATATATAAAGCGGATCGGCCTGTCCGATTCAGGCGAAATGCATGAAACGTCGAATAATCATACGATAGACTATGTGAGAAAATGTCAAAACTTTACATGAATTTAAACGAAAGCAAACGTCACCAAATTCATCTCACTTTCATTTCATATTCATGTAGGGGATGAATGACGAAGACCTGCAGCAGATACGGATGTCTGAGGCAGCTGGGCCTGTGCACATTCTCAGGGGGCGAAAACAACTCTTGTTGTAGAAAGTTGTAGAAAATGATCTGCGCGTGGCGTTGAAATGATACAAAATAGTGAACTGCATGATATCTGCCTATCACAGAGTTGTGTGATTCTGGAGCAATTTTGAACCCCTCGAACGAGCTACTGGACTGTAAATCTGTCCTGGATGTGTTGGCCGTTATGCACGCTACAAAATGAATCTCAAACAGATGCACTTGGCTCTGCTCTTCCTCTGATTCGCTCTGTGTCTGTGTGTGTGTGTGTGTGTGTGTGTGTGTGTGTGCGTGTATCTGTGTTATCTGCCCACGCGTTTAGACATGCCTTCACTGCCACACACACACACACACAGAATGAAAGGGGGGGGGGGGGGGGGGGGTAAAGTGAGGGAAATGGTGAATAAAGAGAGAGAGAGAGAAGTTGAATTACAGAAAGCCGAGGCGTTATTTTTAGTTTGTACCCATTGCGATAAAAGAAAGAGGATGGAGCGGGGGAAAAGCTCGAGCCTGTTCCGCTCCTCGTGGAGACGTTTCCGGCTCAGCAGCTCGGTATCTCTTATCGCTCTCGTGCATGCTGCTCTCCAACTCTCCCGGTTGAAGGGGCGAAAAAAAGCGCAGCTCGCGGGCTCTGGATACGGTTTCAGCCGCTCATTTTTCACGCGCTTTGAATCACTGCCCTCGTGCAGAAGATCATAAATTAGCGCAAGGCTTCTTATTGATTTATTTCCGAAGTGCTAATCACCTCCGCGCGAGGAAAATCCCATGAAGTTCCTGGCGCGTGGAGCAAGAGACTGGATATCTGCTTTTAAAGAGATAAGACAATTTAGCGTTTGTGTTAAATACTACTCCAACTATTATTATTATTATTATTATTATTATTATTATTATTATTATTATTATTATTATAACGCCATGTTGCTGTATTACCCAGTCATTTCTTTCTGTAGAATAAATCATAGCGTCAGGTTTGTAAAGGCTGCGCCTTGTTAGGCTTGATTTAAACACATGTTCACGTGTTTTGTTAACATTATTTTCCCCACATTTAAATCTTTGGCTCGTTAACGTCCGGCGGCAGCAGATTTATGAGACCGAGAGCTCCTCTGATTTATGTCTGACTGTTTTCGAAGAATCTCTGCTCCATTCGCGTTTTTAATCCTCCTGCTTTCATTTCGCAAGTGTTTTTTCGTTTTTGTTTTTGTTTTTTGTATCTTAACTGCGATTCCGAGAGGAATCCACCCGGTTTTGTCGGGTTGTAGGCTGCATCTAGATCCTTAAAGTTCAATTAGCTCCGCAACATTTTATAGCTGAGCGCGGACAGCATGGGATATATATTCACCGCCGCTGTTATATAGTGTGGACTTCATTCGTTGGACTTATTATCGCAGTTTTAACAACACTTTACTGCATGACTAAAAGCAGACATATTTAACATTTTAAAGGTGGACGCAACAAAAAACACATTATTTTTTCTGAGGTTATTTGAATTAATTTCACATTGGTTTCTATAGCCTGCTTCAGCCTCGTGTCGACAGGTCAACACGGGTTTGTACGATGGAATATTTCACTGTAAAACAAACGCGTATGCTGTTTTTTTTTTTTTTTTCCCCCACTTTGCGTTGATGCTGCAATTCGATCCGTTTCAGAAAAGAGAAAAACCGCCTCGTATTTTCAGCCATGCTTAAATTCAATAGGATTTTTTTTGTCTTTTCTCAACTGCGATGTTTTCAAATTGAGCGACGTTTGCAGGGACTAGATTTCATTAGATGAGTGCTACAGTGGCTGTTGAAAGACTCTTTCCTGCATTTCCCGGAGTAGTCGCTCTGCGCATTTAGATTTTGTTTTGTTCTGTTTTGCGTGGGAGAAGAACAGAGAGGAAGACAATATGGCTGCCTGTCCTGGCAGTGAGTGGGAATATGCGCCTTGTGCGAAATCTTGTCCGCGTGCCTACTTGCTTACATGCTGTCTGTCAGACGCGTGGGTCTGCACCGACCTTGGCTCTGACCATATGCAATAAAATGGTCCAACAGATCCGTCCATTTATTAAGACGCCACCAGACTGACCAATGAGCTGTTGAATTTTCTTTCCCTAAGCCAAGATTTTAAACACATTTTCACATAGAAATACCTTCTCTCGTGCCGCAGTTACATTCATCAAAAGTTTGGATAAAAACAATAATGAGGCAGTCATCTAACGACAATGAATCATCATTATATAAACAGCAGTGCTCACCGAAGGTTTCGCACTAGTCGCTTCCATTTAATCACGTTGCTCCTTCTTCACTAACAGTTTGGAAAATAATTAACACATTAACATACACAAATGAAAGGCAGGCACTATTTCTGTTCCCTCCTCCATCCTCCTGATGCCACACTGAGCTGATAATGCTGCCTTTGTCCTACAGCCGGTTTCGGGGTAAACATTAATGTGTGTGGTGTCACAATAGGCTTCGGATTGTGCGAATACAGGGCGCAGAGACACGTTAACGCCATCTATCTGTGTTTTTCATAGCGGGCTAACAAACATGCCTTCTCGCATCGGGATCATCAGCAGCAGTAGCATACAGGCAGAGGAGGATTAAGGGAGAGAGTTGTGAAAAGCAGCGAGGCCTCAGCGGAGTCCCCCTCCTGCCGCTTGGATATGGATGTCAGACAGGCAGTGATATCATTTCTCAACACCGTTTCAGATATTTGAACTATTTCAGCTGGGTTTGATCTGGAACTATCTTGCCAGACAAAACACACTTAACAGTGGACACATGCCTGGAATGAGATAAGATAAAGCAACCCTCTCTGCTGCCGTGGACCGTTCGCTGTGTGACGTAGGGCTGTTTTAAAGTAAACTGTGATTTGACTTATTTTAATGTCAACGTTGACTCCCTCTTAACTCTCTGCTTGGTGCAGGACCAGGCTCACAACCTGCCTCCTGTGTGTCTGTCCGCAGCAGGCGCCCACAAAGACGTTTGTGAATGTATTTCCAACGCGTCCCTGTCACCCAAATCAGATATGAGGTCGAGATAGCCTTCAAAATATTTAAATATATATGAAAAAAGGAGGAAGGGAATCCTGTCACTCCCCCTTCTCTCTCTCTCTCTCTCTCTCTCTCTCTCCGTCCGCAGAAATGAGGCGCGATATTGTTTTTGACACGGCGGAGGACAGCAGGAATACACATTTTGAAAAGCTGCCTCTTGCTGCTACTGCCATTATTATGTGATGGGAAGCCGCGGAGCCGCTCTAATTTGGTTACACTAAGGTTTACACTGGTAGTGATGGCCGAGGAGGGAGACAGACAGAGAGAGGGGGAGAGAGTAGAGGAAAGAGCTCAGCCTTGGAAATGTAATTGTAAAGTGATTTCATTCATCCATCCATCCATCCATCCATCCATCCGTCCATCCATCCATCCATCCATCCATCCATCCATCCGTCCATCCATCCATCCATCCATCCATCCGTCCATCCATCCATCCATTGCAGCCGCATCAGATGCGTCCCTTCATTTGTAAATAACTTTGATATAGGCTACGATTGGTTAATAATATGTTTAACAATATCATTAAGAAATGACTCATATTACACATCTTACACTGTAACATTGGTCTTGTAAGCTACTGTTGTATGTATGTAATAAAATGATTTGATGCTGCGTTCACTGTCGTCTGTATTTATTGTACTTTGCAAATATTACCAGCGCGCTTTACACCAAAACAACAGCGCACACGCGTCATTTACGTTAGTAAGTTATGAGGCTAGCCGATGAAGATGACGTTACTCCACCCGACCCCTCCTCACCCGCCCTACACGCTACTCGCCATGGGGAAGACTAAATATGGTACCACAACCAAATCACAATGTCTCACTGAGTCACTGCGTTTGATTTTGCGTATAGCCCTGCGAAGAGTTCCAGTGAGAACTGAGATGGGACACACAGCACGTGGCTAAAAAACAAGCAGCAGAAAATGGTGGAAAAAGTCCTGCCATCCCTGCATGTTATTTTCGTCGCCACGTTTAAAGAAGAGAAGAAGGTCTGATTCACGGTGAAGAATTTGAGCAAAGGCAGAGACACTGAGTGCTGACATGAATAATGGCTCCCTGTTCCAGTCCAGCAGACATCCAATAAAAACACATTGAAAAAATAAAAATGCATGGAGAGAAGGAAAAAAAGCTTCTAAGTATAAATTCGGAGTCGGTGTACAGTCATGGATAAAGCATAGCACTATTAAACACCTCTGCTCTCCTCCAGCAGATTTCTTATGTGGTAGGGTATTTTCAACATGCCATAGCAGTATGCAGGTAGTTAAGTTAACTTGAATGAAGTTGATATCAATTCCAAAGCCAGGATGATTCTCCCTGGATAGTTTCTGTCAGTGCAGAGAGCGTTTTAACGATTGTATTTCAGTAAAAACCAGGGCCTAGGATAATTGTGCTTGAGAAGCCACGGATTCGAACCGACGTCCTATAGCTCCTCGGCTTCCTCTGGCTGAGCTACTTGGATTCACGCACACCTCCTGGCTAGATAGATGAGCTTTCCCTGGCTGGCAGGTCCTTTTTTATGAGATTTCATGGCGGCCGAGGCGTGCCCGGTGTGCCAAATTTAAACAAATCTCTCGTTAATTGGTCGCCGCAGTAATTCAAGACCCGGAGCTACAGCCAGCCACTCTCATACTGAGCGAGAAAAAAGAAAACACCCCTAGTAATAATCAAGTGTAAAAAGGCGGAGGGTGTGGGTGAGGGCACGAGGGGAAATGCAGTCAGATATAGAGGAGGAGAAAGAGAGCAAGGCAGCGAAAACAGAGCCGGAACAGAAAGAGGAGGACAACCGAGAG
The DNA here is from genome assembly GCF_900880675.1 of Sparus aurata. Lineage (NCBI taxonomy): Eukaryota > Metazoa > Chordata > Actinopteri > Spariformes > Sparidae > Sparus > Sparus aurata. Next base: position 2,731,061 of record NC_044209.1, on the reverse strand, counting down.
AGGAGCCCGCGGCGGCCGAGGCGAGATCTCCTGCTCCTGTCCTTCTTCTTCCTCGTTCCGGTGTATCATCGGGCCATCGACCGTCATTTTTCCCCACCGTCTTCCACAGCGGAGGAAACATGATTTATCGCGGGCAGCACCATAAACAACAGCACTCCCTCACAAACACACAATGGCAGCCCCGGCCGCACGCTGACACCCTGCCTCACTATAAATCAAGAGAAGTAGCTGGCTGGGAAAAAGAAGAGAGAGAGAGAGAGAGGGGGGAAGAGAGAGAGAGAGAGGGAGAGAGGGATGGACAGAGAGTCAGGCAGATAGAGAGAGATGTAGAGGCAGACAGGAGGTGATGGGAGAAAGATGGAGGAGAATATCCAAGTGCTTCTTAAAATATAAACAGCCATCGGCTAACATTGCATCGCTCCCTCCCTCTCTCCGGCTTGCAGGCTGCACCGCTCCAACCTATAAACAATGGCTGATGATGATGGGTGGGGGCTGATGTGTAAACAACACCAAAGCAACATGCACGATGAGAAAACACGGCGAAAGATGGGTATTTTGGGGCATATTTACCACGATGTTAAAATAGCCTATGATTCACTGAGAGGGATGCGGGCGAAGGCGGCGCATCAGCGGTGAAGATGAGGAAGAAGAAGTGTGGTTCCCCCCATGCAGTCCCCTTCCTTCCGCAATACTCACGGTGTCCACAACGACCCGCAAGACGCACACCCGTCCAAATTTGTTTTATTGCAGCCTCCTTCTCTCTTTTCTCTTCCTCTCTCTCTCCGTTGGCGTTTCTCAGTGTCTCCTCTTCTCCCCCTCTCTCCCTCTCTCTCTTTTTTCTCTCTCACTCCCCCCTCTCTCCGCTGCTATAGGGGGGCTTGTATTTCTTTTCTTTTTTTTTTTTTCTTTTTGAAAGGACAGTTGGATTTTCGACGTCAGACACACACACACTGGAGCGGCACCATGTCTTACCGTTATATTCCTGACGAATACATGTCTATTCTGCAACCTCTGCATTAATTATTTAATGAATCACGTGACGTCTTGGTCGGGGGGAGGGGGGCAGGGGGTGGGGTGGGGTGGGGGGTGTCAGTACGCCTCTCCGTTCGTGGGACCCATCCGGACCAGTGCTGTGTGATGCAGGACTCTCAGTTAAAAAAATGAACATAAAAACATAACACGAGCACTCGTGTTCACCTTTCAGCGGGAGTCACTGAGTGGTGTGTGTTAATGTGTGTGTGCTCTAAACTGTGAGGGTAAAGTAGGGGTAGGCCTATGACAGATGCACCGAGAGAACGATAAAAGATGATTGTCACCGAATATGTTCGTTTTAAAAAATGACTGCACGCCTCAGACTCTTTCTTCCTTATTCCTCACTGTCATCTCTTTCTCAGTTCGGCGTTACTCGGCAGAACAAGGGGGATTCCTTATATTGTCCCGTCTTTTATTGCAACGTATCTTTTTCAGCATTTGGAATTATTCGATGAGGACGGAGCAAAGCACGGGCATATTTCATCCGTCTATTGCGCATCACAGCAGCGTTTATTTCTCATGTTCGATGTCACGTTAGCGCGTCCTGGAGCTAAAGTAAATATTTAACAGCCATAAAATACTGAAGCAAACTGTGTCAGTGGAAACAAATCACTCCAAATTGCTTATTTAATTATTACAAATTCATGTTCCGCATCGAAATGTGAGTGAGCGGCTGGAAATCTAAAAGAAAAAAAATCTAATCTGGAGAACGGACGAGGCCAGAATCTTCTTCTACATCTGTGTGATAATGTGAATCAGAATCGAATAATTCATCTGGACTGAATTGTCGAAACACGCACCTTCTTCTATCCCATTAACACGTTTTCCTGGTGGGGTGGCTACCGCACGCGCTGTAATTCATTTAGCAGAAGGAGCAATTTATTTAGAAGGAGGGAAACGGACAGGAAGCAGCCGAACCGAGCTGAGAGCAGAGCTGCTCCAGAAAGAGAGGGAGACAAAGAGAGAGCGTAACACAGAGAGAAGGATACCAGAGCAGAAGGAAGAAGGAGAGAGAGACAGACAGACAGACAGACAGACAGACAGACAGAGGAAGAAACAACGGAGAGACAAAACCCCCGTCGCGAGGCCGTGCAGTGCAGCGACAATAGCGCGTTGGAATCCTTTGGGCGCGCGGTGTCCCGGTTCCACAGCTCGAGCAGCCTCGAGGAGAACAATGGAGGTCGAGACTCTAAGAAAGAGTTGAGCCTGGGAGGCTGGAGCAGGGCTAACCTAGCTGCCGAGCAGCTAACAAGGAACACTTCAAGGTCAAACAATGGGCCGCGGCCGCCTCAAGACGCGCTGCGCCTCCTCTGAGGAGCACAGAGCTCTCGGCTGCCTCTACACTTCACGTATCGGCATGCTAAAGAATACAATAGCTGCTCGTTTACACAGTTAAGTGCTACTGTCTTCATCGGGAGTGTCCATTAAAACTAAAACCATTCTCTTTTATTTTTTATTCAGCTAATTCTCAGAGAAGAGTGACGAATAAAAGATGTGTGATAACAGATGCAATTAGCCACAAGTATCCTGTAGAGAGATCGGCCAGTTTCTAAAAATATAATCCCCAGTACTGCATAGGCGACAACATAATTAGCAAGAATGAAACAAAGCTATTATCGGTGAAACAGTTGGTGGTAATTATTTTAGTACTCGTTTTTGAAGCAATACAAAGGCGACAGAGTCCTTTAAACTTACTCCGAGCGCTGCGGTGCTTCCCTGAGATTTTACCCACAACAAGATGGAAATCAAACATTTGCGGCGGTGATGATGGCGTCTGTAATGACGGCCATAAATTATAGCAATCACAGTGTGAAACAACAGCTAAGATAAGTAGCAGCAGAGACCTGGGCCGGCCCGACAATAACAATACAAACCAGCTCTGTAAACTTGGCAAAGCCGCGTGCAGAGCTATTACACACACCAAACCTTTACAGTCCAAACATCCGAGTTATGATGGGCTGAGGGTTACACACTCAACCAGGAGGAGATGCACACAACTATAGAGCTGTAACACAGAGCTCACATATATTACTCAGGCACTGAGCGATGGGAGACCTCCACCAGAGCTCCATGTGACAACAGCAAACAGAGAGGAATGTCACTGTTTCATGCTTTGCTTTATAGCAACTAGCTGCATTTTTATATTCTAATTTTATGCTTTCAAAAACACAGCCTGATCAAGTATCTGTATCCTTCCAATTAATTATTTAGGCAACCTTTTTTTCTTTTTTTCAAGCAGACATAACCTCGGCTTATTAAAACGGTTGCTAACATTTAACAAGCGGGCTCAAAATCAAACTAAAAGCCAATAAGTAAAGTGATGTTAGAGTTCTTTGAGATCTCGGGGGTCTCTTGGTCCGTGATGGATTGAGACAGGTAGATTCTCCCTCCTCGTTAATGATTAACTAGCTTTGAATAAAAAGAGTGAAACTGAAAACGTCTCTTTGTTCAAATGTAGAATGGCCGTAAAATTAAAGTGACCACGACGTGATTAAGTGAGTTTTAGACGACAAGAGGATAAACCTTTAATTATTATTATTATTATTATCATTATTATTATCATTATTATTATTATTATTATTATTATTATTATTATTATTATTATACAGCCTAGCCAGCATAAAGACAGGGACAGTTAAAGAAAAAAAAAAGAGAGCGAGAGAGAGAGAGAGAGAGAGGGAGAGAGAGAGAGAGATTGATTTACCAAGCCCCGACATCTCGCCTTTTACTGCGGCTCGTAAATCTGTCTTGAGGCGGCAGCACGCGCACAACCGGTTTTTGAAATATATTCTTATCCTCCGCAAGACGTGAGGTCTCCCCCCTGGTATGGGATTGCACCAGAGACATCCCCGGCCGGCCGGTGGTTCGGCCGGTACAACCCGTAACCTCTCCGCTTTCCTATTGTTTTCTTTCTTATTTCATAAATATTTGAGCCCAATCACAATAAATAACTAATAACATGTCGGTTATTATCAGTTTTTTTTAAATGCACCTGTAAGCATGAACGCTCTCTTTACTGTCGTATTATTATTATGGAAGAAACCGGATCCATAATTGATATTCGACTCGTACACGAAAGCCATCCGTCTGAACATTAAATAGGGAGTACAGTGCACTTTAATAGACTGTTGTCTTGTCAGACATGACAGGATCAATGACTTCTGAGCAATGTTCAAACTGCCTTGTTATAACGTTGTAAAGCCTGGAGGAGAGCCCGCTGAGTTACAGTTGACTTTTTTACACCTTATATGTTTTACACTTTTACAATTGCAATTCAAAAGAAGTGTGTTTCTGGGCAGCAGCCTCCTGGATGGGGTTCGAACACAACTCACAATTAGGCCACATGCTCTTGAACGTTTGATCTTAATACTAACGGAGGAGCACTTCCAGATAACGGGCGATATAAAGCGTGGAATTCATACGTTGTCTTTAATGCTGGCTATAAAACATACGTGCTGAAATCATTTTGCACCAAAGCTTCCTTTTGCAACCACAATCAAAGTGTACAGACAGAACGGTTTGAGATGTAGGCCCAACATATAACCATATAAGCACAAGTGACATGCAACACTGCATGCCAACTGTAATGAGTTCCGCTCTTCGTGTGTTCTCCTTTTGTGGATATTTTTAATTATAATCGAAATGATAATGGGTAATACAAAATAATAATTAAAAAAAGGCCGTTGTCCAAATCATTTGGTTGTCCTGAGTGGAAGAAGTTGGATTTTTAAATAAATGTTTTTAATTTCTTGTTTCTGAAATACTTCGTGGCGTGGAGAACAACCACTAGTAAGAAACCGTTGACACATGCAAGAAGTTCATCTTCGTGTGTGTCAGATCTGCTCTCCACAGGACGTTATTGTGTATGATAGTTAGCGCATCGGTGTCACTTGGATATCGATAAGTAAAAGGTTCAGAGCGGCAGAGGGGCTGTTTAATACTTTAGTATCAATATGCTTGTGCTGGCCTAATGCTCCGCCTTTAGTCATACAGGCCACAGAAGAGCATTTATCACTCACACCTAACAGACACGATCGCTGCTATAACACACTATGTGCCTACTTGTCTCTCTTTACCTACACGACCAGTGCCAAACAGCAGGATCAGACAACAGTAAAGGAAACAAAATAGAAATATCACAACCCCACAAAATGAGTTGTTTTCCAGGTGTCAAAAGATACAGACAGAAACTTAAAGCTGTTGTCAGAACATTTTTGAAGTCATTCATGGTTCTGGGGCAGATGCTGTAGTATCTTTTTCTAGAAAGAGGGAAGTCAAAGAATCCACAAAGGGTCTTCACACCCAGCCTAGTCTCCAGTACAACATGTTGGCTGTTAACGCTTTTGCAAAACACAAATCCGTCCAAGTTTGTTCACATTGCATGTCTATGAACTGACTTTTATATGGGGAGGAGGAAGGGACGACAGTGGAGACAAGGTCGCTAAGCCAGTGACCACAGTTCGAGTCTGTGTATCAGTATTTGACGCCGTGTTTGTTGCACCAAACTGGCATTTTAGGACAAAACACGATGTCTTTCTCTTAGCCAATTGGCTTTGTGCTTAAATCTAAGCAGGACAGAAGCACAGCACTGTGACAAGATCAAAAAATAGAAATGGAACCTAAAGAATGCAAAAAAAAGAAATTGATGAATTCTAGGCATTGGGCTGACTTCAGACCTTTTTCTATCGATGAATACAAAGAATGACAAAGAACATCAGAGTATAATGAGGGATTTATAGTTTCAGTTGTTCTAATTCGTCATTACTTGAAGATAAGGATTTGATCATATTCATTCTAGTTTTTAATTAGGCCAAGTTAATATTTTAACTGTTAATAATGTAAAATACCTAGCGACGAACGTTACACCCCACAGCCACATCGCACCAGCATCATCCTACAGCCTGGCCTATAAAAAGAAACAGTGTGCGCGCATGTTGCAACTTGGCAACCCTTCCTTGGCTCTGTCTTTTTAATACTTAATACATGTCTACTTTTAAATGGCTCGCACGCTTCCTCTCTCTAACACACATATACACACAGCCGGTGCAGTAGTAAAAGGCTCGCAGCCATATATCTCTCGTGACGACCTCCTCCTGCAGCCCGCGCGCCTGCACCGTGACCTCCTCGGCTCCTCGCGCTCTCCAGAATAATAAATTTCTCGGGCAACGTGGCTGCAACGAGCGCGAGGCAGGAAAAAAAGCGCGCGGGCGATTTGTCTGGCAATTAGCAAACCACCGCGAGACTCCCCGGGCCAGAGACAGGCAGAGGTAGAAGTTTGTGTAACTGTTGTTTTTCTTGGTTGAGTGTGTGCCAGCCCGTGATGATCACTGACCCATATGAACACGTGCACGCTCACAAACACGTACAGTGAAGACATATTTGGTGCCTGTGACTTCATGTCACAGTGTATGTGTGAATACGTGTGTGTTGCGAAGCCCGAAAGTCTGCAGCTTCCCGTGTAAAGCTGCTGTTGAAACATCAGCCCCATCAGCTGGTCCAAAGCCTCCAAACATGTCAGTGAGCGCCTCTCCGTAATATACCGGTCAAGAGTGAGAGCTGCCTCACATCTGCCTGCCTAACGCCATGGTGTTTCATTCTTTCACTTCACAGTTATTCAACTGCTAATCCCACTGAGATTACAAAACAAATCTCCTTTTATATGGCGAGAAACATCAGGACAAGTGATAAAGCTGCAGCAAAAACAACATTCATGGGCAGAGAGAAGCTGAAAAGCGCAGAAAGTAATGTCTGGTTTCACTAAATAAGAGCTCAGCAGGCACTTGTGCAGCAGCAGAGCAGCAGGACTTTTAATTTAACAAGCCTGGTTTTAATGAACCTGCATGAGCTCAGGGCAGAAATTAGATTGACTCCATTTAAGGTTTTATGATGAGAAACTTTACAAACTACTCCACAGCATCCTTGTGAAAAAACAACAACAGCATTAACACTGCTAGGGTTACGTTGTCATTTCCCAAAGTATGTCATATATTCATTAGGGGTGGACCGGTTTCAGGGCCGATACCGACAGCGACTATAAGAAAACAAGGAGACTAAAAACTAGTGTTTTATTTAGTGATAACCAGTGGTGAAATAAACCTCAGTACAAATTACTGCTAGTTACTTCGCGGATTACGATTATTCAGTGTTTATAAGATAATAATTGTGATTATGTTACAATCATATATGTTGTGGGTGGGATATTGTGTGAGGGGGTGCTGTATCAGAGCCAAAATTAGTTTATAAGAAAATCTGACAAAAGTAATCACAGATACCAATACATGGAACCGAATATTGGTCTGATAATCAGCCGTGGCCATTAATCGACTAGTCACTACTGATATTTATTTTAGGTCACCTGACTGCAACATTTATATTGGATGTATTTTTGATAAATTTTCTGAAATGCAGTTTTAGAAATGTCTTTTTCTTTCGACCCTGCAGCATCCTTCCCTGTTTACTTATGCATTGCAGCCTTTTATGAAACATTACAGCTGAGAGTTTTCCTGCAGTGAGTCAGTAACAGTAATGTCCACCTTAATATCAGAATATGTCTTTTGTCAGGCTATGTGAAACACTTACATATCAGTGTAAAACTGCAACATATCAAAGCAGCTTAAACAAGTCAAGCTTTCTAATGATGCACAATGTATGTCAGTGTGTCGGGATGTTATGATAACTGTAATAATATTTCAAATATAGGGGTGACAGTTTAATAAGACGGTCAGGTGAACAAACAGCCACATGTTTGATCCAGACCAGCCACAGGTCGCATGATGAGACTTTGAAACAACACTGAAGCATCCTGCTTGCAGCGTGAAAATATCCGTTGGCATTCATTTGAATGATGTGTGATTTTCATTATGAAATGATTTTCCTCGGTATTCAGTCTGGTATGTTTAGGTGACGACTGAAATTATGAAAATGTTGTATGAATCTGTAGCTGCACAGCAATGAGTATAAACATAGACCCATCAGTGAGGACAGTGTGGGTATGACATGGCATAGCTAAACTGTGTGGGAAATGGGTAACGGTAGTGATGGTGACACCAGCTGCACACAATGACTTTGAAAGTAAAGGAATTCTATTCTATCTTATATTATTTACTGGCTAAGCAGTTTGTCAACATGGGTGACCTGAACCTCTTGAATTTGACCCAACTAAAAATATTTTACTGTAAAACGATCTTGCTGAAAACAGTGTGCAAACATGACTGGAATAAGCCTGGAAGTGAAAAAGGCTGCTCAGCAGTTTTCATCAGAGCTATCAGAGGGGTAGCGACTGTTTACACTGAGGTCTGTCCAAATAGTGTCCAGCATCAGGCTGCACATTCCCTCTGTTTCAGCTTGTTAACAGGCCCAGCGGGCCCTTTATACCGAATCATACAGTAAGAATGTCTCACAGCACCTTTTATTAGTGTCCAGTGCAGCTGTCAATGAGACAGCTGCTTTGAAACCAGTGTAAGTTTGCTTGTGTTAGACAGGGCAAATTTATATTATCATATGTAAAATATTTCAAACGCAACCCCACCGACTAACAGTCTGCAGTGGCCTGTAACTGACCCCTGCCCAGGTGGTTGGGTAACTTGTCTGACTGTTTGCCTGTCTGCCTGTCTGCCTGTCTGTCTGTCTGTCCGACTGTCTGGGTGTGGGAGCGGAGATATCGCCGCCGTGGCCCGGGTTACAGTGCCCTGCTCGGCCTGTTATGACTAAGTGGCCCGGGGGCTCCCTAGGTCTGGGAATGTCCGAGGGAGCGGAGGGTCCAGCAGCCTTGCGAGGTCAAGGGGGACCAAGAGTGATGGAGGTATGAGTGGTGTGTGTGTGTGTGTGTGTGTGTGTGTGTGTGTGTGTGTGTGTGTGTGTGTGTGTGTGTGCTGGGCGGGGTGGGGTGGGTGGTAACCACAGGTCAGCCTCTTGCTTCAGAGCCAGTGGACCTCATCGGTCAGAAAAACGTGTCCTCTGGTTGAACTCTCTGTGGCCGCAGCTTGGCCATTCTGCTGCCCCTGCATGACCATCGATTTTTTTTCTCCCTCTCCCTCTCTCTCTCTCTCTCTCTGCCCTTCCTTCGATACCCGCCGCTTATATTTCTCTCATCTGTTTCTCTTACTTCTCCACGCATCGCATCACCCCATGGCATGCTTTCCCATGAGAGACCAGAGTCCCTCCACCAGAACCGCTGCGCTTTTATTTTTAATCCCGGACAGATTGATTTCTGAAGGGGTCAAACAGGAGTGAGTGGCTTCCTGAGGCCGCGACTGCTCGGCTCAGCAGATACCGGAGGCCTGAGCGCGCACGGCGACCGGCGATCGTTCGCAGTTCATTTGGAAAGCCTCGCCGATCGTTTGTTTTCGAGGTAAATTGTTTTGGAGCGCAACAGAGAGAGTATCCATTAACCAGCGCTCCCCTCACTGCTTTTAATTTTTCTTTTTCAGCCTGCATCCCCCTCTCCAATTGAGAGCCGTATTATTCATATTCCTGCTGCACTCTCCATACCCTGTTTGCACCTGGCTGACAAACACACGAATGCATGCAACAGTATCTCATTAAAAGCTATAGGCCTAAACCACAGCCACACTTTATTACCACAGAAACAGAGCCAAGACAAAATGCTTCATAAGCTCAGGGTGAACTAGGAATTATTCACGTGGGCCACTCTGTCATACATTAGCTCGAGAATTTCAGATTTTTCCTCAAGTATCACGAGCTTGTATAGGTTACTGCGTTAAGTGTACATTCCAACTGCATCATACATGCCCCTTCAATCGAAAATACTCATTCAGCTGAATGTGAGAAATCATAAAAAATAGTCTGGTTCATCATAAATACCCATCGCTATCCAGTGCGTCACAGACCGCACAGTAGCTCATTTTAGGCACAACAGATGCTAAAGAAGGCCTCGTGATTGACAAACAGGCGCAGTAATGACACCACCGCAGCCCAGAGGAACGCAAACAGTTGCACAAACTCTAGCGAAAACACCACAGCACAAGTCCTTATTCTATAGCTGCATAGGCTGCAAGCAAACACACAGACACACACACCTTTCAACACAAACAAGCAGCTCCAAAAGTCCCTGTGCTAAAATCAAAGCCTCCAGGGCCATAAATGCCCCCTTCGCCTGACCTCGCCAAATGCGCAGGGGGCAATAAAACCATAAAAACGCCACCGAGCCATCAGACACTCAGGAGTAGGAGAGGCAAAGTCAGAAAAAGGGGGAGACGAAATTAAGTTCCCAGGCCTCTTACCTTAGAAGCAGCCACTTTCAGCGACCTCTGGGCCATCTTCTTCTGCTCCGTGAGGGCTCTCTCACTGTATTTTTGGAGTATCTTTGGAGGATTTTCTTCTTTCCAATGAGGAAGAAAAAGTTTTTCTTATGGTAGGATACTTGAGGGGTGTAAAAAAAATAGTTCGCTGAGGGTCGGAAAGGGGAGGTGTATGTATGAGTATATAGTGTGTGTGTGTGTGTGTGTGTGTGTGTGTGTGTGTGTGTGCGTGCGTGCGTGCCTGTGTGTGCGTGTGTGTGTGTGTGTGTGTGTGTGTGTGTGTGTGTGTGTGTGTGTGTGTGTAAGGGGGAGGAGGAGGGGTGTCTTCCAAGTGTCTTCCAAGACGTCTTCTTTCTCTCCTCCTCTATCTGTCTCTCTGCTCGCTGCCCTCGCTCTCCTGGCAGAAGGGGTCTTGTGTGTGGCTGCCGGATGACAATAGAGAAGAAGGAGAGGGAGAAGAAGTGTTTAAAGAAGAACAAGTGATTAATGATTTTTTCTTGTATAATTCTCGCATTTTTCTTGAGGTGCCGTCCCCTCTGTCCTGTCCGGAAAATAATGGCGGTGAACTTTTTCAGAAAGCTGGGTGGGGGGAGTGGGCACCCTTACAAAAATCTGCTCCCATTCACGGAAGCAGCAGAAGGCCCTGCTGATAAAGGGGGCAAAAAGAATAAGGATTCCTCGGCGGATTGTATTGTGTGCGGTGTCACCTAGAACGCAAATTCATTTATTTCAACTCGGACTGCAAGTGCTCTGGGGCATTAGGGGTTATTGTGGAAGCACATATGTGTGTGCATGTGTGTGAATATATGGGGAGGGGGATGTCTAGTTTAGATGCTCCAATAAAGGACAATTGGTGTGTCGTGAAAATAACAGCATTCGGACACAAATATTATCTTATGTGAGGAGAGGTACACTGCCTGGGGCCTGGGGGGCTGTGTATGTGTGTAGAGGAGGGGTATTAAACCTTATGGCGCTCAACATAGAAGAAGAAGATATAGGCTATATTTGTGTCTCGTTATCTACAACTGGAAATGAATGCACACTGAAAATGGAGGAAACATGCTGCAGTCTCTTTGAAGCAAAGTGGTTAATAGCAAACAAACAAACAAACAAACAAGACCCATAAAAAACAATGAAGCTGTTTTTTGCAGTAATAAAACTGAAATGTTGGAAAATGCGGGCTTACACGCTGATACAAGTCATATTCGAGGCTTTACATGCTTGGCGCAGCGTGTCTGTGGGTGTGTGCGTGTGCTTGAGCACATCTAGGTGTACAGGTTGATAGCAGGGCGGTTTTTGCGCTGGGGGAGCCTTTCATAAACAGGAAGAAAACAGATAAATGGGCAGAGGGAGTCTCTGTGGCAACAGGCCCAGGGAGAAATCAACCAACAAGTAATGGGGAATCTTCTCTGGGCCGAGGAATACGAGCGGACCAATTTGAGGGGCACACTTTTTTTGTTTAAAGTTCATCGAGAGGAATGCTATTTTCTCCGTCTCCCCCCTCTTGCTCTATATTTTTCGATACCTGCTCTAAGAAAAGAAAATGAAAATTAATACGGGAGCCGCGCCTTACAAAAGAAGCCATTCGTCTTGTTGATTATCTATTTGGTTGTCAGGGTTTGAGCTATGGCGCCGGCCCGCTCCCTTTTTGTAATATATAAAAAATAAAACTCACAAGCGCGCACAGCACCGGTCCAGAAAACACAGATTGGGGGGGGGGGGGGGGGCGGGGGGGGGGGGACTGTTGTGCAAAAATTACACTCATTAAAGCATTAAAAGACCACGAAGCGAGAAACTATTTAATGTTTTTTTTTTCTCAGAACCAGAGGAGGAAGGAGGGAGGGGGTTCCCATACTCCGTGTCGGGCCGGTGCAAGCGCGTCTGAGCAGCCGTTAAATTAACGGGAGAACGAGAGTGAAACGGAGAGACGGTTTGTGATTTAAAACGAGATTACAGGACGTAATGTACCAAGATCACTCACGGCCGGGAGAGATTAATCATAGCAGCCTGCTGATTTCTCCAGACAGGTCGTTGTGCGTTTGTAGGCAAAACCAACACTGAAATTAAATGAAATTATTTATTGTGTGTGCATGTGGGAGCGGCTGAATGGACGCTTTAAATGCATCCTTCACAGCGAAACCTCGACGAGAGGAGCGAGGAGGGAGAGTTCTGCCCTTTTCAAAAACGCTGTGGAGACAAAAAGGGAATTATTTCACATCAAAATGCTACATTTCAAAGCTAATCTAAAAAATGAAAAATAAAAAAATATTAGATTTTTTTTTTTTTTGCATTTTCATTATTAATTCAAACTGGATGATTTCATGAACGCTGACATAACTCCTAACTTCTTGACTCTGACATTTTTTAGTAGGTTAGTAATGTCATTTTGGAAGAAAGGAACAAATCCGAAGTGTAAGAGAAGAGAGAGAAACGGGTGGAAGACATGACTTGTTTATCCATTTATTTAAATTTCTATGAGCTATTTACAAATAATGGGAAGGTAGACACTGAAGGAGCATAAGCAGAGAAAGGAGCAACTTACATATCGGAGGAGGTAACACATGTTCAACAATACCATCATTGTTATCATCATCATCATCATCATCATCAGTAACGAAACGGATAGAAACGGATCTTTGGAATGTAAATAAAATAACATCAATTAAAAAACACATAAAGAATAAAATATCTAAACGAGTGGCACAAGGTGACAGAACAGAGAGAGGAGGGAAAGCAAAGTGTGCGCGCATTTAATGTGCGGAGGAAAGAGAGACAAAGAGGAAACGATAGAAACATAAATCAACACCATTCATACATGCAAGAAAAGGCTCCTTATTTTTCTGAATGTCCCTGGCCAGAACAATTGCTTATTATTAAATTACACTTTTTTTTAAATTTTCCACATACAAGAAGTGAATAGCGCTTTTTTGTATTGCAAGTAATAATAATAATTATAATAACTCGTCACACAATTTCAAAAATATAAAAGCTCGAAAAGCTGTCACTTCATTAAACGAGCAATAAAAAATAAGATGACCAAAAAAATAAAAATATATATATCAGTACAACTGAGGTAATAGGTAGTACATTGTATAGTGCTGCGTTTATAATGTGTTCATGAGCTATTAGTACCAGATTTTGGTTTGGGTGTTAGTGTCCTTTGTCTAGGCAGCTGTATAAACCCTGTTTGGTGGAAAATACTTTAATTTAACTTTTCACTTGAATCACCCTGTCAGTCTGTTTCCCTGTATACAACATCACAAAATGAACAATCAACGGACAACATAAACGCTCCATGTCATTCTCAGCAATAACAGCATAAAGAATCATTTTACAATCAACACTGAATTCAAAAATAACTATAATCAAAATTTAAAAAGCTATATTTTGTCGTTAAACAAAACAAAAAAAACAACATTTATAATTGCCTGGTGTCGTGTTGGCTCATACTGGAGGTTATATTTGATGTTAGAGTACTATAAGGACGGACAGAGCATGGACGCGCGCGCGCGCGCGTGTGTGTGTGTGTGTGTGTGAGAGAGAGAGAGTTTGGTGGGAGGCTGGGGGGGTAGTGGTTCGGGTGATGGGGGTTGCAGGGGGGTAATGGGCAGAGCCGCGGTTCACCCCTTTGCTTTGTACCCACAGAGTAAACATGACAAATGGGCCCCGAGTTTGGCATGATTAAAGATGAAAACGAGGATCCATCTTCACCAAAAAAGTGTCGGATAAAAAAAAAAGGAGGAGAGAAACCACACGCACGCGGGCACATTATCGTCAGCCTACCGTCTTATGCTCTGTCGTGTGGAGGAAGAGAGAGAGGAGTATAAAAAGGCAGAAATATAAAAAGCAGGGAGACAGAGAGAGAGAGAAGAAGGAATAATAGCAAAGAAGCGGCAGAATCATTTTCGCAGTTCTTCAGTCTCATCCTTTGCCTACTTTTGATCATTACATTTTTTATGAATGGGAAAACTCCCCCTCCACCCCTCCCACGTCATAACGTCATATCATGGTGTGTAACATCAGCACAGATCAGGGCCAAACAAGCCGCAAATGACAAATCTCCTTCCCTCCAGAGCAAAGGCGTTATTCCGGTCCAAAGTGCTGGCTCTGGTGGTTAGAAGCGGGGCTGCCTCTTCGGCTTTCAGGTTGGGAGACAGGGAAGGAAAGGAAGGGCCAAAATCAGACGAAGAGTCAAAGAAGCGGGCTATAGGGGTCCGGAGCGGTTTTGGGAGCCGGTAATAGCCTGGGAGTTTGTGTTGTTTGTCCCGGAGCGGACCTTAGTGTTGGGCAGCTTGTGGTCCTTCTTCCACTTCATCCTCCGGTTCTGGAACCAGATCTTAATCTGCCGCTCTGACAGGCATAGCGTGTGCGCGATCTCCACCCTGCGCCTGCGCGTCAGGTACCGGTTGTAGTGGAACTCCTTCTCGAGCTCCAGGACCTGCTGACGGGTGTAGGCCGTCCGAGAGCGCTTCGGCTCACCCCCTGTGTAGTTTGGACTCACTGTGGGAGAACAACGGGGATAAATGATCATCACAACATTAACGTGGCAAATATAGCAATCACAACAAAATCTCCTGCAAATAAACACAACAACAACAACAACAACGATAATGATAATAATAATAATAAGAAGAAGAAGAAGAAGAAGAAGAAGAAGAAGTATAATAATAATAATAGTAATTGCACGCTGTTACAAATCCTCAGCTGGCTTTGAGATTATACCAGTGAAGTGTCGTTACAATGGTCGCTTATATAAATGATACAGAGTTTTTTTTTTTTTTCATATCTTGCTTAGTGATAACGTGCAAAACTGAAAACACGACATCAGGAGAAAAACATTATGGGAATGCATCGAAGAGACATAAGCCATGGCTCCGCGGTCGGACCTCCTGCGAGAGAAAACAAAATGGCTGTAACCTTGGCAGAGCCTGTAGTGATTGCAATCCTCTTTCATTCTACAACCAATCTCGTTCTTATCTTTCAAGCGAGCCGCTGCAGCTGAGCGTGTTTGTTTAACACTACACTTTGCATTTTCAGTGAACACACGTTGTCAGGTGTCTTTTTAGGCCCTGCGGCGGTGCGAATCCTCCCAGCACAGCCAGCCTGACACTGGTGTCCAAATGTTGTGATTTAAAAGCAAATCGGGGCTACTGCCGCGTTCAAAGGCTGAAGAACTGCTGCGGTTCTGGCACGTATGCATACGCACGACAACGACTAGCAGAAAACATAAATACATAAAAGCAACAGCTTTTCTTTCTACGGTCTACTGCACAGATGCCGCGGACTGAGAACAAGGACGGCAGCATTGTCTGTCTTGCGTAAACAGGTTGAGAATAAAGGTGGTGGTAGCGGTGCAGCAGCTACACGACGGCACTGAATGGCCGACTGAGTAATGATTCAACAATTCCGCAAAATTAAAACCGGACAGCACAAAACATGCTGCGGTGGAGCGCGGTGATGGGGGCATGACATCATGAATAACCGTGCAAAGGAAAACAACGCAAGAAAGACTTTCCTTACCGAGTAACCAGCCCGGTGCAACGGAGGCATTACGGTGACTTTGCAAAAGTGGCATTTGGTCGCCGCGCGGACTTGCGCTCCGGTTCTTCCAATACGCAATAGGCAGCAAGTCTATTATAACACCAGAGAGGAGCCATGATAGACTGGAGCTATTCGCTTTTGCATTAGTGTTTTACGGCCGGCTCCATAAACATGAATATTTCAGCTGCCATAAAACTTTCGCTCCCCTGGAACAACGTGTGGGGAAGGAAGGCTCGACAGAGTAAAGTACACCGTTTATACAACCCGACCACTTAAAATCAAATTACCAAAGCATAAAAGCTAACTTATGGGCTCGGTCGGAGTTGTCATAAGGCGAGGAATTAGAGCAGACGAGCCGGAGATCAGACTTCAAAAGGCACCTCAGCGGAGAGGTGTAATAAAAATTTATGGAGGGTGTAATTATATTGGCCCTGCAAACAGACGATCGTAAATCTTGACCCAAGGGCTACTCTTCTACTTCTAACAGAACACGGGGAGGGGAAGCCGTAGATTGTGACGGTGGACACCTAGCTGACTGCATGGTTTCAACTGCAGGCACAAAGGCGCAGCGAAAGAGAGAGGGGGAGAGAGAGAAACAAGTTTGCATGCAGCACTTACCGATGTTTACATGGACTTTCTTCATCCAAGGGTACACTACGGGGTCCTTACGAGTGCTTGCGGGAGACGAAGTGCTTTGGCTGTGGGGCGTTTGGTCGCAAGACTGAGGCGGAGGCGGGCTGGGTGTCACCGAGTCGCATCGGAGGCTCTGCTCCGGGACGGGGGTGGTCTGCAGTCCGGACGGAGGAAGGACATGACCCCGAGGGGACATCACCACCGAGGCGGGCTGCCCTGCACGCTGGCACGGCGTGTAGGGCGGCTCGGCTCGCTGCTGGTGCTGTGGGTGGTGTTGATGGTGGTGGTAGAGAGAGTCCGGTTGGAAAGCAGCAGGCTCTTGCCTCTGGGAGCTATAATAGTCCGGAGAGTGGCTGGGCAGATAGTCGCTCTGTGAGTATTCCTCGCACGGTGGGAACTTCGGGTCCACATAGTTGGAGTTGATCAAATAGGAGCTCATGGCCATTAATTTCAGTCTTTTTGTGGAATTGCACCTACTCGGAAAATATATAACTAAAATTTATATCTCATCCCTTTACTCTTCGGTTATTCCTGTTCCGTTGAACCCTCCTACTTTTCTGTCAAGTGAACAAAGTTAAGAAGCCACGTGACGGCAGCCGGCCAATGGCGCGCCTCCAGGACGGACCCCGGATAAGGAAATGGGATTAAGCATATACACGGCCCCCGCACGCGCATCATCATATGGCCTCAGTTTGTGGGCATTCGCAATCTAACAGTCTTCTCCCCTCTCCCTTCCCGTCTCTCTCCTCATGCCCACTTCTCTCACTGAATCTCTCCACCACATGTCGGCACGCATGCCATCCTAAGCAGGCAGAGAATCACAACAATAACAAAGCGCGTGTGACGCGCTCAAAATGCATTCCGCTCCATCTGAAGCCGTGCCGAAGAGCGCGCGCGCATGGACACACACGAGCAACAGAGTACAGTACAGATGACAAGTCCTCCCTCAGCGCAAACGAACCCTTTCCCCCTGTTACGCGTCTGGCTCGAACTTCAAATAGAAAAATAAAGAAAAAAGAAGCAGGAGAAAGAAAGCGCTGGGGGGGATTTAAAGTGGCGCCTGCACCACCCTCTGTGTATATATTTGGGTGTGTGTGTAGGGACGTGCTTGCCAAAGCTTTTTTCTTTCTTTCTTTCTTTTCTTTCTTTTTTCTGTTCTCTTTAAATCGCTAATAACTGGGAGTGGGAGATTGGCCTGGCCGGCTGCTGCTCCGCCACCCAGCAGCAGCACCGTGTCAGAGATAAATCTGGCTTGTTTAGGATCGATAGAAAATTCATCAACTAATTCAGGTTACACGGCCTCCTAAATCACTAGCAGACCTTTGCATTAGTAGCGTAGTTTCCCTCTTTTTAAGCAGGACTGCTCCACCAGGCGCCCATTCCACATTTAACTCCCCTTGCATGCTAATTCAGCCTAAGCCACGGCCGCCTTTTGCCTTGCAGGATTTATTTCCCTCCAGTTTCCGATATTAACATCACTAGCATAGTAAGTCCATATGCCTGATCCCGACTGTGCGGTTGCTTTTGCCCTTAAGCTATGATTACTGAACAGATACACAGCTCTTTGTTTTTCCTCCTTGAGAGAATTCCTCTCTCCTCCCGCGACACGCTCACTGTAGGTGCCGCAGGTTTTCCCAGCCTTGATTGCCCACGTCCAGTACTAACGCACTAACAAGTAGGACACAGTCTCACGGTTAAATCCGCCTGTAAATCAGACAGAAAACAGCGAAACAAGGACTTAAATCTGCATTTCGCAGAGTAAGGACGCACAGAAATAAGTTGTACACTGCAATGTATCAACGATCATAATCAAGCATCTGCACAGTATTTTTGCAGCGAAGCCCCTTTAAATTTCAGTATAATTGTCTTGCTACTAATCCTGAGTGCGTTCATCAGTATCAAACAATACACCCAGAAAAAAATAACATGAAAAAAAAAAAACATAAATTATACTGGAACACACACAACCCTGCGGTGACAAGAGTGTCTGTTTTCTCCATCAAACTGAGTCTGTTGTGCACTTTCTGTACTGTTATCAGTGAGTATAAAGGTGTGCACGTAAACAAAGACACACAGGCTAGATGATGGAGATATCCAAGTCCTTTGTTTCGAGAAAATTGACTGTCTCTAAATCCCCCCCCCCCCCCCCCCCGACACACACACACACACACACACACACATACACACACACGCACACACCCAACCCCCCAGTTAGTAGATGAACAGTAAAGTCGATCGCATCATTTTTCAACAAGACAAATAATAAATACAGAGTCCAATTCAACCCGGAGTTAGCCTTTAAAACTGATCGAAAAAAATAAAACATAAAGCTTGGCTTGACTTTTCTTCACTTAGAAGGAGATTAGACCCACAACGCGGGACCTGAGCCACACAATAAACACCAAGTAACAACCAATAAAGTCCTAAAATTAATTAACAGACGCATGTCTGTGCTGAGAGGAAAAATAAATCCGTAGAAGAGACACATTCTTGAATCTTCACAGCTCCACGTTTACGAATTCAGATATAAAGCAGAAATCTATGATGAATAAACTTCAATAATAGCAGCTGAAGGCCTCTCCTCTCCGTGTTAGATCCATCGCTGCCGTCGTGTATAAATCCACTATATACTCCCCTAGAAGCGAATTTGTGATTGTTTTAATGATTTTTACACAAATCCGGATCTACAGGGTAGATATAGAAGACAGTGGCTCTCTGGAGGCGCGTCAATACACTATTATTGCTTTCATAAACTCCCTGTCGCAGCCACAGTGGAATATTTCCATCCATCTGTACAGTCTCTGACCCTTGACCTCGTCACTGCTGGTAAGGATCTGGGGAATGAAGTTATAATGCTGTAACACTTCCTGTGAGTCAAGGGCGACGATTAAGGAGCTAACTTGAAAATAACACAAGGAGGTGAAATAAAAGAACCGATGGAAATGGAGAGCCGAGGGACAAGCGCTGCACCACAGACACTTTTAAATTATATTTCCATTTGCAGCTTTAAATAAGGATTAAATAACTCTTGACCATAAAAATAAAGGCCTTTTCTCTTTGTTTTAACGGACTGTGTTAATGATTGCTTATCGGTACACCATTTTTAAGCGTTTTTAATGACGAAGGAGAGGGGGAAAAATCACATATGCCCCGGGAATTGTAAAATATTATTTCTGATTAGATTATTGTTATTTTTAAAATGTATCTCGGATAAATCAACATTAATATTTTACTGTAAAGAGAGTTCAGGCCTCTCCGACCGCTCTCCTTTTTATGCAGGCTTATTTATAAAGACAGATTGTTTATTCATTCAAAATCACAATATTCCTAAAGTTTTCAATCCACGTAATACCCACACGTAATTGAACTAAGAGTACAGCTGTAATTATCTTAAAGAAAAAGAAATGGAGAAATCTTGGCAGCTCCGGCCGTGGACCGTTCTAACAGAATGAACACAATTTAATGAAAGAAAAGACAAATCGCTTGGCACACGGGAACCACGGTTCTATCAAAAATGTTCCCAGTGATCTGACTGAGGAATGGATGGACCGATGAATAAATGAATAAATGTCCCTTCACTTTGGTAAATGAATAGCATTCAGTCTCCAAAACTCTGCTTTAACTGAATTAAAAAGTCGTCTAACCCCCACACACAACGACCTGCCATCCCTATCTATCTATCTATCTATCTATCTATCTATCTATCTATCTATCTATCTATCTATCTATCTATCTATCTATCTATCTATCACAGATAAATATTAAATTAAAACCAAAAACATTAACACTCATTAATTTAAGCCGCTTTGAATAAAATGTATTTTGTTCTAATCTAGTCTACATTTAACACGTTATATTAATTTTTTTTATCGTTTCGTAATCATAGCCTTAATAAGATAATTGTGCGAAAAGCAAGTAACAATTAAAAATGAAAACGAATATATGGGAATGGCACCATGTTTTCTGGTATATTTTACATGTAGGCCTAATTTCTTTCTGCCCCTGTGCCCGTGCGCTGTTCCCACATTGATTTTGTGACACGGACACTCCCGCCCTGCTGCAGGCAATATTGCTGTTCTGTTTCCTCCAAAAGTTGCTCATACATCACCACACAGGACAACAAAAGCAGAGAGGAGGCTCTTCAGACTGATGGGAGAGGCACCTTCTACCTGCACGTAATCTATGGATAATAATAATCTATTTCAGTTTGTTGTTTTTTTATTTCCTGCTCTTTTATTATTATTATTATTATTATTATTATTATTATTAGTAGTAGTAGTAGTTTTTTCCGGTGTTATAACGTCACTGTGGTCTCTGTTCTGTTCTCATCTGCGCAGGTATGGGCGTATCTCTGTCACCTTGACCTCCCGCTCTGCTGCGGGTCATCTCAGGTATCGATCAAGGTGTGTTGAGTCTGACTGCAGCACTTCCCCTCCCTCTGTCAAGTTTGTCAGCAGCAGCCATTCAGTTCAACGGGAGCCTATTGTTTCCGGCCACAGGTAGAGGTCAATGTGCCAACCAAAGACCCACACCAACGCAGAGATTTTTAGAGGATAAGGAACGGAAAACACAAACTAGACTCACATATTACAGACATAGTGTGATGTCTTATCAACAAAAATAAATTACACTAAACACATGTATTCAATGTTCCTACACTCAGCCTCGTTTGCTAAAAATGTGCTTTGGAAATACGCAAAACAAACTGAGTCCTTCATCTTGGCGTTTAGTTTATTTAAATATTATAAATCCGAACCTGTCAAAAAAGCTAAGGGCCACTTCACTAGCTGTGACAGCCCAGCTGAAAAACCACACACATCATCACGGTGTGTAAACTGAAGTCAGCTGCTCGAAAGATACAAATAAAAACTCTGCTGGAACGTTTAGATGTAATATCTGAATGTGATAGAGGGTCTGGTAGATAGCGAGAGGGGGGATGACATATAGTGAGTGGAAAAGGTCAGCGTATCTGGATTTAAACATGTGACTTTTATTGCGGGTCAATTCCGTTTAAAGCTCAAACACCAACAAGCTCAAACAGTAACCTCCTGGAGGTTGAAATGTTTCTGAAGGGAGGAGGTGAAATAAAAAGCAATAAAATATTCAAGGAGCGGAAGAGAGCCGGGGTGAATAAATAACTTTAAAGTACCCCACACAATTTACGACCTTTCTAACAAGTTTGTCCCATCAGCAGCTCATAGACTCACTTGTTGTTGGCAGAGCTGCTGCTGCAAAAACGTCCGACTGGTCGGTTTCTGCCTTTACTTCTGCTACAAACTGGGATTACATTTCGATCTAAAATGGATTCCTTTTCACGAGTATTAAGGTAAGACTTAGAAGCTCCTGCAGGCCACTCACGCAGTAAATATCGTATGCTACCCGAATAAACGTTCTAAGCCAGCTTCTAATAAAAAAGAGCGCGTTAAGTTTTAAGGGTATCCATTTTTAATTGTACCCTGAAGGATTACAAATCAACAGAGGGCCGATGGCAGGCCTGAACTCGCATGCAGCCACAATAAGAAAGTTAAAGTGAACATATTGAAGGGTTAAACGGCCCCATTCTCTGCAGCGATCGGACTTGTCACTGCTCTGAAATATTACCAAGCTGAAAAAGCTGTAGGGACAACGAAGAAAAAGAGAAATGTGTCTTTGCTCCTTTGTGCAATTTGAAAAATAATTCGAGGCCCATTCCCTGGTTATTGTCATGCAAAGTATCGGAGAGAGAAAAAAATGAAGTGCTCCGGAGGCCTGCCCCTCCATGTGGCGAGTAGTCTGCTAAACGTGTTGGAAGTTGGGTGCTTGGCTCGGACTAAGACTAAATTAATTTCACAGTGCAGCAGGCAGACCAGCAGCCCGCAGCGTGGAAGGTAAAACTGAGAGAAATAAACAGCAGGGAGAAAATAAAGACGAGTCCAAAATAACAGAGAACGACTGCTTCACGTTATCTGTGCGCAGTGAGATCCAACACTCCGCTCTGCCCTTCACATCCACAAAACATCCTCTCACTCATCAAACACAGACTGTTTTCCTGCTGAACGTATGTTGTATGTGTACATCCCGGCTTTCATTTGACTAAGAATATGAAATCCTAAATTACAAACATTTCAGTTGAAAAACTGTGCATTTTCATTGCCGACACTTGGCAGAAAACCAGCTTCTTAAAATGTGCAAGTGGCTTATCTGGACTATTCTGGCTGCTGAGCACACACTGGGTGTGCACAACATTAGCAGCGTTGTGATGGTGGAGCACAGACAATGAAAAGAAACAAACGCTCCCTGTAGAATCGGAGCATTTGATTCCACAGGCATCTTCTAATCAAAGAAAAAGCACATTAGCAATCAGCACGCGAAAATAAACAGCCGAAACCACCGCTGTTATATACAGGCTCATGTTGCAAACACGCTTCATACACACTGTGATTGGAGATCGACAGCAGAAAACCACACATCTGGATGCAAACTGATAGGACCTCAGCGAAGCTGTGCAAGAGTAAAAACCATCGCAGGAATTCTCTCTTCGTCCGCACACTTTATTATTTCAGAAAAACCACAATACAAAAACAGAACAACTGTGTCACATGTGAGACAATAGCGGAGGACTTCGGATACTGTTGGAGCCAAAACAAAGTCAACGTGTGCATTTTTAGACAAAGCAATCTTTTGAAATGGTGCTATCTACTCTACTGAAGACAATCAGATAGAGAATAGTGTAGAAGTATTGAATTAAATGTAAGTCTATTTGGGGAGAAAGTTGTCCAGAGTGACCTATAACCTTCCACTGACCACGACCTCGCCTTCACCCTCCGCCATTTAGGCATATTAGTGTGTGTGTGTGTGTGTGTGTGTGTGTGTGTGTGTGTGTGTGTGTGTGTGTGTCCTTGCCCATTTACATCTTGGTTAATGATAGCTGACACCGGCATTTTCCGACTCTTGTTTAAGTATGAAATATTGTTCGCGCACGGGCGTAAAGGAGACAAAGCAAACGTACAGTGATATGACATGCGTCCTTCTGCGGAAAATCGCACCACTAGAAAAACAATTGAAGAACTCTGAATTCATGTATCTCTCTAACATTTGAACATATAACCATAAGCTACGTCTGGTTGACTAGAAGAGGAAAACAGCTAAACCTAAATCATCGTCACTCTGACGTCACGCAGCCCCGAGTGGGTTAATCGGGCTAGCTAATGAAGCAGTTATAGAGAAGGCACAGGAAGGGAAACTGGGCTTGCAATAGGGAAACACACTGTTCCAATACACGTGGTGTGACGTGCGCAGCCTTTAATCGATCATCGATTCATCAATAAGAATTGATAAAGTCTTGTAAACTAAAGTGTTTTGGGAAAGGGAGGAAGAGGAGGATTGTGAGGAGGGGGTTCTGCGGCAGTTCCTGCAACACGTGAGCATCCCCTTCCTCACAGCACGGGCAGAGCACCTGCCACATACACACGAGGTGCGAGCAAGAAAGCGGACACACACACACACACACACACACACACACACACACACACACACAATGATATGCAAATGAGGCAGCTCCGTCTTCTACAAGGCGATTTCTGTTTTTTGTGTACTCACTCCTCTTTAGCTCGCGGATCCGCCTCTTCTTTCTGCCGTCGTCGTCAGATCGATTTCAGCCATTCTTCCTCCTCTTATCATTATGATATTTGCTTCTTCTCATCCTGTTCTTCTTCTTTTTTACATCTCCAACATATCGGCAGCTGCGTTCCCCTCTTTTTCCTTTTTTCTCCATAAAGACAAGCCTTCCTACTTCAACATATACACCTCAGTCCCCCTCTCTCTTTTCCTCCGACGCCACAGGTTTTTGACCTCTTCGGGATTCTTCGGTGTATCTACAAAAAAAAAGTCAAGCTGTCATTTCCGCGGACACCCCCGCTCACATGCACGCACGCAGGCACACGCGCGGAGACGCACACACTCCGGTCTCCGTTGAAGAATTCGTGATTAGTAAACGCAATGACATGGGTTAGTTGGAGCCAATTTTTAAAGGTGATAATCCAGCGAAAATAAATCAACACGTCACCGTAACGATGCGACACCAGTATCGCGCGCTCCGTGCGTAAAACCCCGACCGAATCGGCTTCACATGGCAGAGGAAAACCCCTTCACCGGTGGCCGTTCCCAGTGTTTCCCGGTGTTGGAGCGAGCGGTTTGGGGCTGAGGGAGACCGAGCAGGGCTGCTGTGGAGACTGTGGGCTCTTTAAGGCATTAAGTGTTGTGTGTGTGTGCATGGACTCAAGTTTTCAAATTAATCTACCAGTTTGGCACACTCTTTGTTTAACGGGCGAGGCGTGTCACCCCGCGTCCCCGGTACACATTTTAATATTGGTGAGACGCGCTGACCTCCCTTTCACCCCGAGCACAGCCTCTCTCTCTCTCTCTTTCTCTCTTCCTCCCTCACCCCCTCCCCCTTCCCACACTCTTTCTTTCTGCCATTTCCACCTCTCTCTCTCTCTCTCTCTCCCTCTCTCTCTCTCTCTCTCATTCCCTCTTTCTGTCATTTTGTTCTTCAGCCTTTCTCTCTCTCTCTCTCTCTCTCTCTCTCTCTCTCTGTGTGTGTCTCTCTCTTTCCCTCCTTTTCCGTCATACTAAATTGAGTTGGAGTCATTACTTTGAAGAAAAATGGTCAGTAGATGTGAAGGAGGGAGGGGGGTCCTTTTCTTTCTCTCTCACACAGATTTTTCTTTCTTCCAGGATCATTTCTCCTTATCCTTTTGTTGAATAAATACAAATGACACCGCCGCGAACGCTGACATGCGAACCCGCAGCAGAACCGCACCATCCCTTCAGAGTCTCATACATGTGTTGTATTGCAGTGAGTCCGCACAAACAAACGATCTGATTTTGCTTAAGAGGCTTGGAGCCGCGCGGAGATCAGGCACAGAGGTATCAGGTGGATTTATATTGATGTTATTCGACTCTCTGGATGGATTTTTATCCAGTTAACTGCAGCCATATGTCCACACTTCTCCCTATCATTTCACTACTATTACTTCCATTGAATTTCACATTTTATCACTTACACGTCAGCTACAGAAACAGGTGATTTCTTTTTGCATCGTGATTTTTGTGAGAACCCTACATGTTGCATCTATACATGACGATATAGAGAGCTATATTGATGTGCGACGTTTTGGACCAAGCATGCGCAAATTGTGCAGAATATTAAAATTCACGACCGACAGGCGCGCGCGCTCCAACCTAAATTTAATTAATTTAGTGAACTCTGGATGAACCTTTGTCGAAAGAAGGACTCTGTAACGTCGTTATTCAGCCATTACCGTATTCCTTTTTGGCGATATTGGGATGACTACGGGCCAGGCAGAGCCGTGCCAATCCAGGCCAGCGTGTTTACGTCAATAAGTGGGTTATTTATATACTGCATTATCATTTTGCTCCTCTGCTGCGACTCATGTTTTCTCCTCTGCCCCCTCCCTATTTAATCGTAAAGCACGGCTCCAACAATATATGTCCAAACGCTGCTGTTCAATGGGAGAGTAAACGATTTGGAGTTCAGAATGTTTGAGGTAAAACAAAGCCACAACACACAGGCTAAGGAGTTTGGAGATTATTACAATACGGAGAGCTCTAAACTGCTCTCTCTGTAGACCGCTTATTTCATGAACATTTTAAATTCATAATTTTCAAATCGTTCAACAGCAATTACGATGAAACAAGTCGAATCTGTATTATGGTTTAGATTGGGGTAGTTTTTTAAATCCACAAATTATAGGTCATTATTATTTAGTATTATTTATATCTCGAGAAAAAAAACAGCCTACGATTTCTTTACAAATTCATAGCAATATCTTCTACTGCTGTTAAATATTTAGAGGGCAAAGAAAAAGAAAGAAAGAAAGAAAGAAAGAAAGAAAGAAAGAAAGAAAGCATTCAGAGGAATGGATAGCAGCAGGAAAGTGGTTCGAGGCTCATTCCTCTCAGCTAGAAAAGTAAAGGAGGCCAGACATTCGTCTTGCAGTGGAAAAATCAGATAAGGAGAGTAATATTTTATGGATGGGGAGTCAGATAAGGGTTTATTTTTTGACAGGGTTTGTTGATAAGGCTGAGGAGAGGAAGAGCTCTGCTTTGCTAAACTCCCTCTCCAACATGGTCTGGGGATTTATAAATAGCTGCTAGACCCAAGCATGAAACCACCACTTTACACCCACTAATCTATGGTCACACACACACTCACACACACACACACACACACACACACACACACACACACACACACACATAGGGCAGGTTAGTCACTTACTATGAACGTTTGCTTCTGATATGAACATGAGATGCATTTTTATAATTATGTTCGAAAGGAAGTTCGAAAAGGACTAGTTTTTAGTTTTTTGATCAACACGTATTATCACGACTGACCATAGAGGACAACACAATTAACAATACCGTTTTACTGTGTTTATATGTGGCGGACCCTGCCACATTTCTAGCTTCAAACAGTGTTCAGAGTTCTTATTTTCCTCTAAAAACAGCTTCTTTATGTACTTAAAATGGGGGTAGCAATTTTTAATTTGTAAAGTATTTTTTGCCCATACATAAAAAAAACTACAATAACAATCATCTCTGAAAAGAAAGTGACTCTATATGAAATACAAATGTTAGCCGGTGTTAACAAAGTGTGCAACACCTGCACCCCCCCAGACATCCACCCACTCACTCACCCACCCACCACCATGTCACCGAATACCTTCCGCCCTGCCTCCACCACCTTCACCCCCTCCATTTTTCCTGTCTTTCTTCTCCCTTAATCTTTCTCTCTGTCTGCCTCTCTACATTGCGGCGGCAGGAGGAGCTTTGCTTTTGTTACCGAGGAAGGGAAGGGAAGGTCAGGCCTTCACCTCTCCTTTGCCTCTGCTATCATTTCTCTCATCTGTACCCCCTCCCGGCCTCTGCTCCTCTTACTCCCTCCTTTTTGTCTTTGACATACAGCTAGACTGGAGTCCAATGAGTGAGGAGAGGCGAGGGCGGAACTCACGCACGACGGTGAACTTTTGACCCTTCAACTCCGTGAACCTTGTGCTACAGGCTGGCTGTTAGCTTGGACATCCAGCCAGGCTGTTCTCTTGATAATAACCCCTGGGTTCTCGCTCCTCCTGCATCGCCTCGGGCAGGAAGCGAGAGGGAAAAAGGGAAGAGAGGAGCAGAGACAGTGTGCTAGGTTTGAACTCACGTGCTGTCCAGTTAATGAGAGCGCCCTGTTGTTGTTTAGCTGGTTGGTTTAGGGAGTTAGCTTGACCTTTCTCCGGCTAAGAACCGCGAGGAGGAAAAGGTAGAAAATGAATCGACAGCGCCTCCTGAAAATGGCTTTTTTATCTTCCTGTCCGTGCCTCAAACTGAGGAGGATACTTGTGTGTTTCCGTACACTCATCATTCATCAAGTGCAGAACACGGGGACAGCTCTGACAGGTGTATATTTTAACAGAGACGGGAGGTTGTCACAGGTTATCGTCGGTTAGGATTCAAAAGGACGGGGGGCGCGTGCTGGGCTGGAGGCAGGAGCAGAGTGGGGCTCGTGGGGGCTCTCGCTGTCCGACTGGTCTGAAGCGGGCTCTGGTGGCGGCGCGAGAGAAATACACCCTGTGATACACACTGACGCCATGGACCAGCATTAAAGTAGAATCTGAATATGGTTAAAAGTCATTCATTGATGGGGTTTTTTTTGGGGGGGGGGGCTTTCAGGACAGAAAAATGATACATAGCCTACAGCTGCTTCTATAGTCACTAACCTACCTTCCACTCTACTGTGACTACAACTACAACTGCAATTACAAAATAGATCATGAAACCTACCCAATAATAGTACGTATTATTATTGTATACCTTTTCTGACACAACCGCCATAGTAGTAAGCTTACAAATGAATAACTGTCACGACACCTATGGTGGATTATTTGATTTATTTGAAGTATGGAAATATAATGAAAGCCCATGTGACCAGTGAATACGCATGTCCTAGCTGAACATACATGCAAACACTGTCTTGATATATTTTGGCAATTGCTTGTTTATGTTTTTGTGTGAGAAATGTGTCGTTGTTTGATTGAAGTTGTTGTTTCTTCGTTTATGTAAAACTTT
This sequence comes from Sparus aurata, assembly GCF_900880675.1. Lineage (NCBI taxonomy): Eukaryota > Metazoa > Chordata > Actinopteri > Spariformes > Sparidae > Sparus > Sparus aurata. The sequence continues at coordinate 2,702,481 of NC_044209.1, read as the reverse complement.
TCATGCTGCTGTCTTGACCAGAACCCCTTTGTAAAAGAGACTCTGAATCTCTCTCTCTCTCTCTCTCTCTCTCTCTTATATATATATATATATATATATATATATATATATATATATATATATATATATATATATATATATATATATATATATATATATATGTACATATATACTCGATCTGTTGTGAGTGAGGGTGTATTATCCAACCGTACAAGTCAACTCGGCATCACCTGAAATACTGTATAAACACTGTAGGCCTACACACCCATGACCTGGATAACTTTAAATATTTGCAAGGTTATCGGCTTGTCATAACCCATCGCCAAGGCAAACAAAGCCTATTCTGGTCTTATCCAGGCTTTATTCCCGCTCTCAGAAAGCGGCACTGATAAAGACTTACTATTCACTGCAATTACTTTTAAAATGATAACCCAATCAAAGCTCGACAGTCTTTTTTTTTTTGGGGGGGGGGGGGGGGGCGCTTTAGTCGAATTCATACAGGCGTGCGCGTCTCCCTTCCTTTTTTGGTGCTTGACTTGGTTGAAGTTCGAGTTATTTACCCAGCCAGCATTGATTGAGATAGTGGAAGTTGTGAGTTTGTCTGAGGAAAACATCCCTCCCTTCATGACCCGGAAATGAAGAACACAGACGGATCAATAAAAGCACCCACATGTTAAATATTTTCTTCCATGCTGTTGAAGCAAACACACACGCAGGGGAAGTGTGATGCTGAGCCTGCTTTCCTCTTCTGCGCATGCTCGCGCCTGTCTGCTGACCTCTCGGTGACTCGTACTCATGCATTATTCATGAGGCGTGGCCGCGCGGTTCACCCCTATCAGTATGCAGAAGACATTAAGGGCTTCGCAAATGCCGATTTAAACGTAAAGCAATCACAGGAGAAGCGACGGAGAAAGGGGGAAATAGTTCAGAGCCAGCAATGTGTGTGTGTGTGTGTGTGTGTGTCATTGCGTGTGACTGCAGGGGAAAGAGAATAGGTTATTTGCGTTTTTAAATAGACTAGGCTTCACAATGTCCCCGTCTCCAGTTCTTACAAAACGGTCTCCGTGTGAACATAAGTAGCAGCAGTCAACATTTGACGAACTTGCCTCAAATGATTCGGCTGTAGAGCTCTACACACCGGTGGTTTGTGTATAAACACACAGGGTATTCCCATGCCCGGGTCACTCACCTCTCTTTCCCTCAACTCTCTCATGCCCTGCCAATAAACCCACCAAATACAACAAAACACACCCCACTTACTCCCACACAGAGCCTGTGACTCTCTCACACACAGACAAACACACCTTTGCAATGCAGTGGAAAAAAAAGGGCCGGTCGCATTCGTTACTCACCCCCACTCATCATCACCAACACACAGACTGTAAAGCCAAACTCAGCGCATCTGACAGCCTCGACAGGTTCAAAGGAGCAGCAAGCCCGTACACATAATGCACATAATACAACATAATGCAGAGGAGAAGCGGCTCTGCAGGCTGGAACTGCCCTGTGTACATAAACGGGAAACAGATGACACACAGCAAAAACAAAGGAGCCCATACAAGAGCTGCTGCTGTGCCTTCCCCTGTCACAGCCTCCCTCACTTATCCCGACAAGAAAAGGAACTACATTTGTGTCACGGGTGACATGTCCCGTCCCGTGTGTGTGTGTGTGTGTGTGTGTGTGTGTGTGTGTGTGTGTGTGTGTGTGTGTTTGGGGGGGGGGGGGGGGGTCCGATATCATCATTAAAAGGAGGAAGTTGATGAAAAATGAAATGGGGAGTTTTTTTACCTTCCTGTTTACTGAACTGAAACTTCCTCAAGGACCCAGGCCGCTCCTGACACACACACACACAACAGTGTGTATATGGGTGGGGGGTATGAACCGTTATCTCACATCGGAAACACACAACGTATTTATGTCATGCAAGAAAAGGGGCTGGCTGCATAACAGGGTACAAACACAAAAACAACTCTATTTTTGTTGTGTTTCGGAAAGTAATAGGCAATAACTTTAGCCATTATCAGCGAGACAAGAAAACGAATCGCAGAATAATAATATCTTATGTATGTAAAATTTCAAAAGATACAAATATACAAGAAAAATTACATTTGACGGAAGGCCACATAAGTAAGTGAGTTGAGGTTTAGGAAATGATTGCTAATTGATATTATTGGTAAAATATGTTTGTTTTTTTCGGATTGACATTTAAGATAATAACACGTTAATACCTCATTATTATTTTAAAAAAACACCATGAACAGTAAGCGTCATTATTTGTTTCATTAGAAGGACGAATCTAAGTTCAAACAGTCCAGTTGTAGGTGGTATTTATAGTAACCCTTTTATCCACAGTTTTCTGTAGAGAAAAAGATCTTCTTTCTTTTCGTTTGGTCTGCTAGTCTCCGAATAATTTATGGCATCAGGAGCACGACTCCAAATAACATTCCCGTGAAGCTTGTGAAAAATCATTGCGATGGCGGAGGGCAGCGCCAGGAATCCCCAGACTGAAAATGCATCGGGGCAGGCCGGCTTCTCATGTAAAGCGAACATAATAAATGAGAGTTTGACAGCGGAGAGCGACTTCCGAAATGTAGAATCCTCCTCTCTTATTAGTGGAGTGCAGAGGACACCGGATTAATTGTGTGGTCGCGGCGGAGGAGAAATACACTCATGCGTGAAGTACTTTATACATACTGTGCAGGTTTAGTTGAAGTGTAGGCTACCGTGAAATACTTTTTTGAAAAGGATCACTAATACAGCAAACAAAAAATGTTTTTTGTTTTTTTTTCATTACAGTTAATCAGTTTGATAATGTGGATGGAAAATAAATAAATAAACGACACTTACTTCGAAATATCCTCAAAAAAAAAAGTGACACCAAGAATAAGATCAAATTGACACGGTCATCTCCCTCAAACTGGACCAGCGTATAGACGAAAACGGGAGCTTTATTCGAGCTTCACCAGGCGTTTCCGTCGAGTTCAGCGGTTGGAATCTCTCATTAATATATCGTAACATAGGATATTTTTTGTGAAATATCTTTTGCTCCACTATTGCTCAAAGTGTATTCAAATATACGCGATGTCTGGTTATACTTAGTGATAGTATGATTGTGTTGGATGTCACTGCATTTAATCATCCTTTCCACACTTTGCATGTCGGCCTCCTCAGGGCGCCATGTTCCTGTTGGCCCTCACACAAAAGGAGAACTATTCATTTGATGGTCTAATTATGACGTCGCTGCTTTGATCGACAACGGAGATAGGCTGATAACCCTGCAGTCTACCGGGAGCGGTGACGCTGCATGACTGAATGTTGAAAAAAAAAAGAAAAAGAAGAAAAAAAAGGCAAAACTCTGAAAGTCTGTCGGTATAAAACGAAATGTGTGCGTTCGCCGTGACACGAGACATTAAACAATTTACATGATGGATCTAAGTAATAAGAGCGGGCGTGCGCAAGGAGAGGACGGCGCCGCGTGACTGGTAGCCGGGCTGTTTGACAGCCAGAGTCCCGCTTCAGACATCAGAGGGAAATCGTGTGGAGGACTAATACAGATTTACAGGGTCAGAGGAAACAGTGAGACAGTGCCCTGTTAACACCTCCACCTTCTCTCCTTTTATCACCAACACACTGATTTCAGAATAGTTTTGTATGAAGCCGCTGTTTTCCTTGGTGATAATAATGGGCAGTTTTAATTAACCGCAAACTTTTTGGTTTAATGGATAAATTAAATGTCAGATTATATGTTGCTCCATATTTTCTTCGTAATTTTAAATGGATATGTGTTGAAGCCCACAGATCATTTTATATTACTCTCACACTCGACTGGTGTATTTTGGAGTTACATGGTTTAAATGCTGCATCAGAAGTCCATAAGCAGTTTGAGTGTCGCTTGGCCTGATTAGTAGCCGATCACTAGAGAGAATTCCGTTAATATTTAATACTGATAGTTATGTGTGTGAGCTGATTTCATTCACCTCGTTTTCAGACGTGCGCTGGGCTGCTGAATCTGACTTGAAGACTGTCTGACACAGTCCCTGTGAAGAACTCGGGTGTCGCTTTTATTAAAGGGATTTAAGTTAAAGTGGCTGAGCCTATGGATAGGTCACGTGTTTGAATTCTTGATTGATAACTTATCGATTATTGAATTGATTCCAGCCCAGTGTTTGCATTCCATCAGCGTATTTTTTTTATCTGTTATAAACACGTTCACTTCTATTTGATTCAGCTTAGATTTTTTTTTCTTGCCTTTGTGGATACAAAACTGTTCTGGTAGCACCTGATATCAAAGCACGTTAAGACAACAAAGAGTTTAGATTTGCTCCGTGAGTTCTGCCTTAGAGCTGGTTTAGGCAGTGTGTGTGTGTGTGTGTGTGTGTGTGTGTTTGTGTGTGCGTGCGTGCGTGTGTGCGCGAATGTCTTTGCTAAGAATCAAAGAACAGGCCAAAGCTCTGGTGTGAAATAACCTGCAAGGACTCTGATGGTGAGCCTTGGGAACGTTTGTATCCACGACGCTCGCTTTTTCACTCACACCCATCCTGCCTGGAAAATGCAAGGGCGGGTGACGGACAAAGATTTTCTTGTGCCCAAGGACGCATATCACTACAAGCTGTGTGTGTGTGTCTGTGTGTGTTTGTCCTTGTCCATTTACATTTTGGTTAATGTTAGCACACACGGGCATTTTCCAACCACACGCTGGCACGGCGTAAAAGAGAAAAAACAAACGCACAATGACATGATATGCTTCATTTAGGATGTACTTTTAGAAACACCAAGGAAAAAAATGGATTCACCTCACATTTTATTTGCCATACATTGTCCCTTTGATCCAAAGAGACAGAAGATCACCACACTTCCAGTTCCACACTCAGAAATCATGTAAGAAACAACCAAATTCTGCTTTGGGTCTGTTCACTGAATGCATTATTCAAGCCCTCCAACAAGCCTATGTAGAAGGTGCGTAAACCCTGAAAGTAGTCTTTTTACACAGTCTCTGCATCATTCTCACCGATGATTATTTCCCTTTTAACATGACTTTTTATTTTGCAAGTTTTAGTGTGTCATAAACGTGCACGCAGACACACCCGGGTTTAAAACCACAGTACTGATGTAAACCACACAGTGTTTGCTGCTGGACACCTCTCCACATTCGGAACCACATCAGCATACTCTCCGGAGTGCCTGTGCGTCGTCATTACGCACTGACTAAAGCTCGTGCTGGTGGCCGTACACATGTACACACAACTGCGCACGTGCACGCACGCAGCATCTGACTCCGTCTGTGACGCCATCACCGTCGCACAGTTCGGACCAGCCATAACAACGACTCTCAGATATCTCAAATACACCGGAGCTTCGCGGCACCCAGTGAGCGCGTTAATACAGCGATGAGTGAGTGACAAGGCAATTACAGAGACCCCCCCCCCCCCCCCACCCACCCACCCCTTAGCTTCCACTCACAGACAAGTCTAAGAACGCTACTTACTGTGGGTCCTGGCTCTTTCTCTCCACCGGGTTTTCCCAGCGCACAGACCACCGCAGACTAGCCGGGCACCGCGTGTGAACCGAGGAGGAACAGCGGCCGGTAGTCGTGGCCTGCTCTCTCTCTCTCTCAACACACACACACACACACACACATTCCCTCCCTCTACAGCTCTGTCTCTACTTTACTGACCCCTTTAGGATCCCCGCGAAGCCGTTAAACCGTCACTTGCTTTCTAGAATGTGAAATATATAGTACATTGTCAACTCCCCAAAACCATAAAACTAACTTTATGGACCCCACGTGACCAGAGGAGAGCCAGTGAGAGGTATCGGTCTGAGGCCAGGCCTGATCTTTACGATCCAACTTGGAGATAAAAACCCTCATCCGTTTGACATGTAAATGTCAAAGCTGCCTTCTTTTTTTATAGTTTGGCTCAAAGCAGGGGGGCTTCACTTTAAAAAAAATATCTCAACACACATACACACAGGAAGCAGGAGATAGCGGTTGTGTCCAGATGAGGCTCGGACCAGGACCTCGTGCCCGCCCCCCCCAAATCAGCTCAGAAATAGAGACGTATATGAGCAGGGACACTACAGCAGCATCAGTCGGTGAGTTTAAAAGTTCACTTGGTTGTTTACACTTGGAGACCGGGAGAGGGTAACCTAATTTGGCCGGGAGTGGCCTCCGTTAGGACGGAAAGGGAGGCCGTTTAGAGAAAAGTGAGCAATTTGTCCGCCGCGGGTAGTTTGTTGTCTTGTCAGACTTGGTCAGCAGAGATGAAAATTGGCCTTTGTGTGTCTGTTCTCTGTGTGTGCATGTATGTGTTTTATTCAGGGTGTTTAGTTCTTGGTGAGCGCGGTGCTGTGATGCTGTTGAGGTCCAACAGCAGCCTTGTCGCATTCAGGGTCATGGTGAGGCCTGGAAAACCGACGGCAGGCCTGTGGACGGGTGTTAGGGATAGGATCTGATCCGTCTTCACGCACGATGCAGTTGGGTCAGAAGTATCGGAGAAAGTGAATTTTGTACAAGTATTTGACTCGAGATTGGTCACACACTTAGACCAGAACCACATGTGGCTTAATCCGAATCAAACCGCATTACCCGGGGTTATTTCTCAGCCGAATAGTCTTTATGAAACGACACACGGAGCTCAGAACTTGGCAGCGGGCAGCTGGTGTCGTCCCGAGACACATAATGACATATGAAATGATTCACAATAAATTCTTAACAGCAACTAGCGCAAATATTCCCGAATGATTGGTTTTCACCGGTTTCATCGGCAGCACAGGCTGAGGACTTATAAAACTTTTGGCTCGTGTGAATGTCATGATTTAAACCCCAGTTAAGCCATTTGTGCGGCAGTTTGGTACATCACCAACGGCAGCTGGTTGAGTCAGTCTGGTTCGGATGAGTATGGGGCACTTTATTGTTTTTTTGTTGTTTTTTTTTTTACTCCAAGTTACAAACAAATACAAAAAGCTCATTGGCAGAAAGCTTACAGGCCTCACAGGACGGTAGCCATGTCTTTTACATGCGTACACACACACGCACTCTCTCTCTTTCTCTTTCTCGCTCTCTCTCTCTCACACACACACACACACACACACACACTACATCTACAAATAGCCATCTGGTCACATTTAAAAATGTCAATATATATCTATATACATCCTTTCTGAAACATGGATTCAATAATTACAATAATAATAACAATAATATACAGTTACACGTTTTTGATTAATAAAGCTATACACAACATTATGTGGATGATACAGAGACGTGATTTTGGACGAACACACGCACACACACACACACACACACACACACACACACACACACACACACACACACACACGCACACACCCTCTCTGCTTCCTCAATAAAAATAGGAGCAGATCAGAATGGGGGTGGGGGGACTCAAACTAGAAGACTATACTCGCGTTATTGGCTGTAAATAACTTACAATAAGAGCTCACATGCTAACTTCTCGAGAGAGCACCTTGTCCATTACAAAACATCGCACTTGACACATTAAAACGATATTCAGACATTAAACAACAAGTAGGTAGCAAGGTTGTAAGGAAGGATGTAGGTAGAAACTTCGTTAGGTAGCATTATCCATCCTTTCCTTATCTCGACTCATCTCCGACGAACAGCTATTCGAAAACGACGACAACATACAGGAACACTAACTTTTTTTTTTTTTTTACAAGAGCAAGTACCACAGTCATTATTTTTTTTACGTTGCCCTAAAACACCACGGACCAACATGCCGAACAAATAAAAGTGCTGCGCTGCTGTACAGTACTCAACTGATGATAGGAAGTGTAAAATCTAGATTTGGAATCTGCTTCTTATATATCTTTCTTCATCACTGTTGTCTCCTTTTGCTCTATTTCTGCTGGCTTCTTCTTTATTTTTCTTCAAGTTTTCTTTATTTTATCTCGTCCTGGGAAGCCTGCACATGGTAGTAACCTCTCCAAAGAGGACTGATGGATGATATATATATCTTTTTATTTCTAGGGTTGGAAGGCACTGCCGGCGGTGGCGAGGCTCATGCTTTTCAGTTTGTTGTCCTTCTTCCACTTCATCCTCCGGTTCTGGAACCAGATCTTTATCTGCCGCTCCGTGAGGCAGAGCGCGTGCGCGATCTCGATCCGTCGCCGCCGCGTGAGGTACCGGTTGAAGTGGAACTCCTTCTCCAGCTCGAGAGTCTGGTAGCGGGTGTACGCCGTCCGCGCCCGTTTCCCGTCTGGGCCCGTCATATCTGAGGGTTTGGAGCGAACAAAAGGCGGTTAGAGGGCTCGTTTGATGCACCAACATGTATAAACTGGTGACCATTTAGAAATGCGCACAAACTGTTGGCGGGAGAAGGAAAAAAAAGTCCTTTAACACTTTAGAATACATTATTATACAATATAGAATACCAGAACCACCAATACTTCAGACGGACATTATTCTCCACAGATGGTGTTGTCTGCGGGTTTTCAGCTTTGAATTCGAGTTTATTGCAGCTACAGGTGTTAATATGATTGTGTCCCCCCTCTGTACCCCCACACACATACACAGACACAGAGGGTTGATTTACCTCACTGGTATATGAGAATAATCGTGCGCAAAGGCGCAACAACGGCGTCTAAAACCGTCCCATGTTCTGACAGCACTCTTTCTTCACACGTTTTATTTCTGCCATTTCCACTCCACAGCATACGCTAAAACATTCGCTTTTATTTGTCACAGCCCTGTTTTCTTTTTTAACCAGCCCTCTTCACCATCACCCTCTTTATTTCCCCCTTTTCACCCCTTCAGGGTTTTATTGTCCCGTCCTCTCCCTCACCTCCCTAATAAAGTTCCCACACGTAATAAAGCTTCACTTTTCAAAGGAGCAACAGCCTCCAAAGCCTTCCTGGCCTCTCTTTTCTTTTTTCTTCCTCTTTTTTTTCTTTTCCCACCCGGCTCTGTCTGCGCTCCTCAGCCTGTTGGGCTTTTGCTGCTCGGCTTGCCTCTCCCCTGACAGATTTATGACGCTTTTGTGGAATTCGCTAAAATAAAAAAGAGGGAGGAAATAGTGAGGGGGCAACTATCCGGCGTCCTTTGCTTCAGCAGGAGGGAAATGCAAAACGAATCGCACCCTGATGCACTGAGAAAACACGCACATACATAAGTTCAGCTGGTTAATCGGAGAGAGGCCAGCTGTCCTCTTCAGTAACTCTGATTTCTAAAAACAAGTAAAAACTACTGAAATATTCGCAAGTCTTCGTATTCTGCACGTGTGCAAAATAAAACAGATAGCTGTTGCATCACGGAGAGGTTTAAACACAACGCTTGCTGATATTTGACAGTCATACGATTATATTATATCGACGCAGTGGAAAAAGGTTTGGTAGAGTGCGGACAATTACGAAGAGCGGTGGCTGAATGTGTCTTTCAGATATTCTCAAGTAGCCAATTTACTCAACTCAAATCATAGCAGCAATAAGTCTACAATCTTCAGTGTGTATTCAAAGAGGCGCAGAGCACCATAGCTCCCCGTGTAGTTTCTACAAGCACTAAACTGTCACCTTCCCATGTGTCCAAACATATAGGCTTTAATGTATTGCGCCAGCATTATGAATATGATTGCCCTGGAACTTGTATGATACAGAGCTAATAAGCTGTAAACACAAGAGCAGCATGTACCATGGCTAATGTGCAGCTTTCTCATCCAGGGGAATATCTGGGGTGGCTGAGCCTCGCTGCCCGTCGTGCTGCCGGTGGCTGATCCCGCCGGGCCGCCCTCCTGCTTCTGCACAACTTGCTGGTGCCCGCTCCTGGGCGGCGGGTTGTTTCCGTGGCCGCTGTCCCGGTTGTGCTGCAAGTCCTCGGTCTCTGGCGACGCGTCGTCCAGCTCCGTGAATCGCTGCGCCGTGCCGCCGCCGCCGGAGGACGTGGAGGACAGGTTTGGAGAGCTGAGATTACCGCTTCCTGGTTGCTCCGAGCGGGGAGACGAGCTCCGGGTGCCCAGCTTGGTTTCTCCATTACCGGTTGACAGGAGGGAGTCTGCCGCAGAAGCGAGTGAGCAGCTGGGCGGCTGTCTGAAGCTCCTCTCCGGTGCGGGGGAGCCGAAGCCCAGGGAGTCCCCTACGACCGAGCCGCCCCCGAAGTGTCCTCCGGTACTGGCGGCGCCGCCGCTCCCCCCTCCTCGGTTGGAGACGGTCAGGTCCATACCATTGTAGCTGTAGCCGTAAGAGCCCGTCGCATGGTGCATGGTGGCTGAGGAAGAGTCCCTGTACGTCCCGCCGTTCATTGCGCCGCTGCTGGCTCCATAATTTAGCAGTTGATAGTCGGGGCCATTTGGGTAGCGCCCCGAGAACGAGTTTACAAAGTAAGAGCTCATTTAGGTTGTTTTAGAGAGTTGCAGGCTTACAGTTGAGTACTAAGGGGCGCTTGATTTGTTAGATTTCTCTTGGTCGTTATAACGCGGGTACTTTCAACGATTTATGATGTATTAGTGAATTATGGCGTTGCACTGTACTTCGTTTTTAGCTATGTATGCGCCGTCCAAATATGGGGGTGGGGTGGTGTGTGTTAGTGTGTTAGATTGAGGGGTGTGTGTGTGTGTGTGTGTGTGTGTGTGATGGGGGAGGTGAGGGGTGAGGTGAGGGAGGAGAGAGAGAGAGAAAGAGAGAGGGAGGGGGGGCGGTCACGTGCTTTTGTTGACCAGTCGTAAATTCTCGCCGATGACTTTGGAGAGGTAATTCATGCTCTGAGGTTTCTAATGATGAAGGGATGGGCGGGGGAAACTCTCTCTCTCTCTGTGTAAGTCTCTCTCCCTCTCTCTCTCTTTCTCTTTCTCCCTCTCTCTCTCTCTCTCTCTCTCTCTCTCTCACACACACACACACCCATTATTCTGGTGTTGGAGGTGCCGCGGGTGAGCTCAGAGCGCCACCTACTGCAGACATAATTTATTGCACTGATTAAAAAGGGCAGAAAGAGGAAAGGAAGGGAGAAAGTAGAAACTCCAAAAAATAGTCTCATGGAGCTGTTATAAAATATGCTCTCTCTCTCTCTCTCTCTCTCTCTCTCTCTCTCTCTCTCTCTCTCTCTGTATGACAGTGTAGTGCATGTGTCTCTCCATCATCACTCAGGCCTGTTAAGTGACCTTCGCGTAGGCTGGAAATTAGGAGCCAGTGACTGTCCACCGCAATAAATAACCCGTTAATAGTGGAATATTCAACACGGTAGACGTTGTAGACTGTAGTAATAACAGTCCACCTATGCTGGCTGCCAACTGAAAGTTTCCATCTGCAATCAGGTCTACATAGATCAATAGAACATGATAATAATGATAATTATTATTATTAATAACAACAACAACAACAACAACAATAATAATAATAATAATAATAATAATAATAACAATAATAATTAAACAAAGCTTGAAACTCACAAAATAACATAGAAGATGTGTCACAGATACAACCCGCCATTAGGTGCGCCATTAATGTCGAAAAGGAGCATGACTGCGTCACTGTGCACTGCTGCAGTACGACAACAGCGATACAGTAATACAGTCAAATCAGTTAACTGTAAGAAGATTATCGTTGAAATATATTTTACAATATCATCAATATTTACCCCAGGCGTCCACCTTAGCTCCCTCATCAGCCATCGATACTATTTAGTTATTTATTTCTGTATTTATGATATTTTACAGTATTTACTGTTGTCACTACCATGCCAACTGCAGTGCGCATGCATCTTCTCGACCACAGAAAGACCTGTTATACAAAAACACTGCAGATGCAAATGCTGACTTCAGTTAAAGGCAGTACACTGACAATTCATTGATACAGTGACCAGAAGTTGACTGTCACTTTTTAGATAGAATAACTTCACCATCCACATCACACTTTCTTTCTTTCTTTCTTTCTTTCTTTCTTTCTTTCTTTCTTCCCCTCAATCTCTCTTTCTCCCTGCAGCCTCCCCTCTAGTCCTTCCAGCTGCAGAGGAGGAATGTTAAACCTGATCTGTGACGTCCACACTGGATGGAAATCTACTGATTTATGATTTGTTGATTCCCGGGTTGGGATGCATTTCAGCCCTGTGTGTGTGTGTGTGTGTGTGTGTGTGTGCGCGCGCGCGCGTGTATGTGTATGCTTGAGATTGTAATAGGCCTCAACGTGCACTCGGGAGCGCATGTTTCCTTGTAATTCCGACACACACATGTGCATGTGCCAGAGCATGGGACAGATGAAGAATTCCAGATTTGTGTGTGAGATGATACAAATGAATGCGCTCTGCGGGGGATGTGTGTGCAGTTTCAGGCCACATTTCAGACACTCAGCTGCTCTCACACTGAGCGTCGGCAAAGGAAACCAGCAGTTGGAATGGAAATCATCTTGAATATTCCAAAGTAACCAGGCAGAATAAAACAACTGCAACCAGCAGCAACAGGGGGCGAGCAGATTCATCATTTGACCACAAAGTTTTGATATCAACATCAGCCAACTTGGCCTGAAAGCAGGCTGATGGGTTCAAAAGCAGAGAAACCAAAGTGTGCCAGGAATGGCCTGCAAGCTGCAGAGATGATGGGGAGGAGGCACTGACCCGGTTGGCACACACCTCTGAGCATACTCCCCTCGTTATATTTAGATTTTCACCATCACATTGAAAATCTGTATAGTGGACCAGCTCAATGGGTCTTTTGGTCGGATAAGAAGCATCAGTTGTTGTTTGATTTTAATGAATACAAGATTCGAAAAACAGCAGAGTATTTCACTCCGGAGCAAGATTCTGCTTAGCGTTTTGCTCAGTGCTCATTTTCTACGTGTTATAGGGATGTTTTGTTTCAGGATGGTCAGGATTCAGGGTTTGAATGAGCCGACCTAATCTAAATCTGCTTCTGCTCACATGGTTAAGGATAAAATCATCCACTTAACAGCAGATATCCATACTGGCACTTCACAAATGTAAGCAAAATTCACTGCAATCTATGAAGTACTGAAATGCTTATTTCAAGTTGTGCACAGATGTTGAGATGCTGTTAATGCTCAAGTTTTGGATATTTTCATATTTAAGCTGAACTTGAATTATTATACATTTTGCCTTGCTTAAGGTCTGCTGGAACAGCTTCATCACTCTGACGGAATCCACTCAGAGCCAGAGTCTAAAAGCAGCTCTTTAAAACTCCTGAACAGTTGGAGGACGGAGTGTAAATGGAGGACATACAGGACAGACGAACGAAGATCCTTAACATTCTTTGCCATATGTGTGCAGTGAGTGTGTGTTGGTTTGTAAAATGAGCCCTCTGGGTCACAGTTAAACCACTTCCACTGTGTTTAACATAGAACATCTGCCATCAAGCAGTTCACCTTACTGCAGGCGTTCTCATTGCCGGGGAATCGAACCGTCAACCCTGGCGTCATCAGAGCCAAAAAAAGAGGCCTGTGTGATACAACAGACCAAATCAAGTCAGCTCCCTGTTATAGAGAGCTTTAACTTTGTCATGTAATAATGTGCGGAGATCATTCGATGATGAGTCGACCTTTTTCTGTACATGGAGTTGAATCAATCAGTGATCTGAGCATTAAATTATCTGATCTCTAAACGCACTGCCCCTCTCTCTCTCTCTCTCTCTCTCTCTCTCTCTCTCTCTCTCTCTCTCTCTCTCTCTCTCTCTCTCTCTCACACACACACACACACACACACACACACACACACTGCTGAAAATATTTTATTTCCTCATTGTGGTATTAATGATTGACAAATGACAAACTATGCCACCTATTACGCTGGCAGTACACTCTACAACTGAGAGTGCTTTTTATTTCCAGCAAACTGAATATCGGCCTGCTTGCTCTGATTTTACTGTATATTCTCAGGACAACAACTAGAATAACATAAACGGTGCTAAAAGTTGGGCACATGCTAAGATAATAAAATGTTTTTAAAAAGCTGGTACAGTTGGTATTGTTATCATAATTGTGTCTTCAGCACTTTAGAATATATACACTGATTTAACATATGCCATGTTACAAACACGGTCATATTTTTTCTGTCGACTTGATTAGTACAACGCTTGCATGGGAGCTAACTAGCTGTGAGTTGTGTACCGGTACTGGGCCTGCTCATGTCAGCATGCGGTAACAATGCTGATCATTTGCTAAAGATAAGCGCGTGCATCGCTGAAACCCAATCCGCTGCTGCCGAGAGGAGGGACCCGCGCGCCGGTCACTCAGAGGACACGTAGAGTTCATAGGGTCACGAGGACATTGTCCACTTTGTCTGGGAGAAGTGTGTGTGTGTGTATGTGTGACGTGTCTGGCCGGCCGGCTCGAGGACAGGTCAACTTTCTCTCCCCCTCGGTCTGGTCATCAATTAGTTCAGCCAGCCATCGGCAGCAGCTCGCGCCCCTTGTCACTTCCCCTCCGGACCCGCCGCGTGCGCTTACTTGGCCCACGCCGTAAATATGTGCGTGCATGTTTCAAATAGTGAGGGTAAAAGGTTTACGATTCTTTATGCGCGGGTCTAAGTAGGCCACTAAATCATAGCATAAAACTGTTTCTACTTGTCAGTGTTCACTGTTAACACTGAACTCATGTTCTGAGTCACCTGCTCTTCCCACAAAAACAGCCTCTCTGTACACTGCTTTACATTTTATTGAACATTTCTCATAGGTAGTATAAGTAATTACTTGACAAAACACTAACATAAACAAACAATGTAAAAATTCATAAAATATACACTTTCCTGAACGTTTTTTAGGTAGTTTGGAGAATAACATCAGTAGGTTTACACCCCCCGCCCCCCTCCCGACACGCGACCCCTCTATATCGGTAGAGTAAAACAGCTGGAAATGTTAAATTACTCCACCCAAACCAGCAATTACATTATCTCCACCGGACAGAGTGATTTTTTTTCCTTGCTTATTTCTATACAGTTTAAATATGAACACCATTTGACATACATATACCTCTCAAAGAGCCTTTTCGTCCCACATTGCCGTGTGTACGAACTTGTTCGCACATTTAATTGAAGATAATATACACAACACATTTTAAAAAATCTGAACATTTTTTTTAGATATATATATCACCGGGGTAAAACAGCCCGAAGTCGAGTTCTAAAGCTTCAGAACAAGTGCCTGCAATACAGGAAGTACATTTGACAAAAATAACAACTAACCAGAAAAGTTGGGTGATTTTCTTGGAATGCAACAAGAAATTGTCTCTTATAACAGTTTGTCACGGTTGGGCGTAGGGATACTCATTGTATTTTAAATACACTTTGGACGCCTTAGACTGGTCCACCACCGTTCCCCCTCTTTTTATGTTCATTTTTAAATTCATTATGTTAATATTACCTGTCCTTATCACAGTCACATGGTCCCTTTAAAGAGTCAAATGATCTTCTAATTTTAAGACAACAAAGGGCGACGAATTCAGTGTACAGAAACAGGGGCTATTTTTTTCTTTTTGGTGGGTGGCGATGTAAGAGGGTTTAAAAAAGTGAATAACCCTCTTCCTCTATTTCTCTAGTACATGTTTCACTCCTGCTCCGATTTAAAAAAAAAGTCAAACAAAACGTCGGCTACTTTTTCCCAGAGTTTTCACATCAGACAAACGTCTAGATGGAGTTGGAGACAGGAGGTGAAGGGATTAACCAGCATGTCTTTTCTTCCTTCCATCCATCCTCACCGTCTTTCATGTGTCTTATACCAGTTTGTTTCTCCGCTTTCACTCCGTCCGTTTCTCCTCTTCCTCTGCGCCGTTCACCGTGGAGGAAGAGGAAGAGGAGGAGGATGAAGAAGAGGAGTTGATCAGCTTGTTCTCCTTCTTCCACTTCATCCTCCGGTTCTGGAACCAGATCTTGATCTGCCGCTCCGTGAGGCAGAGCGCGTGCGCGATCTCGATCCGTCGCCGCCGCGTGAGGTACCGGTTGAAGTGGAACTCCTTCTCCAGCTCGAGAGTCTGGTAGCGGGTGTAGGTCTGCCGCCCGCGTCTCCCGGGGCTGCCGAAGGTCCCTGAGAGAGAGAGTTACACTTTAACCACAGCAATAACACACACACTGAACCTGGTGACACACAGAGGAAGACTGAGTCACCTTCTCTTGCTTTATGCGCGTTTTTTTAATATCATTTATTCTGTTCCCACCTGCCAAGTGTGGATCAATAAAGTCAGAATTTAATCCCTCGGTGAATCAGTGCGCCAGTCAATTACTGTCTCTCCTCTCCTTCTAAAAGTGCGCGTTTCTGACACGGAGCTGCTTTACAGACAGATCAAGTAAGAGCCCATTTATGAAATCCTTTTTTTTTTTTGCATCTCTTCAGTTAAATGTTAGCCCAGCCAGCCCGAGAAAGAGACACTTGTTATTTTATTTTTTTATATTATGTGAAAGATGAAATTATAAAGTTGATTTTATGTGGAACTAAAACAGAACGCCATTAAAAATAACAACCCTTCTATTTGACTTTAGTAATGACATATTAATGACCCTGCTGCTGAATAGCAGCATTCAGTGAAGAGGACAGAGACGCGTTGTTCTAGTTAGTTGCTCTAGCCGACACTATTATCATCATTATAATTGATAATAATAACAACAATAATAATAATAATAATAGTAATAATAATAATAATAATAATAATAATAATAATAATAATAATAATAATAATAATAATAATATAATGAAGTGTGCAAAGTAAAGTAAGGATCAGATTTCAGTGGGTATTCCCCTCAGTGAGGATCAGCTTGCAGGGCTTTAGTGTCCTCTGCTCCTCACTAACTGTATTTTGGCCCCCGGTGGTGAACAAATGGCCATGTTGTCAGCTTAGCAGCTTCGGTTTCTGTATCGATCTGAAAATGCAGAGGAAGGATGGAGAACCTCACGCTGCTCAGGGAACGTATCTAAATCCAAATATCCATTAAGAGAAAAAGTCAGGAGAACCGGACTTTGGAGGAGCACTCATGGGTTTTGTGACTCTTCTGTTCTCCCTCCGTCTGCCATTTACATCTTCAACTGTCATTTATAGCCCGCGTTGCGTTTGATTCGTTATATATTTCTTTGCGGCAGAGCCTGTTTCCACCTCATCTGTCATAACTCGGAGTGTCCTGCAGGGCTTTGTACAACAGTAGCCCTGCATCATAAACCATTAATCACTGGACTCTCAACAGGCCGTTTTTCTCTGTTAAAACAAAGACATTCGGCAGCGCAGTGGTTCAAACTATGTTTTTTTTTTTTTACTGTAGTTTATTCACACATCGGTGTAGGAAAACAACACACCTGTATGTTTATTTGGACAGTCAGATAGATCAAATTATTCTCTTTGCACATCTGACTTTCACTCCGAACTTGGCAGCATTTCGAGGCCTGATTACAACTGTAATATCTAATCTGTTGGGTTAATACCGTCGTATAACACTGACTGCGGAAGCACACGAAGTTAACGGGCTCCATATGAGATAACTGAAGGGAAGTTGTGAGAATAAAAAATAGCAGCAGGAGCTGTGATACCGTTCTCCCTTTATTGGTGTGTGGAAATAGTAGGTTTGTATAAAGAAAATAACACGTTTTTTTTTATTTTTCATGAAAGTGGGCTATTAAGAGTTTTCTATTTCATATGTCACATTTTTTATCTGTTCCCTCAAAGAAGAATACATTTTTAAATAGAAATAAAAAGAATGAGGCAGAAACATAAAGAGAGGCTAACTGTCTGCTGGAGACTGCTACCTCTCTGTCTATCTATCTTTCTGTTTCTTGTTTTCACCCACAACACTCTCTGACAGGCTTTTCCTCTCAACTTTCTTCCCTCTGATCGGTAGCAGCGTCGGTCAGCAGGTCACATACAGTAACAGGAGCTGGGCTACAGCCCAAACAAACCCAGTTTATGACGGACAATAAAATACCGAGCACATGACTGACTGACAGCCCAACAAACGGGGATCATAAAGCAGCTACTGGGAGAGGAGGAGGAGGAAAGGGAGAAAGAAAAGACAGCAGAGGGACTGACAGAGGAAACTAACGTCACTTTTATGACGGGGGTCATAAAATATACAGGAAAGAAGAGAAAAGGAAGAAGAGGACACTCACCGTTGCACGCGTTCATCCGCTGCATCCACGGATAAATGGGGGTTGATGACTGTTTGTCGTCCATCGTTTCTCCATACAACCCTTTGCCACTCAGCCCCGCACACTCCGCTTTACGGTGCATGCCGTCATGGCTCAGGGCGAGCTGGTGCTCTTCCAGGCTGCACGGGTGCTCCTTGTCCCGGTAGAAGCTCGTGGCCGCCGCTGCAGCTGCCGCTGCCGCTGCCGCCGTGGCATAGTCGCAGGCACCGGCTCCGGTTGCGCCCCCAACACCGACTCCTGCCGCCGCACGGTGCCCGCCATACGCTCCATTCGCAGCCTGCTGGTAGTAGGGGGACGGGTACGGTTTGTCCTGGTGCACGCCGCCACCGCTGGCGCCGTACGCTACGGCCGCGGCAGCGGTGACGGCCGCTGCCGGGTAGTGCCTGAGCGGGTGGTCGGCGGCGTATCCGGACGAGTAGAGCGGGATCTGACCCAGGAACGACTCCGCCGCCGCCTGCCCGCCTCCACCCGTGCCCGGTAGCGTCACCGGGAAAGAGGAGTTGACAAAATACGAACTCATCGGGAGAAAGTGTAGGAGAAGGATGAGAAGAGAGGAAAAGAGAGGAGAGGAGAGGAAAAGGAGAGGGGAGGACAGGAGGGCACGAAACAAACACAATAACAACGTTCACGCGCTGAAGAAGAAGGAGGAGTAGAAGGAGGCTAACGGGCTAACGGCTAACGGTTCTCCCTCCCGTCCTCCTTCCTCTGCCTTCCCCTGCCTGCACTTTATGATTTGTTGTGTTTTATAGCCGACAGTCCGACGGGCTGCTGCTATCACTTAGTTTATCGCAGATAGGGAGGAGGGGGTGAGGAGGGTGAGGGTGAGAGGAGGGGAAGGGGTATCTGGGTGGCTGGGTGCCAGTGTGGGAGAGAGAGAGAGAGAGAGAGAGGAGGGGGGACAAGTCTCTGTGCGTGTGTGTGTGTGTGTGTGTGTGTGTGTGTGTGTAGAAGACGGGATGGGGTGAGGAGGGGTGTAAGGGGGAGGCAGAGACCAGCTGACCTTAGACTGACCAATGGGAAGCTTCCGTGCCTGGCATTCGCTGGCCCACTTTTCCTTTCGTTGAAGAGAGGAAGAGGAGGAAGAGGAGGGGGGCTGGGAACTACCGCGACCCTTCTCTCCCCCTCCACTTCTCCCTTTTTCCTATTTCCCTTCTTCAATCCCCCTCTCCCTTTCTCTCTTTCTAATTTTCAGTTCACCTCTCTTTCTAATCTTCCTCCGGTTCCCGGTGAGATTGCGCAATCACACCGGAATCCTCCGCGCGTTAAATTGATTTTTCTCTCCCTGTGTGTCTTCCTCCGTCTGTTGTTGGACCCATAAAAACCCAGCAGCTCACTCACACGCACGCGCGCCCTCCCCGACGCGGTGGTGTGTGTGTGTGTGTTTGTGTGTGGGGGGCTGCTTGCACCACCGGAGGCAACCGAATAATAAAACATATTCCCGGCGCTTTGCAGATAATACCGACCGCATTAAAATGAATTTGGCGAGTGTAAATCACAGCCGGGAGCGCGCGTGAGTCATGTGTGGTCCCGTGTGTGTGTGTGTGAGAGAGAGGGAGGGGGGGGGGGGATAGAGAGAGAGAGAGAGAGAGAGAGACAGAGAGAGAGAGAGAGAGAGAGAGAGTTAGCCTACAATATAATATGGGATATGCGCGTCTATAATTGAAGTGTTTGTACATTTATAATTGGTATTTTTGGTTCGGTGGGTAGATTTATGCCCCCCACCCGGTCAGTGTTTGCGAGCGTGCGTGTGTGTGTGTGAGTATGTGTGTGTGTGTGTGTGGTGTGTGTGTGTGTGTGTGTGTGTGTGTGTGTGTGTTCTCCTCCTACCGCAGGCTTTTCGGTACCGCAGGTTATTTCCTCCATCGGAGGAGTAATTGATAATTTGGAAGGGATTTTCTGAGTATAATCTGCCGCTCTGTCCCGGGTTCTGCTGTCAGAACGGCCAGGCCGCTGTGGTGCTGTCTGTACACATTTAAAGCTGAGGAGTTCCAGTTGCGTTATCCAGGACTCGGTCCGGTTTGATCAATGTGTGCAGTGAGTTATTTTCTTGTTCTGTGACACTGATTAGGTCGAAATGTAAAAGGAGAAGAAGAAAGAAAACAGTCCCAAAAATTTCCCAATTTTTCGCCTGTTTTCTTGACACTGATTGGCGCCCGAAATTCTTTTGACCGGAGCCATATTTATTCAAGTCAAATATATTTACACAAATACGTCACCTTTGTCTAAAAAATGCATGCTAAATCCTTAAGAGACAGAGAAAAAAACTATGTTATAAGTTATCAGGCACAGCAACCAATAATTCCAAAATTACAATTAATAAGAAAGTTAAAATTAAAGTTTAGACAGTAAATAAACACAGCTCATTTAGACTGAAGAAAGTATCACCTGATCGTTTATTATATATTATTCTTTTTAACATTAGTAAATAAAACAATCAATGTAGGCTATATTCTATTTTGTGTTAATAGGTAAAAACGTTCTTTAAGTTTTACTCAACTGTATTAGGCCAAAAACACTCGGACTGGAGCAAAAGGGTTTTCTCGACGGCTGATTAAAACCTGATTATTGATACCTTTGGCATGGAAGTTTTCTAGTTATATCTACTTATGATCATTATTATTATTGTTGTTTTTCTTTTTTTTTATGGAGCCAAAATGTAAAAAAGCACCGGAGCAGGCTGGACACACACACACGCACGCACACACACACACACACACACACACACACACACACACACACACACACACACACACACACACAGTAAAGTAGGAAATCTTGTACGGGCCTGCTACTGTTTTGTACTTTGGAAATAAAGTTTTAAAAGAAAGATAACTGAAATCCTTCATGTCCTCTCTATTCACAGCTTCTAATTTTCCGCTCTCTAATTTTTCACCTCCTGAAGAAAGACAGACTGAAGAAAATCTAAGTCGGCCTGCTTTTCATTCGCACTTACAAACGGAATATGTGTCGCTGAGGTCGTAAAATAACCGCAGGCAGCGATAAATAAGTCTCCCTCTCCGCGTCTTCCTCGGTGTACTACAGGCTCTGACTTGTCTGCGTGGCCGAACTGCAGACAGTCTTCCTGACAAATAGGGACAAAGACTCTATTTTTACTTTTTCTTCGCCCTCCCGCCCTCTCCCATGCCTCCGTGTCTTCCCTCTTTTTAAATTGAGTGTTCGGAGCAGGCAGACAGATAATAAGGTTCAGGATAATCCTCGACTCTCGCTTTCTGTGCAGAATGACACAGACCGACGGGATCTCTCCTGCTAACGTGTGTTTTGACCCGTCTCTCCCCTTCTCGCTCCCTCTCCTCTCTCCCTGGCAGGACGCTCAGTTTCCTCTCTACTTTGTGGGAACGGGAAGCAGCAGCATTGTGTTGGAGCTGACTGTGGTTTAATCATTAATGAGCAGCGGGGACAGGACAGGACAGGCATGGTCTCCAGCCTGGGACACACAGGACGGTAATGCTATTATTATATACATGCTCAGCCCATTTGCATTAGTTGGTCAGGTCTCGTGTTGATTGTCGCTCTGGCATTATATCAGTGGTACCTGCTCAGCTGCCTGCAGGGTAAATATGACTTTCTGACATATTCAGATTTATCCACTGGAGCAGTTCGAGCCAACACGAGAGTGTGTCGACATAGTGGGAAGTGTGTGTAAAACAACTAGACTGGATTGATATGCTGTTAAAACGTGTTTAGCATGTGTTGAATTAAACGGTATCACGCAGCGTAAATTAATGACAGGCCTCAGCAGGTGAGCTTTAAGTGTTTCTGGTATTATGAAGTTTTGTAACTCTTCATAAGTATGTTAACTCTGAAGGCGATCTGTTTTGGATAATGTTAGCCCAACCTGCCCCCCTCACATGCAAGCTGCCTTTCAACTGAATTGATTTTGATTAACACGTTTATATATTTCTGATATTAAATCCTCCATAACACATTGAATTGGCTCTGATAACAGCTTCAGATGTTAGCAAATAGCATTTGGTGCTGAGGATGAAATTCTATAAAAGAATTCAAAAATGAAGCCGTACAGTTTGCATAGCATGCTCCAATCCCACTGACATAATCCAGCAATATGACATGAAAATGACAGGCCTTTAGCAGTTTATCACCTTACATTAAACTATAACAGGAGAGTTATCCAGTTAGTGTAAACTCTTTAACACCAGGTGGGATCTTGTCGGTGACGCATTGATAATTTAGAAGTTGTATTATGACGTATTTTAAAGGAGCCCTCTGCAGTATTGGTGGAAGAAATGTATAGGAGAATGGGTTTGTGCTTGGCAGACCCTGCCACCTTCCAAGCTTTGTACAGTGTTCTTGGACCATCGTTCCTCTGGGGACAGCTTGTTTATCCACTTATGGGGGCGGAATGTATTATCATTCAATTTATATTGTACATATTACAATCCCAAATGTAGGATTTTAACGATAAAATAATATGTTCTGTTAATGTCTTCAATAAAACCACATAGTGCTCCATGAACACAAAAACTAAAGCTACACAAGGTCAGAAAACGTGAACATTAAGCGTATCAGCCATAGGCTAGTATACTCCATTCATGGCCTCAGGGCTAACGTGGCTACATTCAGCAGAACTTGAAGGCAGCAGTGTGACCTCCTTTCTCCTACAGTATCATGTGACTGCCTCGTAATATTCATACAGTAGCCTGCTAAGTGCTAGCTGTCCGTGTAGCCTCGTCGTAATGAGCGGCGTGTTGTTTGTGTTCGCAGGTGTGAAGCGGGGCGCAAACGGCACCAAACGGCAGAACCAGGACCGGAAACTGAGACTGGAAACTGTCAGTTGTCTAAGACACGGGGAGTGTGTCCGGCTGGAGGGAGGCAGTGTATGTGACAGAGAGGGTGAAGGACAGAGACAAAGCGATCAGAGGAGATATACCTTAAAGGGAGACCGTAACTACACGCGCCCAATTTGTGTATTTCTCATTTCTCCTGTTCTTCATTTCATCCTGTGGTCCAGCAGATATGAACACTACTGATTCTATAGCCTATTGGAAAATACTGTATGGATGCAAAATATCCTTGTTTAAGTTACAGCCGAGCGGCACTATGACGGCTTCTATAACGCAGTGCGACCTACATATTGTTTTTTAGCAATACGATCGACCTCACAGTGATCAGATTAACATTTTGGAGTGAAATAGGAGTATTACAATTACTAAAATAGATCGATAATCTTACTTTTACCACTATTAGCACCAATAACAGTGATCCGAAGCAACAAAGACATTACTGTTGCTCACAATTATTATAATAAGCGAGGTTTTCATTGGAGATGTGCGCGTTTATCCCGCTATATTCCTCCGCAGTGAATCAGAGGGATTGAGCTGCGGCGTAAACAGTTCAAAGCTGCTGCAGGAACTCCAGGAATCTGAGAAACTTCAGAGATTATCGACAATTAAAGCTGGAGGAGTCGGACTGCTGCTTTATGGCTTTATGGCTCTTTTTCTCTTCGTGTGTGTGTGGGAGAGCTCGAGACTTTTATGGTTTTATGGCCGTTTATGACTCCTTGTAAAGTCCGAGGAATGGCGACGAACTGAAAAACAGGCCCGCAGCAAACAGCAGACGAACAAATGCGCGGTGATGCACACAAGGAACGCGCGTGCGCACACACGCACTGCACGGTTCATCTGCGGTTCATTTCGGCCCCGGCAAGACTCAAATCTCCTTCATTTCACTTATTACATGACTGTGAAATAATGAACTATAAAATTAAACCTTTGATATTTATTTTACTGACTGGCGCTTTCTTTAAGATCAGATATTTAATTCAGACATTGCAGAGAAAGAGAGAGAAGCTTTTAAACGTCATAAAACATTAACACAACCCAATGTGATGTATCTATGTATTATTTATTTTCAAATTAAAACGCGTGTGTCAGATAATGTATTAAACTTTAAGACCTTAAAATTGAAAAGTCGTTTGAAATACGGATAACGAAAGATGAATTCCCAGCTGTCTCACTGTGGTAGAATTTTCTAAAATAATAGTTACTCACATTTCACATGTTGTTTGTGCGCCTGTAACTATAGAACTGTAAAGGTATTAAAACAAGCTTTAAGTGAACGAGATGAGAACGAGACGTGTATTCATTCGTATCAGAAAAGAGGTAAAGCTGGAGTTTTTACCCGAACCAGCTCTGTTTTCTTTAACACGATTACTCACATATAATCTTCATGCCTTTGAGGCAGAATAGGAAACAGTATGTGTGTGTGGGTGGGTGTGCGCGCGCTAGCCGACCTCTTCGCCCTGAGTTAATGACGAACTGAAAGAAAGTGCCTCACTAGTGCTTTTTAGTTTTAATGTATTAATTGTTTCCATGCAGCGCTGCGGCCGCGTCCTTCACGCCACCGTGAGCTCGCGCTCTGGGTCACTTCATCGGACTGTTACCGGTGCGCGCGAGCACCCGGCCGCACAAGGGCCCCGGGACGAGTTAAAGATTAACGGTCAGATGAATGCAGCATCACGGGGAGGGCCGCTTGTTTTTCTCTGAGTCTCTGCTAAATCCAAAAAAAAAAGAAGAGAGAGAAAAAAAAAAGGGCAAACGCCATTTAGGTGCACGTGCGTTTCAGTGTAACTCGGCGGAAACATAGACAAGGTATTTATCTTTTACAGATTTAATCATTATTTTTGTTCATACAATAATTGTAAAAAATGAATACATTTCAAATTATTATTATCATTATTATTATTATTATTAGTAGTAGTAGTAGTAGTAGCAATAGTAGTAGTAGTAGTAGTAATAATAATAATAATAATAATAACAATAATATAACCATTATTATTATTATCATGCAGTGGTAGACTTACACTTGGTTGTTAGCCTGCTTTACGTGACGCAAGAACAAAGTGTTTGGTCAATAAATAATATAATATAATATAATATAATATAATATAATATAATATAATATAATATATTTACGGTAGTGCACGCATGTATCGTTCATGTGCATCTGAATAATCATTCGGAACTCCCCCTGACATTACACAGTCCTCATCTCAATATAGAGAAAATCCAATTGAGGCTGCTGCTGTCGAGCAGAACAGAAATAGATGAGAGGAAGCAGAATATTGATTTTCCATTTTAATACACTGAAGTTGATTTTGAATGCCGGATTAAAGTCAGATGATACTAGAGTCATAAATCATAACCAACACCGTGGATCCCTGCCTCCCCCCACACTCTCCTCACAAGGGTCTTTTTAAATGATCACACGAGCAAACAAACACACACACACACCTGGATGCAAATATGTGTGTGTACAACAGATCTGCAGATTAGCAAACTAGTTAAAATGATGAAGTCACAGAGCATGGAAGACTTATTACTTTTACACACACACACACACACACACACACACACACACACACACACACACACACACATACACGCACACGTATAAACGCACGCACTGGTTGCCTCTGTTAACGGAACAGCGAGGCCCAGACCAGTCAGCACAAATTTTACATCCTAAGCTTCTGTTTCCTTGGGCACACACAAGAACCCATTTGTGTGTTTTTGTGCGTGCACGCATTTCTCCACGCCTCATTCACCACAGTGCAACAGCAGCCCGGCCTAACCTGGGGGAGCGCAAGAGAAGCAGCTCTGTTTCCCTCCATGCCACAACTCTCTCTCTGTGTGTGTGTCTCTCTCTCTCTCTCTCTCTCTGCGTTAACTTCAAAGAAAGGCAGAAGAGGCCAGCAACCAGGGAGACAAAAGGCAAATTGTGCACTCCACTCGTACCCACACGGTCACATGCGCGCACACGCACGCGCTCTCTGCCTCTCGTCATGTCATGTCTGATCTGGTTTCATTCCAAGGAGCAAAAAAAAAAAAAAGCAAAGTCGCGGGCACATCATTAGTTTGTCAGCAGCTGAAACAATACAGACCATACACACACTGTCACACACACTGCCAGCAGCGCATCACACCTTGAAACGACGACAGAGACACATTCAGCAGGGACGCCCGGAAGCAAAGCGTGTATGTTTAATAGTCTTTGACGAAAGGGGAATTATAAGATGAAGCCTCAGTGTTTTCTTGTGTGTGTGGATGTTCGGTACTATTGCCAACATGACGCTAGATGGCACCAGAGCGTTGTGTAGGCGTGTGTTGGAGCTGCTGGCTGCCTCACTGGTGAGCGGTGCCGCCAGCGTGCTCGTGGCTGTGAGTCGGAGAGCCCACCGCTCCTGCAGCTGCCCAGCACAGCGTGCTCTTCATGCGGGAGCCTGGTGTCCTCCACGATCCTGCACTAAGGCTGAGATTACACACTGTGTCCCATCTGTTGGTATTGCATGTACACCTGATAATTGTCCGCTATTAAGTAACTATGGGCTACACAACTGGAATGTATATTTCAGTGTTTTGATTGTGCATTAATCTATATATACTATTCGGTGCAAAATGCCATGTGAATACATGGTATGCGTGTAATGCAGCTGTATTGATACATGCGTGTATAGAATTAACATACAATTGTATGTTTGCATCAATAAATGTCTATACTTTTAAACTTGACTTGAGTCCCATGAATGTTGTGTCTACTGCTGACAATAGGCTGAAATAAGACAGAATTGTAGCAACTGTTAGATGGACAAGAATACGTTTATCAGCTATGAGTAATATTAACAATCATAAAGGTCTAATATAATGTTTATTAACAACACAATCAACCCCATCTCGTCGGAGGCCTTGTCACTGACGGTAGTAGATAAGCGGAGACTTAATTCTGCGGCACAATCTTACCTTATCTGTGAAATAAGAGTTATGGTTATTTCAAATTTTGTAAATAAAGCTTTTAAATGAAAAGTTCGACCTCTGGAGTTTCTTTGTTTTCACACTATTTCTCCGGCACACGTGTATGATTTAAACATGAGCTCGTTTAACGGTGAAATGTTCGTGCTGTTGTATTGAAACAAGGACGCCTTGTATGAACATTAAGTTCAGAAAGCCTTTAGGTAGTCTGCTTACAGTAATACGACGACATGAAGGAAGGATTGCTTGAAGCCTAACCGCTTAAAATGACAGCATCGTGTCCCATAGCCATAATTGCTGTACGCAGATGGGCTATTAATTCTTTCCTAAATATAGAAACGTTTACACTGGATGTGAAGATAATGTTACTGAATGTAATCTGATTCTGACGTCCTTGCTGGGTGATATGGTTACGGTACACATGCCGGCCTGCAGGCTACTAAACCTAAATGAAACATAGAAAAAAGTAAATAAGATGTTTATAGATTATGGAATGCGCGGGACAACTAATGCTTATAATACTAGTTGATGATGACAGAGCTAAAGCTAAAGATGTCGGTCACTGACTGCATCTATCATTATTAGATTATAGGCCTGTTCATGTTGACTATATGATTATATTTCTGATAACTGACGACAGTTTTATTATGTATTTATTGGATAAGAAAGGAAACGGGCTGTGTTTCAGCAGAAAAAAACACACAAGCAGTTACCGAGGTTCTCAGCACAGCACTCATGGTGTCCGTGTCAGCAGAGCGCACAAGTCGGCGAGCGCATAGCCAAAGCTTTGCCAAACGTTGAAATTAAAAATATATTTTGTTGAAAAGTATATTGCCATGTCGTTTGGATGACATAAACATTTTAAAATAAAGCACACGAAGACGTCATCGTGTTCACTGTGTATTTCCAAATTACAAATGACCAGTTTCGTTTTCCTGGGACAAAACAATGGATCGTGTCCGTGTTCAGAAGAATGCTTTACATTTCAGAATCCACATTGTCAACAATCTTCACACCAGGTAATATAGGCTGAGTATTAGTAGAAGTAAACAGTACTGCTCTTACAGCAAATTTTAACACAGTAATCATAATAATACTCATACTAGTTATACGAAAACAAATATTATAACAGAATAGTAGCTTCATACAGTTGGAGCTGGGTGCTGTATAATACAGCCCAGAGAACCAGAGAACCAGAGAAAGCGTTTACAACATAAACTAACATGCAGCTGAGGATATTTACGAGTATTTGTTTTACTTCTAGATCTCAGTGGAAGGGGCTGTGTGTGTGTGTGTGTGTGTGTGTGTGTGTGTGTGTGTGTGTGTGTGTGTGTGTGTGTGTGTGTGTGTGTGTGTGTGTTGGGATGAAGGGATTCCCTCCAGTGGAGTTGTTTGATATTTGAGACAGAGCAACAAATTGGAGACCAAAGCGAAGACAGACAGACAGACAGAGCTGCAGATGTGCATGTGTGTAGGGTGTAGGCTGGTGGTGTTGGGCGGTTAACTGTAAGAAAAAACAAAGAAGTAAAGATAAAAAATAATAATAAAAAAGAAAAAAGGCAGGAAGTGAGAAGGGAAGCAGAGTCATAAAAGTGGGCTGGACAGACCGAGACAGAAAAACATTCCTGTGTCCGCACACACACACACACACACACACACAGGCTGACAGCCAGCTGAAAGAACCTGGAAGCTCTTCCACTGAGATCTGGAAGTGAAACAATACAAAAACACAGAGCAGAAAGGGAAAGAAACAACAGAGGAGACTGAGCTCAGTTCTGCCTGCAGCCTGGTGCTGACACCAGATGCGAAAGATACAAAGACACAAATCCTTTCCTTCAACGTAAAATAAAATAAGCCATTTCAAAATGGGAATTTGACAAATCCAGCACACCTGCCTCCACATCAAAGCCAGCCTCACTCATGAACATATCCATCCCCTCCCTCCACACAAAGAGCACGGCTTGAGGCAAAAAAAGACGTCAGCTAATCTTCCGGATCTCAGGCAGCCGAGTTTTTAAGCGATGGATGTCTCCTCCGCAGCTAATCCCACCACTCTGGGAGCCAATTCATCTGGAGAATTCATCATGGAGCCTAATCCAGCGAGGAAGCGCTTTAATCTGATGGAAAAGTAATACCTCATTTATAACCTTAATGTAGAAAAGCAGCAGAGTCACGCATACGCGCCGCAGCTCGGCTAGTTTCCCTTTAACAAGGCGCATACAGCGGCGCGCGCGGGGCTGCCAGAGGAGGAACGTGCATGAATGGCACTTACCGTTTGTTGATAATCCGTCACGAGCCCCACACACCTGCAGCTCACTTCGGTGTCCCGAAGCACCCCGGACTGGCACGAGACAGCCCTACCGTACGTGGACCGGATGGATGATAATTGGATGGAGGGGTGGCGGCGCGAGGAGGTGAGCATGAGGAGGAGGAGGAGGAGGAGGAGGAGGAGGAATTTCAAGGGGGGTACGTTCCCCGTCGTCACCCAGTCGTCAAAACACCGCCATCTCTTCATCGCCGCCCCTACCATCTTCATCCTCGCGGTGACAAGTGACAAATGGAACAAACTGTATGGTTGCAATTAAAAATAAAATTAATGAGCTCAAACCCGGGATGCTATTCCCGGGTTTTGACTCGCGGCTCGCCCCATCTTCGCCTCATCACAGCGGAACTGTCCCCATCTCGGTCCGCCGATTTAGCATAGACAGCAGCACGAGACCAGACCGATCACGGAGCCATAGCGGAGGAGGAAGAGCAGGAGGAGGAGGAGGAGGAGGGGGCGGGTTGTTGTCAACGTTTCCTCATGCCGGTTTCCACAGTCACAACCCGTATTCTCATTAACCAGGCCGTTTAATTAGAGCCAGGCTTAATTTCCTCGCGGTGGCCCGGCTCCGAGCGGCGCTCTGCGAGCCCCGGGCAGAGCGAGGAGCGGCGGCTGCTCGGGCCGGAGCGGAGTGCAGCAGCAATATAGCCACTTGGGAAATCATAAAAAGTTCATGTTCACGTTAAGCGCGTCCACATGACCAGCCCATCGGCCAATCCCTGCGCGCGGCCACTCATAAACTTGTATCACAAAGTTGTAAATTTTCATAAAACAACAAGGAATTTATTGCATTTCTTCATGGAGTGCTGTTAGAGGGGAGCTGCTCCTTCTCTTTCTCCCCGCCGCCATTTTCTTCTTCTCTGCCGTTCTTCAAGACAACAAGCCAGCAGCTCCCAAAACACAGAAAACAACTTTGCTTTTGTTTCCTTCACGTCTTCTCCTTTTCTCGTGTGACTCCTGTGACGGTTAAGAAGTTTTCGCTGTGTATAAATAGGTTGCTTTATTTATTTGCAGATGTTGGACTCGTGTGAACTTCATCAGAGATTTATCCAGGTTGGAGATGCATTTTAATTAACCCTAAAATCCCAAACAACAAACACACTCACGTGTGTCAGTCAGAAAGAAATGTCCAAACAAAGCACTATATGCATTTTATTCTGGTCATATTTAGACCTATTTGACATCCCGTTTCAGTGACGCATTGTATGTGAATGATAAAATGCATTCAAAGGAAAATAGCCTCAATGTGACGACAAGAGAGTACTCTCTGAATGATTTACACCATTCAACATTCAGTGTTTTTGGAAGAGGAGCGGTGTCTGGTGTGACTAAACCTCCGCAGTGTCTCATAAGACGGCCAAGCCAACAGACGTAGAGAAAGGATAAATGTGCCTATGAATGGAGACACTTCCGAAAACCAAAACAACGATCATCACATCTGTTCAGCAAAATCTCAGTTTTGTGGATGGAAAAAGAAAATTGACATCATCACTAACCACCTGTGTTTATATAATGGTAAGACTTGTTATTTTGTCACTGTTTTATAGACTCGGTAGGTTTGACCAGAAGGCTCCATGTTAGCATCTACCAAGCTGCAGAGGCTGACATGCTGCACGGTATTTTGAGTGGAGGTAAAAATCTGGCCGCTGGCGATTTGCAGGCACAACAACAGCATCACCTGAATGCTGGTGCGGGCCGGAAAGTCGTGCGTAAAGGCGGTTTCGCATTGCGGCAACGCGTCACCATTTTAACGGCCTGCAGGCCCGGAGCCGCAGGATGCTCAGAGACCCTGCAAGTCCACCGCAGTGATTTTTTTCTTTTACACAAAATGTTGCTTTACACAATTGAAACCAGTCCGATGCGGTCAGGGAAGGACTGTTCCTCACACAGGAGATGCGAAAACACACATGAGGGAGGCTGCATTTCAGCGCCTAATGTTTAGAAGGAAAATTCTTAAATGCAACAATTTATTTTGTTCAAAGTTTCCACCACCCCACACTGAGCGTTAATCTGACACCTTCGAATCTCATACAGGCTACGTGTTTGCACCGTTCTCATACAGAATATGTCGTGTGTGATATTATAGCTCCAAATGTTCTCGAAACTCTCGGATACAAAAACCAGCACGTCGGACGAGTTGGAATGATGGTTTGGCCACATCCAAACAACCACGAGGGCCGTTTCAACCCGCAGCGAAAGGCACAGCACACTTCACCTGGTTAACTGATTGTCTCTTTCTGCATCATGAAGATTCCATCTAACAGTTATGATTCTACTAAGAAAGCCAGGGTGTGTGTCTGCGTTAATAGTCTATCCCAGCTGCCACGAACTAGACTGAATAAAGAATGCTTGGACTTCTTGCGACGCCTGGATTGTCCCAGTAAACTAGCCACCAGCACAGATTTAGTTCGTATTCAATTTAAACCCCAAAGACTTGATTTCAAAACCCTCGGTGACCCACATGTGACCTCTCCTAGCTGCACGGTGTCTGGTCAGCGGGAGACGCGGATCCACCGCTTCCTTTATGCAAATGTCCTGCGTTAAAAATTAACAGAAAACGAAGCAGCAACACAGAGCAGGAGGCACAGTCAGCCGCTCGATCCCCGATCTGTTGCGTTCTTTGTGTGCTTTTTGCTTTTATTAGGGTTTCCGGCCTTTTCATGGACGCAGTAAAAGCATTAGGACCTGCTATAATACCCCCTCGCCACGTACACACACACACACACACACACAACTGCCTTCCAACAGTTTACGTTGTCTTTGTGGTTTCTACAGACAGCAGAGGACTTTCAGAGGAAAAACTGTCTCCTGGAAATACCGTTTGGATCCGGCGAAACATTGTCCGGCGTGAATGGAGCAGACATGGATGGTTTGGGCGCATAAAACTGCGAAATAATTCAGGTGAAAGGTGAAGAAGCTGCCGTCAGCCTGGCAGTTGGTGCGGGTAGATGGGAGTGTGTTTTGAACCACACATACATAAAAAGATATGAATATGTGTATAATTTGATATTCAATTTACGTGAAGAGAGATGTAAGCCTTAATTTAGACAATTTGATTTGATTTGATTTTAGTTTGTGTTTTAAAATGGACCTGGTCCTGTGACATTAACGCAAACCTTTGTTCCCTTTTTCCTTTGGTAACAATTATCTCGGTCAGGTTTTTCTTGACATTTCATATTATATATTAAAGACATGTTTCTGCTTGGATAATCGAAGCGGCGACGGGAAGCCAGGAAGGGTTCAATGTGCGTCAGGAAAAAAAACGAACCAAATCTCCAGTTAACTCAAGTTTCATTTTATAATTTTCTCTGGTAACATTATCAGCTGTATTGTACAACAAATAATCCATACAGTATTAAGATTACGCGTATCCGACTCGGTTAAAGAGTAGTGGCCGGGTCATGTGATTGAAGCTACATTTTGAGCAAACACGAGAAAACTAAAATCCGAGAGTCACAGATGGCATCTCCTTTTTAACAATTTAGTTTGTATTATATCTTAACATTCCTGCTAAGTAAAGAAACAAGTGTAAATGCCAAGACTTTCACTGCCATTTAGCTAATAGCTTTAACAATAGGGGGTGAAAGCCCATTGATATATTTAAACCTGTAAACAAGGTGAGGATGTTTAAGAGCGCATTGGCGCTCATTACTGTGCTTTATAATCTGTGGAAGTCGTGATTACACTCTCAAGTCAAAGTGAAATCTATAAAGGATGGTTGGAACTTAATAACGCAGTGTGTGCACGCTCGTGTATGTGTGAGAGAGAGAGTGAGAAAGAGATGTATAATGGAAATATTGTGTGTGTTTGTATTTTTGTCTTGAAAACTCTCATTTCTCCTGAGAGAGTTCCTCCACAGATGTTGACATGTAAACATGTTTATCAGTTGAGAACTGAAGCTGTGAACGATGCTCTCACATGAACAAAGTCAAAAATGTCCAAATGTGAATATTGCAATCTAACGTAGACATTTAAATGTTTTCTCTAATACGTGTGGAGGAGCTTCAGCCTTTCACACAAATACTCAAATAATATGAAACAAAACATTTTGGAAGTTGGTCTAAATGTCTCCATAGATCAGTTATGTTCAAATGAAAACCAAATACTGGTCCCAAATTGAATTCCCAATTTTGTATTTTCACGTATGGTTTATCTCTGTGATATTATCTTTTAAATGACCTCTGGTTGGAGGGGGCTGATAGAAACTGTTCTTACATTGCATGATGTGAAAATAGAACTGTGTGCCACATCTTGGGAACTACTCAATAAGAATCTCAGACTCATGTTCTTGTTTTTATTTACTTACCTTACTTACCAGGATTCCGGTTGAACCACACATAATTTAACAATGTGAAAAAGCTGCCATCTTAACATGTTTCCAGGTGACATAGACTGAGAGATAAGACAAAGAGCTCTATGCAGGTTTTTATTATCATTATTATTATTTACATACAAAAAAAGTGCATTTCATGCTGAACAAATTCAGCTCACACAACATGAAATCATTGGTGCAAATACAGAAAACAACACCAAATACAGGCTACAAACTATTGTTAAACGTGTAATCCAGAGACTCATTGTCACACTTTCAGATATCCCTTTCAGCTCCAAAAACATTATTCCAGAGTGAATTGTTGAATAAAAAATAAATAAAAAATAAAAATAGCTATTGTTGAACCAGTTGGCTTGTATCTATTTGCATAATCAAAAACATACTCTATCAGTCAGTTTAATATTAATTATTAGGTTATTAGGTATAACAGCATCTAACTTAAGGTACTTTTGGTATATGTGTGTGTTTGAATTAGCAGAATTGTAGCTGAAGAATAATGTTTTGTAACAGAATCAAACCCAAATGTTATTTTTCTTGGTGACCGTCAGGGCTGTAATGCTCACATGGATAACACCAAAAACATATGCACATTTATATTAAACCTGTTGGCTTTTTAGGGCATATATCAATTTTTCTGATTCTGATTAGACAATAGAATTGTCAGACAAAAAAAGAAACTTGCAGTATCCACTGCAAATACATGCCTGTATGGATTTAAAATGTTTAGACCACAAGCAAGATTAATTTGATGAACTGTTAAATGTTGCCATATTTTTCTTAAAATATTGAGAAAATAGTGCACAGTTAAGTTGGTGACCATGCAGGCAAAACACACATTCTTCGTGGGTGGGGTTCTGCAGGGGGACCTCAGTAATTTAAACAACTGATGACAGCTGTGATTGGAGGCCAGAGGAGATGCTCTTTAAGTCCAATATTTCTAAAGCATACCACAAAGCTTTTTTAAAAATTATTATCATTTTTTTTTTTTTACCTTTTTAGACTTATTTTGCACTGTAAGAGGCAGAAACACAGACAATAAGCTTTGTATCCAATGGGAGAAGTGTTGATGTTTAAGTGAGGCTTCGGGCATTATGAAGATGCCAAGCCCTCAACGAGAAAATAAGCTTTTCCTGTGGAGTACAACAGAAATTGGCATTTTATTAACATCTGTATGATTTCAGTTTTGTTTCTGAAATATCTTTTAAAAATATATTCTCCCCCTCCGCATTTAGGTCAGGTTACAACCCCATCTCAAGTGAATATGTTGGCAAAGTAAGTTTCTGCAAACCACACAATACACAAAACTCTTAATTTCTTTATGTTGCATCCTTACATTTATTTAAGTTCAATTTTCCAACCATCTCTCGTTGTGCTTTTGTTCTGGTAAGGTGTAGGCCAAAAAGCATTTATACTGATATCAACTGGTTTCACTTACAAATGTTGAGACACAGACATGAACCGTGGTCACTGGTTTGGCGGCACTGACCCCTCTGAAATCAGGTCATACACATACTATGAACTGACATGTATTGTACACATGCCTATATGGTGTGTGGTCAATGACACAAATGTGAATGCATCTGTGGTTTCTCGAAATTTTAACTGCTGACATTTTATTCGACTGTGGACTGGGCTGCAGGAGAAGAGGAGCTAAAAAATATCTATTTTCTAATTGTATCTGCATGGTGCAGGTTGGTTTAACCAACTTATTTTATTTGGACACTATACTACCTTGTCTTTAGCATAGCTTGTATTGTATTATATTAAATTATATTATATTACATTACATTACATTATATTATATTACATTACATTACATTACATTACATTACATTATATTATATTATATTATATAATATTATATTATATAATAATAATAATAATAATAATAATGATAATAATAATAACAATAATGATAATAATATATAAAAAACGGGACAATTTAGTGCGAATAAACATAACATATTATAATTGTGATAATAAAAAAACAAATTAGACTACGGTAAAACAAACGGTAAACTGATGACAGCACAGAATGCTCGATGATAAAATTAAATGCTTGTCGCTGTGAATGTGTTGTGTTCATACTGGCAGCTGTTGCTGGAGGATGAAACGTGACTGAAGGGCAAAGGTCGCTTTTGAAAACGGGCTTTAAGTCAAAGCTAAAACACTGCTTGTTGTCTTGAAGTGTCCAGTCCTGTCATCAGTGTCACTCCTCCTCCTCCTCCTCCTCCTCTTCTTCAGCAGTCGGTCTAGTTGGGGAGCCGCTGCCGGTCAGCTTGTTGTCCTTCTTCCACTTCATCCTCCGGTTCTGGAACCAGATCTTGATCTGCCGCTCCGTGAGGCAGAGCGCATGCGCGATCTCGATCCGTCGCCGCCGCGTGAGGTACCGGTTGAAGTGGAACTCCTTCTCCAGCTCGAGAGTCTGGTAGCGGGTGTAGGTCTGCCGCCCGCGCCTTCTGTCGCCACCTGCACACACAAACACACATATTTCCTGGTGTTGCTATATGTAAGTTACTATGAGTCATCAGTTGAGGACGGATCATGAAAGTCGTGACAATTTTTTTCTGTCTTCAACATCTTAGTTGTGGCTCAGGGTTTAAGGTGAAATGTATTTTCCATCTCTAGCATCAAATATTATGGAAGTCCAAAAGACAGAGATAGATTTTTTTTATTATTAAATGAATGTGTAAAACATAATATAACATAAAGTTGTTAACTAATGAAATAATAATAATATTCTTTGTCAAAATTATGAAGTAGAATTTTGTGTTTTGGAGTCAGAGTTGGTCTATGAGATAATATGTCAACAGTTTTACTTGCACTTTTTACTAACCTTTGGGTTTAAAGTCATAATTTTTCAGACTTAGGTTTCGTAAAGGGTTGAGGGTTGAGAAAAAAGAATAGGAGAAAAAAGAAGCACAATACTTATGCTGAGTAAAATGCTAAAGTCAAAATTCTGAGATGATATAAGTTGGACTTCGTGGAACCAAACCATGAGACTGTACAACTAAGTGTTCTGTGTGCTTCTCCCAGAAGTCTGCAACTGGTTGGAGAAAAGGGACTGAACTATTCAATGCTATAAAGTCATTTTAATTTTAATTTTGATAAGACTAATTTCGATTGAAATTAGTCTTATTAGTCTTGGCATTCCTAATTTTTCCTTGTTTGTTTGTTGACCTCCTCATGTGTCTTCTGAAAAGAAGAACGTGCACTGTTTCAGCATGTCAACAGTGAGCGGAGAGGTTACTGTGAAATATGGAAGTGCTCTTGCACATCAAGTTGGCTGCCACAAATGACTGAATTATGTGAGATCTTATTTATTTTATAAATCTAATGTTGAAGGTGAAAATGGCATCATAGATAAGAGTAATATTTATTTCCTTTCATATTTCTTGAATGTTCAAATAGAAAAAAACATTTATTTTAGTTTGAACATGACCTATAATTCAGACCCTAACCCTTGTTTTCATTGAACAAATGTTGAATTAAGCATCTCTACTGTCTCAGTTATTTTCTTCATTTATTTTGCATTGAGTTCTAAAATAAGTATAAATACTCTAAATCCCACCTTTGTGTGTTGGTGCTGCAGTCCAGACCTTGTAGCCACTTGTTGTCACCTCCACTTCCTGGCAAACACATTTGACTTGTGGCTGAGTAAACACCATAAAGCACATCCTAAATGATGTGGTTAAACTGTGGGTTCAGCTGCTGTCTGTCTGGGCCTCAGTTCAATATTTACCTCACTGTGTTTAGCCTTAAAGGAGATGTACACTACATAATTAAAGTGGTGGAAAAGAGTGTGATATGTGACTGACTGTGGTTGCTGATGAGCTGTGGAAATGCGTGCTGAAGCAGTTTCCATCATGTTAGCCAAAAACATGTCAGCTTGTGTGAAATGTGCACTGTGCTGAGTAAGAGCACAGAAACCATGTTGACCTTCTGTCTATATGAGGTCACTCAGTGCCTGAAGGTTAAAAGAGAAACTGGGTCACATTTTCACAGCTCAGAGGTCGACTGCCGGCCACACTGACACCTAAACTTTCTTCTGGTGATTTTTAAAATACATTTTTTATAATCACTATTAATAAATGGTGAACTTATAGTTAAACCTTGGTTAATAGCTATTTGACTGTTTACAAACAATGAAACTGAGCAATTGTTCATTGTAAAGTTACAACTGATACTTTACTACCGTAAATGGTTAATTAATACTGTGTGGTTCATCTAATAACATTATTCGGATGGCCAACTGATGTGTATTAAGTTTTACAGTTGCTTGATGAACAGTTTAAAGAGCATTTCATTGTTAGCTAACAGTGAAATAACATATTTACCATTTATTAATGAAGGTTAGTATAAAATATTACTGATAATTTTAGTTCAGGATTCTTTTTTTAATAATCAGGAACTCTCTGTAACAGTTGAACTATACCTGTAAGGTTTCGGGCTTGTGCTGCAATTCTGCTCTTCCATGGTGAAATCTCTAACCAGACTGCAGGTCATCTGAGCGGCAATAAAATGCAATGACCAGCCTGTAAAGAATCAGCCCGGGCATTGTGACTGTTTGTGTGGACTTTAACAGCATTAGCTGGTGTTTAGTGAAAGCTCATGAATGTGTGAGGCAAGATTTTCTGTTCTCGCAGGACTGGATCATGAGGAGATGAGAGGAGAGACAAGGTTAAAACCTTATACTACTGCTGTTATATTGTTGGACAGGTTATTTGTTTTGTCTTTTAAAATGGTTATTTGCTATGGAATGTCCATGTGTTGTGGTGTTGTTTCTGGATGGTAAGTCATATTTAACTTTTACATGTTTAAATGCTTGCTTTTGGTTTAGATATTTGGCAAAATATACAGTGTTACATCATGCCCATAATCTCTCTCTCTCTCTCTCTCTCTCTCTCTCTCTCTCTCTCTCTCTCTCTCTCTCTCTCTCTCTCTCAGTTGTGTATCATCTGAAGAACAATTCTTCAATCTAAATGTTGTGACTTCTGTAATAATTACAGCCCACTGCAGCTGAACACTGATTAGAGGCAGACTGGGGTATAAAACTCTGATCTTTTTATCATACTGACATAAATCGTCAGTCCCCTGACCGTCTGTTTTCCAGCTGTAAATGAGCTGAAGGACAAAAATGGATTTACTTTGATTTGATATTGATTTTAAAGCCTGCTACAAAGACTACACGCTTTCTATACAGACAGTGTCCTAGCTGTGATTGTAAACTGCAAGTAAGAGCTGTATTACACTCACTATAGGACTACTACACATACAGGACAAGTGCTCATGTGCTCTGCATTCCATTGGAGATATGAAGTTTTAGCAAACTGTGGGGAACTTGCATTATACAAGTCAAATCTTTACACTTTGTATTAAAAAGGTATTTCTTGTTTTCCCAGCAGCGTGGCAAGGACTTGAGACAACATTTAGACCCACTCGTCAAGAACTGAAATGTAAAGAAAATATATTTTTTATCACTGTAACTGATAAGATAAACAATGAAAATATAGAGGGGAAGGTGGCTGCCTATGGTTCCTTTGGCGCCAAAGATTCTAAATGTTCGTAACTTTTGATAATGAATGTGTAGTGTGTTGTTCAGTGTATTTCTGTCTGTGTTTCTGGATGACTTTGTGTGTCATCGCTGTGCTACAGGAATAAGCTTCAAGCAATGTCAGAGAGGGGATGATGAAAAAGCTTTCAATTTGAAATGGCTGTGGGTTTGCTTACTGTTTGCTGTTACTCTGTCTGCCATCACAGGCACACACACACACACACACACACACACACACACACACACACACCACACACACACAGAGAGTTGATCAAATCTTATGATCTGATAACAGGCAGAGAGTCTTGGAGACTTGTTATTCTTACTTTGTTTCACGAATCCCTCCATGTATATCTAATACACATCAGAGGAAAGTCTATTACACTTAATAATTAACCTCATTAATCAATGGTAAATAGTGATACTACTAATAATAATGATAATAATGATAATGATGATGATAATGGCGATAATAATAACAAGTAATAATAGTTAGTTGATAGTATTTGACTGTTAACAAACAATACTTTATAAATGATTTATTAAAGAACTGTTTAGTTAGAACAGATATTTATAATGCTATATAATTTTGCTCAGCAAATGGTTTATACATAATTTCATTGGTTGTTGACAGTCAAACAACTATTGACTAAAGTTTAATTAACTGTTTATGTACCTATATTAGTGATGGTGATCATAAAGTTTTACCTGGAAGTCTTATTAATGTTTATAACCAGGTTAGCCTTTACCAGTGACTCCGATTTGTTGGCACTTTCACTGAATGACGTCACATGAACTTGACATTAATTTGTTTATTCTGTTTACTATTATTATTGATACTACAAATACAAACTTCAACATACCATGCGTTTAACATTCTACTATATTTGGTCGCAGAATTAAAAAAAAATGGCCGGCGTGATCACATTTTGGAAACTATGTACAAATAAAAAACATGAAAAAACAATAACGCTCATTGACTCTGCTTTAAAAGCTTGAGTTACATTTCCGTCCGCGCAATCATGTTTCTGCTTGGCTATGTCTCCACTTGCGTGCGCGTCGTCTGCGCGCGCTACAGTTCATTGAGGACAGCATTCAGTATGTGTGGGTGACTGAGTGTCAGCGGCAGGGAAGTGTGTGTGATTAAGTATGTCTAAGTATGTGTGCGTGTGTTTATCTGTGTGTCACTTCTCGCTGCCGCACAGCGAGAGCGAGGTGGTACTGTGTGTGTGTGTGTGTGTGTGTGTGTGTGTATGTGTGTATGTGTGTATGTGTGTGTGTGTGTGTGTGTGTAAGTCTGTGAGAGAGAAAGAATTCATTTCCATTGGTAATATTTTTCTGCTCTCGCGCTGTCGGCCGTGATTTATTTGCGCTCAAGCGCGAGATGGAATTTTAAGGCAATCAACAACAAGAAGGGACTCTATTGTGCTCTCTCTCTCTCTCTCTCTCTCTCTCTCTCTCTCTCACACACACACACACACACACACACACACACACACACACACACAGGGCAGTATGTTATATGAAAGCACATTTATAAAACAAGTAGTGAGTTAGTGACTTCATATATGTGCAAAATCGTGTCCCTGTGAGAGCCCGAGCGCCTCCTTTAATAAGCCCTCACGTGTTTGTCTTGTTTACCGGTTGTTAACGGGAACATCCGGGACATATCCTTCCAATCATCTCCCGTGCCTTGGACTGGAATCGGATCTAAATTAAAATCTACGAATTCATTACACAGGCTGGCTGCTACGACCTCAACACAACCCGTGCCTCCTCTCTCCCTCTCTCTCTCTCATAAACACACACACACACACACACACAAGAAAGATGTTTACATTACGTACGTCATGCTCTACCTCTGTTTTATTTACACATGTTCTATTTTCCTGAACTAACTGTTTGGTACATGTTACCTCTCTGCTCTGGCTGTCAGAATAGAATACAGTCTTAATGCCTGAAGCAAATAGTTATTATGCTATTCTTATTTTGCCCTCCCTTTATCACGCACAAAGTGCTGTAGGTACAGTTGCTGCTAATGAGGAGGGACCTGATTACTTCAAAACACAGAGTTTGCCCTTCTGTACGTGGGTGTTTGGGTGGGTTCTCCTTAATTTGAAAGAAGTTGCCTAATCATTTCTGACCGGTTTCCCACATTAAGCGCTGAGATTTACGCAAACAAACTAACATACTTGCGCGTTCACGGTCTCGTCTCAGTAGAGCACTGGTGGACAATATCTCTTCACTCCTGTCGGATTCCTCGTTACTCATTTTGAGAGCACCGTCCCCTCTCACCTTTACGCGAGTTTTACGCACGAACTCTCTTGCCATATTTCCCCATTTTTTATACGTGCAACCATTCAACCTTTTAACGCAAACATGTGTCTTTGTGTTGTGTCTGTTTGTTGTGCTTCGAGGCTCCAAAGCCCCGCATCCATTCAGCATCAAGCCCGGTTCTATCACACAATACCGCTTTTACAATCGGGGGAAAGGGCAGGCATTCAGAGATCAAAACCCATCTGCTAATTTATAGTGTTTATAGTATTAGCGGATTGTGGTGACAGTACAATAGCACAATGGGCTTTCAGTGAGCCAGCTAGCACTGAGAGAAACACTATACTGTCAGGTAGGAGAGGCTGAGCTGAGCTGAGCCAAAAACTGAATAAGAGGTTACGGAAGAAGACTTTCTCTGGAGGTTTTCTTCAAACAGTTTGGGATATACTCCAACGTCCCTGCGCTCAACTGTCCCCTTCTTAAACACAATACCACCTAATGAATATTCACCAAGTCTTAAATTATTGTTTTATTGAGCTCGCAGTGCCATAAAAGATCTACAAAGAGAAAGACGGAGATAGAGAGAGACACAGAGAGATAGAATGAGAGCGGGAGACGGGGGGGGGGGGGGGGGGGGGGGGGGGGGGGGGGGGGTTGTAAAAAGTGACATAGAAAAAGAAAGACAGGCATAGTTCAGCTACCGGCATTGGCCGCTGCGCAACCAGGCCAACAGTTTAAAGAGCGTTTAACGTAATTACCACACACACACACACACACACATACACACACACACACACACACGCAAGATCCCTGTCCTCATCCGCTACTTCCCAACTGCTGTCAAACCTCCCTCTCACCTGTATGCCTCGTTAATAACCTCATCATATTTTATAACTCCTCACCTGAGCTTCTCATCCAGGGGTAGATCCGTAGCCCCTCCTCGTGTGTCTGGAGTTGCAGCTGCTCCGGGTTAGTCTGCCTCCTGCAGGCCGGCTCAGGGAGCCTGGCGCTCAGCGAGTTTAGCTGAGGCCGACCAGTGAACCGCTCCAGAGAGGAGCACATCGACCCAGCTCCCAACGCGCTGCACGCCCCTCCTGAGAGCACTTCCGCGGGGTTGAAGGGATGCGTGCCAGGCGAAATACTGCCGCTGTTCCGGTTCAATCCCGATGGAGACAAACTAAACGTTGATGAAGAAGAGGTGGAGGGAAATGAGGAGGAGGAAGGAGATGAAAAAGACGAGGAGGGAGGTAATGGAAGCCCCCGGCTCCCTCTTCCACCGGAGACATGGAGGTGATATCCGCTGGAAACGAGGGCGCATGAAGAAGACGCGACGGGAGCAACAGAAGGAAAGGACGGGCAGGGAGAGGTTGTAGAGTCTGTAAAGAGCAGAGCGGAGCAACTCGCCGCGGCATGTTGATATTTAGAAAACAGCGCATTGGCGAAGTCGAGCGAACTCATAATTTGGCGCCGGTGATTTGTAGGCCCGGGGCGCTTTAATGTCGACTTTTTATGAGGCACCGTGAATTATTGACGCAGTATTACTGTCTAGATTTACACCAAAAATCACCCCACCCCACTGTTCTCCTCCCCTCCCTCCCCTTGCTTCGCGGACCACATGACCCAGGGTCCATGTGATGTCAGGCTGCCCAATGGCCGCCGGGGTTTCCCTCCGGATGCAAAATTATAATGGAAGAAATTAGCTGCAGAACCGCAAGGAGTGACACACACACACACACCATGCAACATTCAATATAATCTATACATTCCAGTCAATGCGCGGCAGCTCGGAACTTGTCCACTAATCACCGAGCGCACGAAAACAAAACGGCTGAGGCTGCTGACAACATCCCGCTCAGACTTAAATCTTTACTGTCCTGCTCGACTGGACAGAAGCGGGTTAAGTCGTTCGCAAAGAGCGAAAAAACACCATTAGGTGATATTGATTGGACTTGAAATGGAATGACGCTCGACATGTGCGTAAAGTACCAGATAATACCAAAAGGGCTAAAAGAGGAGATGGATTTCCCCTGCTTCTCTTAGACTACGTCTGAACTTATCCCATACCAGAGACCACACATGCAGAGGAGAAGGTCCCACACAGCAGAACAAAACACGCAGTTGTTTGCCTGCATGGTACCGCTACTGCTTACCGCTCACTGCAGGCTGCATGGAAGATGAAGACGTGTAAT
This sequence comes from Sparus aurata, assembly GCF_900880675.1. NCBI lineage: Eukaryota > Metazoa > Chordata > Actinopteri > Spariformes > Sparidae > Sparus > Sparus aurata. The sequence goes on along the minus strand of NC_044209.1, from coordinate 2,658,930 downwards.
CAAGAAGTGAGGGACATTTATGGAAGCAGTCACACGTGTCACTTAAAAAAAAAAAAAATCTTCATGCATAACACTCACAGTGAAGGATCACAGCTGTGTTCAAGGGAGAAGACGCACTACTGAGTCTATTAAAAAGAAAATAACAAGAACCAGACGCCACACATTTTATCTTAACTGCTGAGGGCGGAAGTGTCTCCGTTCTCCATCCCATTCGAGACGTATCACCAACGTTTTTGAGTTCAGGTCTGATTAGTTCAGGTCCTTGCTCTGGCAGAGGAATCTCACCTGGCGTGCAGGTGCTAGACTCTTTCTTTACTTATGTACCCGTGACGTTGACCTTTTGTCAGCTAGTCTGTCGAGATAAAACCTCCGAGGTGAATGTAATGTTTAACAGGCCAAAGAGGAATTATCCGTGCGTAAAAACCCGCTGATTTGTTTTTCTAATTGGAAGAACTTGAAGGAAGGACGGGACAAATTGTATGAGCCCTAAATATGTGTGGCTTTTTTTTGTAGACACCAAACATATAAAGTGAGCAACGTTGGGATGTGTCATGCGTAAAACCTCTCGTCCTCATGACGCCATGAAGTCATATACATTTCCAAAAGAGCAAGTGTCATGTCTCCGTTGTGAAGTGATACAATTGGAACAAATGCGCGTCGACTTCACCGTGCTTGCGTCACATGCCCTCTCAACGGTTTAAAGCTTTTTTTCCACGCCCCACTGAGCAGATTGGATTAAACAATAAGACCATCGTTTTGTCTCTAACATAGAACAGACTCATATGTGTACATCAAGGAGTTAACAAACAGTGATCCATATGCAGTTCAAAACAGTAGGTTTAATTTGTCGACTCAGTGGATGCAAATACAACGTTGGATTACCAACCTCCAAGTTCATTAGTGTCGATGAGCCCTCGGTTATTTGACACAGTTTGTGAGAATTTGCAACACTAAAGCACAAGCAAGTGAACAGTTAGCCTCAGCGTGTCGCCTTGTCTTTTAGATGAAGGTTTTGACTCCGTACACTCTGATCACACGGTGGAAATTCCGACAAAAAAGCTATTGGAAAAACGAGAAGGTTGCATTAGCTCTTTGACTAAAGCTGGTCAGTCAAAGATGAAGCCTAGACGAATGCTTCTCTTTCCAAGCTCGTTTGTCAAAACGTAAATACAGCAACAAGAAGATAGAAAGCTCTGCAGCAGCGTTGTAAAAGTGCAGATCACGCCTTACTGCAATACTCTTATTTTGAAAACCGTCAAAAGGGCTCTTCAGTCAGTGAGAGGCGTACTTTTTATCTGCTGCCTGTCTGTTTTTTGTTTCGTTTTTTTGCATGGTGGAGACAGATCTGGTAGTTTGTGAAGCCTGCAGCCTGGCCGTGTGTCTGAATGACCCTCACACCCAAACTGCACACACTTCCTATCGCAGCGTTTCCAGCCCGAAGCTCTTCCATTAAACGCCTCCTGGAAACTTGTTATTTGCCAGATATGTGGTGCTTTGATATGACTGCAGCTTCCACACACACACATCTGAGAACCAAGTGTATGAAGAAGTCGTGTATACATGCATGTGTAAATATGAATGCCGAGTGTGTTTGATCTCCCCATATGGAAACAATCCGTCCTCATCGTGATGATGATGGAAGGCAGTGTAATGGTGAATATAGAGGCCTGGAATAATGTAAGTGGAGGTAGAGGACCAGGCCATAAATAACATGATGTTTGGGTAGGATGTGAATTGTGTGTGTGTGTGTGTGTGTGTGTGTGCTAGAGATGGGGTGGCGACAGTTGTTTTAAGTGGAGATTTCCGAGTCCAGGCTTAAATGTTTGGCCTCGTGAACTGAACGGTTTTATCAGTCTGGGTGCTGACAGGATGCACAGAGACGAGAGAGAGAGAGGCGGTGGAAGGGAGTGGTAGAGGTGAAGGAGAAAAAGGGGGGAAGGAAAGGATGGAGAGAAAGTGTGGATGAAGGAAGGGGAGGAACTCATCGTCGTTTCTTTCCCCCTCTTGATCATCAAATATCACCGAGAAGTGACAGGCTGATATGTAGGCTAACTGCTTCTTAACTGATAATTGAGTGAAAATGAGTTCAACAGTACAATGAAATTAGCCCCTAAAAGCCGTCACTGACCCGGTACACAGCTTCATATCAAATGCAGAACGCAACATTTTCAATTCATTTTTTCCTCGTTTTTATTTTTATGAATGTTCTCTTTTTTTAATCTGCAATGTGCGCATGCTTTTTACCCCAAAAAAGAGAAAAGGAAGACAACATAAAACAAAACACCATCGATCAAAAAACGAACTAAAACGAGAAACGACAATTAGAGTGTGTAAAAAAGAGACCCGACCTACTAAAACGGCATAAATAGGCAGTTTCATGTTGTTGGAAATTTCATTAATTGCTACGTCATCATCATCACCGTCACCATCATCTTCATCATCATCATAATCAATCATTGCCATAACAACAACAACAACAACATAGAAGTGAGAAGTACAGTAAAAAGTGCACCATCATCATTTTTTAACTTAAAAACTATACAGCTGCCAAAGATAAAATTGTTAATGATAAACTTCTAACAATATAGAAATGTTTCCACAATAATTGTTCCACAAAGAAAGGAAGCTATCGTTTTTCTTTCTTTTTTTTTTCTTGTATCTTTTAAACACTAGAGTAGACTATGTTTGTTTGACTTGGATTGATCCATCCCCGCCCTCATCAATGTATTTTTTTTTTCAAAGTTCACTTTCTTGTTTCTTTGCGTCTTTTTTCCTCTTTTTTTTCTTTTTCTTCCCGTGGTTTGTACTGTCAGCAGACAGAGGCTGCGAGGCCCCTCCAGTCCGTCCAGCTCGCCAGTCGCCATTTTGGAGACACAAGTTCCTCTCCATCGATTGAATCGTGGAGACAGCGGGGCAGTCCAACGGCCTCGATTAAGACGAAAACAGCCCCCCACCCACCCTCACCCACCCTCACCCTATCCTGTCCAACATTTACAGCTTCCTCGTCCACCACCGCTCTTCCCCTCTCCCTCTTTAACACCCCCCCCCCCCCCCCCCCCCTCCCAATTTCAACACTTTCCTCCCTACATTTGCTTGTGGGTTTTGTCGTAGCAATCATCATTAACGGGGGCCTGTGACCCCGCCGTGGCCGCCACCGAGCTTCCTCCGCTTGCTCCTCCGCCACCCTCTCCACCTCCTGCTCCCGCTCCGCCTCCGCTTCCACCGCCATCCCGCAGCTCCTTCTCCCTCCTCTCCCTCTCCACCGCCTCCTGCTCGCTCTTGCTGCTGGGGAACTTGTCCTTGTTGTTCTCCTTCTTCCACTTCATCCTCCGGTTCTGGAACCAGATCTTCACCTGCCGCTCAGTCAGGGCAAGCGCGTGCGACACCTCGATGCGGCGTTTCCGGGTCAGGTAGGGGTTGAACAGGAACTCCTTCTCCAGCTCTAGGGTCTGGTAGCGGCTGTAGGTCTGCCGGCCCCGCCTCCTGCCCGCAGCTACTGGGGGGATGTGGGGGTGAAGAGAGGGGAGACACGGGACAGGAGGGACATTATTAGAGGCAAAATATTTGCATATCGTTATCCTATTGACCTCACACTTTAAAGGATAAATTCGCCCAAAAATGGAAAATTATATAATGCAATCAGGGTGTTGCTATGCAAGTCTCAGAAAGCCCAGAGATTCCAAACTGATTGGAAAGGATGTTATGTAGCTCACACCCTCGCGCCATTGAGCTCATTCCGCACACTAACACTTTTAGCTCAGCAACAACAGTGAAGATTTCATCTTACAGAAGGATGTTAGGAACGTCAAATCTTGTCTTTTTCATTGTTTTTGTACCCAGCTACTTCAGTTGTGTAGGAGAATGCTGTAACCCTGTGTTACTGTGAAGCTCCAGAGATGTTTTCACCTGACGTCTCATCAGCATGGGGGGAGGAGATGATACGTGAACTGACAGCATGGCTGCAGTTAAAAGTAATACACAGAAAAACTGTGTCTTACAATCACAATTTTCATATGTTATGACAGGTGATTACAGAAGTGGTACCAGCCAGAACACGCTGATCCCCAGAGCCCGTGCAGATCTGCATACGTATACAAAGTGTACATGCATTGAAAGTTTTCCTTTTGTAAAATTGTTGACGTGCCTTGTGTTAAAAAGAGCTGTCTTCGTCAAATCATGTGATCCTCCTGTGACTTTCATGTCCAGGGGTCCCATCAAGGGGATGCTCTCTCTCTCTCTCTCTCTCTCTCTCTCTCTCTCTCTTCTCTCTCTCTCTCACACACACACACACACACACACACACACACACACACTGAAGTCTTCAAACTCGATCACAACACAACACCAGCCAACTGAAGTCATTAGCAAAAAGAAAAGAACAGAAAGAGAGCTTCTTATATAACACAGACTAATCCACCGAGCACTTACAGAAGTGCGCATGAATATTTGATGCTATAAATACATCGTAAACACTTTAAAAGGAAGCTGGATCCCGCACAGCAGAGATGAGAACAGAGATTAAAGAGCAGCCTCTAATGACGAACAAAGACTTTTAATTAAAAATGGTACAAACGATGACAAGTGAAGATAGAAACGTTATTTCCACACCAACAGGTAATCATTTACTCTGCTCTTTCTTTGTTTCTGTTGTCGCAGTTTTGAAAGCAGCGCAGGCTGGAGAACCTGGTAGAGACGCAATATAAAATTCATAAATATTTAATAAAGGTCAGATATTTCTGCACACAGGCTGGACAAGCATGGGGCCGTTTTTTCAAATTAATAACCTGTGAGACGGTATTATCCACCTGACTATTATGTTCCAAGAGAGGACCAACAGATGATGCCCCTTGCAAAATATTTTATTGTGCATATTTCATAAGCTTGTACCAACGGACTGGGTGATGCTATAATTATAGATAAAAAGCCACATCTTTCAACTTGGTGGCATTGCTTAAAAGTTATATACCTTAAAACAAGTCATTATTTATAGAAAGACTGAATAAAGAATAAAACTGACACATTTAAGAGAGGAATCCTGGCAGCAAACTTTCGACCGTTTACACCAACTGTGTAAGTGTAGGTGATTGTATTTCCGTAACGCTGTTTGTCTTCCTTTTTAACTATTGTGCCGTAAAAGGAGCTCTGCGCCACGGACAAAACATGCCAGTGATGATAAAGTTTTGAAGCACAAACTGCTGATCTGAAGGGAAATTCAGATTTGACATGACTGGCAACTTGAGCATTAGTGTTCATAACTCTGGAAGCACAGAGCAGCGGAAGAATGCACCACATTATGATAATCACCACTGACAAACTCACAGAAAATAGTTTGTATTAGTTGACAGTTATTTGACTTTTACCAAATGATGAAATACTTCACAAACCATTCACTGACCCTTTTAGAGTATCATAATCATCTGTTGCAACGTTACAATAACGAATTGTGTAATACATTGTTTATAAAGCATTAATTGTTTGTTAACAGTGAAATAACTATTAACTAATGCTATATGAACTGTACATTTACCATTTATTAATGATGGTTATTGTAAAGGGTTACCAACTAATCTTATTCTACCTATTTCAAGATAAAGCGTTTGAGCACGCACACACACACACACACACACACACACACACACACACACACACACACACACACACACACACACACCCTCCTGCCAGGACAGCAACGTTTCTGGATTACATTAAGAGGACTGCATGACTGCAGCGCATTACTAATCACATATGAGTCCTAAATAGTCTGCATCTACTGCGACCACAGTATATAAGGCCTGCGGGTTACGCCTGAAAACGATCTACAACATTCATTATATATCCACCACAAAGCAAAGACCAGCACGATGCTCTCCACTTTTAAGAAAGTGCTGTGACTCTCATGTTCTCATGGATTCTCATACACTGTCCAGTTTCTGTCTGCGGGCACAGAGCTGCTTTTTATGGCCAAACAGCCAAAAGAAGAAGAAGGACACAAGGGAGTCTTTATGGAAATTCATGAACTTGTAAGTGATGTAAATGTCGTGTGTGTGTTATCTGTCACAGGGCTGGCGCCGTGAGTCCGTGCTATAGGGGCTGACGGGGAGTGGGCTCCGCATTCACCGCTGTCACCAGCCGTGAATTAAGGGAAATGAGAAACACTTCCCTGGATAAAATGACAGCACGGGTGCTTTGATCCGACAAGTTTAAGACGGAGCAACATGCATGGGGAATTTAACCCCCAACCCCGGCTGAGTCAGTGCACTGCGCGAAGTGTGCGTGGACACAGCACACATCCGCACACAGCTGATATGGATCAAACAGCTTGATTTGAAGAATAAATCCTGAGAATGTGTAATGTTTATTTGACATTTTCCTGTTTTAGCGTCAGATGAAGGATTGCGTGCTCTTAAAGAGTCTGAGAAAATGACACAAGGCTTGGGATTATGAAACATTTTGATGACCTATTACATATGAAACCTTTACGAAGCCAATTAAATAAGCACTAAACAAATGCACGGCGGTCGGCAGTTGACATTTTGGAAGAGGGAGAAACGAGGTTTCCACTTGCAAGCAGATGACAGTGAGAGCTGAGGCAAAAGACACTAATAACATTACAGACATACATTTCTTCCTCGACCTAATCACATTTTAACCTATTTTTCATTGGAGAGTCGTATGGAGAGAATCATTTATCAAGGTTCCCAACCTCAGTGGTTAAAGTGGTGAAACGGCTCATAGTCACGAGTTTGGAATCAAACTCTAATATCAAACCTCTAGCTCCGAGGCTGAGGAGTATTTCAAGACATTTTCAAGAAGAAGGAGCCTCCTTGGGCGCTGTGGTTATAACATAAAAGGTGTGGAGGCGTGGAAGAGGCCATATCCCTCTTTATAAGACAAATTATGAAATGCGCCCCTCGTTAGATGAGAGTTTCTGAAGTATAAACGAGAAGGATTACCTCCCCCGCCGCCGCGCTTCATCCTGCCATTCCACACACAAAAGACCGTCCGTCTCTGTCTGCAATTTTAACTTATATATCCTAACACAGAGCATCGATACTATCCCATCAAACCGTGTAGGGGCTGAAACTGCGTGCGTACAAAATATTCTCGGACTTCCCTGGTTTCCTGTTTTGACTCGACTTTTCGGCCCCCGTTTGATCAGAGCTGCCTGCACCCGAGCAGGCACCCCGTTAAGAGCATGTATACTGTTAGAAAAAATATATATCACGCAGCTAATCACGGCCATCGTTGGTAAAGAAAGACTAAACGCTCTTCAGGAGTGATTCTCAGCCCCGCGCCTGAGTGCGGCCGCTCGTAGTTAAAGCTGGGAATGGGTTGACAAGCCGGTGCGCACACAGGGGAATGAGGGCAGACAAGTGCTATGAAAATATAACAGAAGCTTTAAAGATGTAAATTATGACAATTTACAGGCCGCATGCACAAGGAATAACACACACACACACACACACACACACACACACACACACACACGCTGCTGGGAGGCGCTGGAGAGGAAACACGGCGGCAGAAGTGTCCATGGTTTTATGAAAACGTGCGTAAAGGTAAACTGTTCACAATTATCGCTGTTATCTGTAGCAGGTGGTCGTAATGTTAGTGTTATAGAGATGAAGAGAAAGCAGCTCGAGGTGAATACAGACCGAGCCTGTTGTTGTTTATCATTTTTCAATTTTATGATCATAATCATGAAGCCACAAAAGTCCTGTACAGGCTATCACCCGTCTGAAGCCCCACTTTAAAAAATACAACCGAGAACATAAGCAATAAACTCTCTCTCTCTCTCTCTCTCTCTCTCTCCTCTCCTCTCTCTCACACACACACACACACACACACACACACACACACACACACACACCACACACACACGCACACACCTACGAGCACAGCAGAAGAAATATGGGCTCAAACAAAATAGGCTACTATACATGTCAATCCATTCACGCTCTCTCTCGCTCTCTCTAACTCTAAGTCTATGTCTCTCTGATGAAAAAAACACCTCCTCACGTAATCAGCCTCGCTGTGGTTCGAGCCATCAATTACAAACTCGGCTTCCGTATAATGCAAATAATTTTTAAAATCACTCTCTTTAAAGATTTATAATCTGACCGTGTTGAACCAATCGGGCAGTAATCCATATTCAGTCTATGTGTGCCACAAACACACAAAGACCACGAAATAACACCCACGCGCACCCACAAACGCACGCACGCACACCTTACATTGAACCACACAGATGTTCCTTGTGGGATGATTTTGGTGTTTAAGTCAGAGGAACAGACAGGCCTGCGCGTCCAGAGATCACACACGCAGTGTAGGCGCTATGTCCGAGGAAAAGTACTTCCTTTTACCGTCTTTACACACACACACACACACACACACACACACACACACACACACACACATGCTCCCCCCACCCCGCGTTAACCCTGTGGGGAACTGGCCACCGTGTAGCCAAATAATCCCGGAGACCACAGTCAAGGCAGTAAACGCAAAAAAGAAAAAAAAAAAAAAAAAAAAGAAGAAGTAAAAGTTTAACCCGGGTCAAAGCTGCATGTCTAAAACGAGTCTGTGTGACTGGAAACAACTACCTCCAGCAACTCCTTCCCATCTACTGGGAGAGGGGCACTCTCAGTTTTTAGAGGGGCTTCTTATGAAGAGGTCTCTGAGGTTCACTTCTCTCTCCTCTGACCCCCTCCAGCATCTCTTGCTTTTATTCTGACTGCTTTCCTTTCTGTCTGAGCTCCTCTCCCGGCTCTCTCCGTCCCTTTTCCCGATATATGGCCGGGGTAATTAAACCCTAAAGTCATTCACAAGTTTTCGTGCCGCCAATAAAACCATAAACGTGCTTTTGTCTCCCGCTTTGAACGCAGGAAACCCTGATTGCTCTGCTCAAAGCGTTGCTTTTAAAACCACTTTTCCAACTTTCTTGCGCCGTTTCCTCCTCCCCGTGTGTCTACATTTGCTGTGTTCTCCTCCTGGAGGAGCAGCTGCTTTACTCTAACTTGGACACTCACCTTCTAGGAGGGAAGATCAAGCCCGACATACTTTGAAGAATGCAAAAGATAAACAAGAAAACGGCAGCCAGTCCTTCCATTTCCTCACCTTGCGGCCTCATCCAGGGGAAGAGCTGCGTCGGTGAGGGGCTCTGCTCGGTTCCCTCCGCGTCCTCGCCGCTGAGCCCCGGCGCGCCTCCCAGCTTACAATCGCTGTACTGGACCAGATCCGCGTCCTGGGCCCCGAAAAGCGTCTGCCGCTGCAGGGCGTCGTATCCGTAGAAGTTGCCCGGCTCGCCGTGGCATGTGACCGCGCAGGGGCTCTGCTGGTAAGGGTTGCTGGGCAGCGTGGAGGCGCTGTGGTGGTAGAAGTCCTGGATCTGCGGAGCGTGTTGAAAGGTGGCGCCGGAGCCCGGGCCGTACACCACGGTGGGCCGGCTGCCGGCCAGGTCCTGCGCGAAACCGCACTCGTAGTAGTTCGGACGTAACGAGTCCCCGCTTTTATATTTGGAGAAGAGCGAGTTGACGAAATATGAACTCATCTTTTGTGATGTTGTTTACTGTTGTTTCAGTTTGTGTTCGGCTCGGCAGAGTCACAGTGGGACTGGAGGAAGCTTTCTTTTTTTCTGCTTCTGTCGTGCGGGCTGAGAGAGAGAAACACCGACACACAGAGACACGGAGGGGAGGGAGAGAGAGAGCGAGGCAGGTCTGCCGCCGGTGTCGGTGACCGTTGTTGTGGTGTTTCCCCTCACGGCCACAGCAGACGAACGGTGTGAGTAACGTTAACGGCAGCCAGCCAGAGCGGTGAGAGCCACAACCACCACAACAACAATAACAACAATCACAACGATTCCATACAATCTCCAGCGAAGAAGAAGAAAAAGAGGAGGAAGGAGAAAAAGAGGGAGAAGAAGAGGAAGAAGGGCTCGTGCGCATCACAATTCCGGTGTTAGCGCTGTAAGCGGGAGCCCTGTCGCGCTCTCAAACGGGTTTTCCGTGATTTACTCCTCTGCAAATGAGTTGTTTCATATTTTTTCTCCCTCCCTCTCTCTCTCTCTCTCTCTCTCTCTCTGGCTCTCTCTCGCACGCGCACTCTCTCCCTCCCTATCTCTCTCCTCCTGGCCCCGGTGTGTGTGTGTGTGTGTGTGTGTGTGTGTCGGTTTCAGGGATAATTTGCATCTATTATCAGCTCTTCATCCCATTGGCTTTTCCACGCATATAGAAACACACGCACGAGCACCCGCGCCCGCACACACAGACACACGGCCACACATACACGCACACAGGCTCAATTACACTTTTTTCTTTTTCTGCGCCTGTACCCGCACGCGCCTGTAAGCCTATAGATGATAGTCTCCCAGCGTCGGCTCCAGGAGCTCCGCGCGTCTGTGGTAATGCAAAAGGAGTGAGAGAATGAAAAAAGAGGAGAAGAAAAGGAAGAGGAGGTGAAAGAGTATAGCTGCAGCATCAAGCGAGACAGGAGGGGAGGAGGGGGGTAATGAGAATTCTGCCGCTTTGCATCTGATCACATAAGTACACGTACACACACGTACACACACACACACACACACACACACACACACACCAACTACTCTTTCAACCAACCAACCAAAAGAGGAAGAGATGGATTTTTTTTTTCATTTATTTTTTTTTTACTCTGAAGCTGAGATTGAGGTTGGGTGGAGGTTGTGGTGGTGGTGGTGTCGGATGGGTGGGGGTGCATCCCCATCCCCATTCCCCCCCACCCACACACCCACACACACACACACACACACACACACACACACACACACTTAAAGGGGAGCGCGCGGCTGCATGGGAGCGAAGTGAATGAGGCCCGAAAACGTCAGGGAGCCTGGGTGAGAGAGGCTGCCACAGACTGGGGAGAGAGAGCGCGGAGGGGTAGTGCTTCCTAATTGGTATTGGTTTTAACAAGTACTGGCCTATAAATGTAATTGAGGTTTTAAAACCAGTTGTCGGAGCCTTTCTTGTCGTCCATCCCATTCCAGTGGCCTCTGCTGCTGATCAGGAAACAGACGAGCTCCGGGCCCCTGCACGCATGCTTTCTGATCATCGTATACTTTTATAAATATGATCTCCATAAACATGTGAGGAGGACTGGGGAGGGTAATAGACTCAGAGAAAGTGGCTGTAAACGCTTTAACAAACTATAAAGCGCCATAAAGCGGAGGGGCAGTGTTTGCTTGTTTACGTCCTTGCAGCAGAGAAACAAAAAGGGGGGTTTACGAGGCGCCCTTTGCGCGACCGGAGGCCGTAAACGCCTCATCCTTGCCCGGTATTTAATTGTCATTTTTGTCGTGTTTTCCATACGGCCGCGGTCCTTCCTGTCTGAGCGTAAGGTAGGGGGGAAGGAGGGTTTTTCTAACGAGGGATAAGTTGTGGAAAGGTTGAGCTCGGCCCTGTAGAACAGCCGGGGCTCGTAAAAGGTAAGATGGCCTTAAGTGCAGTGATTAGCCGGAAAAGACTCAGCTGTGGAGTTATTTCTAATTTGATTGAAAGTTCACGATCAATCAGATATGAACAGTTGGGGATGGATGTTTCTGCAGGTACATCAGCCTGTATAGACCCACATAGCTTCATTTGATTCTGGTTATATTATTTTGTTTTGGAAGTGTTATGTCTGACTGCGCGCACACATCACCCAAATAAATATGTCATTACCCGAATTTAATTTATTTAGATGACTCTGACACAAGAGGCCTAAATGTTGCCAGCACCCGGCTGAATTACAGACTGAATTGTGGTAAATCAGCTGATTGTACGCCCGTCTTTCTGAGGAGTAATTGCCGCAGTATTTTCCCAATTTATTACCGAGAATATGATCTCATTGAAACTTCAGCGCTCCGTGTTTTACACCTCCAATAAAGCGTTTGCTTATAAGGTCTGTTGACTGCATGTTGATGTGAGATGTGATGCGCAAAAAAAAAGATGAAAAATAAACACATGTTCCGTTTCCACATGCCTAAACCGTGTGTTCACACATCTCCGCCGTTTAAGACAGACCAGGAAATGACCGTGAATGCTGCAGAAAACACACAAAACAACAAGTGGCCTCGTTGAACGTTGGAGGCGTCGCACACAATTACGTCTACACTCACCGCAGTGTTTGGAGCAGGAAGAGCATCTAAAACTGGATTTCACTCCTCTCGTTTTTATGCGTGTCGTCCACTGCCTCTCGTCTACACTAACTCAAACACGTTAGCACAGCAGTAATTACATGATCCGCAGCAGCAGTGCATATGTCCGTGTATCCTTTTATCCACACATTGTAGATATTATCCACATTTTACCAAAGGAAAAATGTGTCAGGTACCCAGCAAGGAAACATTCCCTGCACCCGTACATGCCTGCATGTTAAACTGAAAGCGGTGAAGTTGTGAGAGGCCGTGGTGAGATTTTTGTACTAAAAAAAAAAATAAACAAATCCTGGCAGCCTATACGTATCCTGCGCGCCTATGGGTTATTTTTTTCCAAGGCCTCAGCCCTTCCTCTTCATCCCCTGTAGGCTGTGGAAATGACCTGAAACTGCCTCAAATGTCAGGATGTTCTAAAGCAAAGTCAAAAAGTGGCCCAATCACCTCACTTCTTCTTGAAAATGCCCCCTTTAAAGCACATTAAGAAGAAGAATATGGCAAGTTTCACCCCCGTAAAGGAGCCCATGCATGTGCGTGGCTTCCATAAAGGCAGGCGAAGCCTCAAGCGAGGCGCGTTTTATCGGTGGAGCAAGAGCGCCATCAAGCGGCTGGTTGCAGAGAGGCCACACGGGGGGAGTCGGCTTGCAATGCGGCTTTATGGTTGTATTAAGTACGCAGATAAAGCTACATAAGCCGCTCTAAAATCAAACTGCGTGCTGTAATTGGAGGCCAGATGTGATGGCTGATTCGGGATTTGTCGCAGAGAAAAAAGTAGTGAAGACGGACAGACCTGTCGCATGGAAATGTGTGACTGGAAATACAAAGGAACAATAAACCTGATACCTTTAATAAGCATTTGTATATATTTTATTCCCATTGTTGGATCCTCGGGACTGAAACGAAGAGTACTTTAATCTTCAGAATGCTCAAACGTTGAGGTAACAGACAAGGTGGACAATGTACTGATACCCTCCGTCTGCCTTTTTTATCTCATCAAGGATCAAAAGTCAGTTTGCGCTTTCCTTTGTAGGATCACTACATGAATGGGACAACACTGCTACCAAAAAAACCTCTTTATACCATATATAATATGCTTGTCTGTGGTCTATATATATATATATATATATATATATATATATATATATATATATATATATATATATATATATATATATAAAACCACACACACACACACACACACACATATGAGGATGCGTGTATCTCCTCGGCGGTGTCACTAAAGTCCAGTTCAGACACACCCGTTTTATTACCCGCAGATGATCTTTGCTTTTATGTTTGAGGGACCTGGTGTGTGTGTGTGTGTGTGTGTGTGTGTGTGTGTGTGTGTGTGTGTGTGTGTGCGTATGTGTGTGCGCGCGCGCATGTATGTGCGTTTTAGTGTTTGCGCAGGTTGCTAAATTACAGGCTGTAAACAGACTGTAAAAGCGGTTGTTCCCATTATCTGAAGAGACTGCAGCCCGGATTCCTAAGGTCCCCCCTGTGGGAACATGAACCCTATCAGGCTGCCATCATCACGGTGAAAGAGAAATAGGAAAATATCAATAACGACAGGATGTAATCCAGCTTTAGCCCACTAAAAACCTGCCGAAAGCCGATCTGGAGGCAAAAAACTGCTCTGTTTCCACAGGAGGTTCAACATCACGCAAACATTTCTCTGCCTCTCCCCGGCCCCGCCGTGCCCCCTAGGCCGGAAGAGATGCATGGGAGTCGGCCACAGTACACCCTGACTGTTGGGGTCTGTTGTCTGGGTGTGTGTTTTTTGGGGGGGAGGTTGGGTATTTGTGTCTACTTCGGCTGTAAGGATGCAACTGAGTGAGACAAAGCGAGGTCAGACGTGAGACAACACACAATACACACACACACACACACACACACACACACACACACACACACACACACACACACACACATACACAGACACACACACGCACACACACAAGCAGTATACCCGAAGAACCAAACGGCTGCAAAACCATAAAACTCCCAAAGCTGAAAAGAAGAGGAGGAGGAGGAGGAGGAAGGATACTTATCCTCCCTTCCGTGCAGATACAACACAAAAGAAGCACAACAACAAACACGGAGGATTCCTCCAGTGCTGTGTTTCTGCCTCTGAACATGGCTGTGCTGTATATTCAGTCCTCTGCCTCTGTCAGGTCCAGAAGGTCTGAATGTAGGAGAAGCCTTCTCAGCTGTTCGGTCTATCAGTCTCATTTTAACCTCCAAATAAATGAGCAGACAGGGGAATTTGAAACTTTTCATCTAATATTTCCTCTCTCTGTGTGTCTTTCCTCGTCCACCCCCCCTCTCTTTCTTTCGGCGTGTTTGCTTTACAGCCGTTTAGTTCTTAACCTTCAGAAATTTATACGCTATAAACTTTTATTGCCGTCATATTCTTTTATTGCGCCGCTCCGCATTGAATCCTCTTTCTCTCCTCTCCTCTTCTTCTCCGTCTTCCTCTTTGCTCTTTTTACGAGAGTCGGCGGCGGCTTCTTCCAACCCGCACGTATCCGCTCCCGCATCCCTCATCACCCCCCTCCTACTTTTTTTTTTCTTTTACCCGTGAGCTCCAGACCCCCGGTGCGTGCAGCACATCCTGCTTCTCTCGTGCTGTTTGTTTCCGTGTTTGAAAATAGGAAGTGTGCATTACAACTGACGTGAGAAAGAAGACGAAGAGGAGGAGGAGGAGGAGGAGGAGCTGATGGAGCTTTATTGGCCCAAAGGGAGAAATATTGTGATTTTTTTTATTTATCTCTTTTACTTTTTGTATTTGTATTTTTTCAGGTGAAGTAAAATAAAACAAATGAAACAAACCCTGGCGGCCTGTTCTGAGCGGCGGAGTCCACTTATGGTTTCACAATTACAGTAGAAATAAATGGAGGGAGCCTCATCTTTCCCGTGAAGCTCCAGCGGGCGACTCACTGCAAGAAATCAGACTGCTCCGAGATTTGTGGCTTCGAAAGCGCAGCTAGTGAGAATGCAGATGGATGTGAATCATTTGGAAGACACGGAGCGACGGCCTGTGTGTGCCGTTTTCTAAGGAATGGGCCAAGAGGGGCCAACTGCACGGACCGCAGACAAATACTGTGAGACTGTCTCCTCAGTGCAAATCTTCTGTTTAAACTTTACGAGGGAAATCATAGTTTTTATTTTGTATTTTCTGGTTTACTTTTCATCTTTTAATTTGCAGCGCCTGTGGGCAGAAAAGCACGTTGTAGTTGTTATCATTCTTCTTCTTCTTCTTCTTCATCTTCTTCTTCTTCTTCTTCTTCTTCTTATCATTATTATTATTGTTGTTGTTTTTAGATTTGGGTGTCGTGATACTTGATTTAAATGTGATGTTTCAAGTGTAGCCAATTAAATAATCAATAATTATAGTCACATTAATTATGTCGTGTCCACGCATTGTAAAGTTATTTATTTATTCATTTATTTATTTTTTCATTTATTCAATTTGAAAAAATAAAAAATAAGACAGTATATACGAAAGGGTTCCTTAACTTTCAAACAGGTTTCACAGGATGTTAAAAAAGGAGAAAAATATGTATCTTTATTTAGCGCACCTTTGAGTTAACTTAATATTCCATGTTTTGTTGTATTGTCAGTTTTGTCTCTTGAGCAGTGAAAACATGGACATGTGTATGATAACTATATTATAGAAAGTGCTGTATACATGTATTGTTGTATTTTTCCACATATGTGTTGCCAATAATAATAATAATAATAATAATAATAATAATAATAATAATAATGATGATATCAGTAGCAGCAGCAGTAGTAATAGCTGTAATGGTATTTCTGCCCAGTCAGGAGTAGCTTTACCGTGTTCCATACATGTGCAGAATCATACTGCCCTGACATTGTATTTGACAATAGTATTATTTTCTGTGCCCAGTTACAGGCAGCTGTAACATGTGCGCAGCAGCCAGCAGCATTTGGCTTCCCGTCTAACTGTTAATGAGTCCAGAATGGCTGATGTGATCTGATCCATACAGCCGTTTGTATCAGCGGGCCCATAACTCTCTTTGAGAGAATTTATGAATATGAATGATATTCTCTGCTGCTTGATGAATTATAGAAGCTGTGCTGTGTAAAACAGCTCATTCAGTGCAGGGGGACAGTGGAGAGCTGCTCTGGGCCCGCTGCGCTCCAACATCCAGCCCGAGTGTGTGTCAGTGAAGCTGCTTATTATCTATAGACTCTGTTTTAATATGAGAGGATAAAGTGAAGACATATTGGATTGGCCACGTTCGCCCGGGTTGAAATATGAATTTTGCCAGCAGCAGCACGTGGTTTGTCTTGTGCAGCCCATTTAGTTTCAGGAAATATCACTGAAATGATGAGGCCTGCACCTACTTTAGCCGCACAGCTAAATCACTGCACAATGAGCCAATCTGGATCTTTCCATTGGCTCACAGTTGGGATGTACTACAGAGAAAGAGAGATGGGAGTTGGGGGTCGGGGTGCAGTGGGTTGCGTGTTGATATTTGGGTGGCAATTTCAGCAACATGGTCTCCTCCAACAACTGACTCCAGACCGAGGAGTTGCTCACTATAGGAATGTTATGAGAAACAGACTGAGGTGAAGTCTCTGCTGATCCAGGTTTCTGTTGGTGCCCTGATCCAGATGAGTGGTTCATCAGACAGTATTAGCAGTGGCACCACCGCAGTGCTAAACAGCAAACTCCAGCCTGCTTTCAGAGGAGACAGAGGGGACGCCTTGCTGCTGTCGGTGCAGCACTTGGGCATACTTCTATGCATATGACGCTAATGAATCACCAGTGTTGGTTTTACTCAGTCTTACTTAAACGAATGCATATAAAAGACAATCATTGTTTTCCCTGCATCTTAACTTCAACCAGTCCGTTGCTGGGCACATCCTTTTTGTTTGGAGAATTACTGCCTCTCGCTTTACCCATAATAACAGTTGTGCCGCTCCTGATTCTGCCCTCTCCTTCACATGTGACCAAGATGTCTCTCTGGTGTTTCTCTGCCTACATAACTGAAAGTCATCCTTGAATTAACCTGATGTGAATGTGTGTTGTGGTGTAAGGCTCGCTGCCTGAGATTTACTGTGCCATGCGTCAAAGCAAACCCTCCACCTCTCTCTCTCCCTCTCTCCCTCTCTCTCTCTCTCTCTCTCTCTCTCTCTCTCTCTCTCTCACACACACACACACACACACACACACACGGGGCGGGTGAAGCAGCTTGCATTCTCTGTCCCTCCGTGGGACCGCGGGCTGAGGCTGGAGGGAGGCCTTGCAGCAGAGCGCAGGGCTTCTGGATTTAATGAAGCTCCGACCCTGCTAGACCTCAGAGAAGTATCACAATCATCCGCCGCCGAGTCCACAGATGGTTTATGGGATTGCTTTGTTGGGGCCCGAGCCTAAAGCTGCTTAAATCCTGAGGCCTCATTGGCTGGACCCAACAGTGCAGTGCAGGCTGTGCTGAGACTTTGTTCGCCATCGCAAGGGTTGTTGACACGGCTTTCACGGAACTATAGCAGCTCCATCATTTAAATATAATATATTATTATAATATTATATCATTATAATACAAAACCAATGTAGTCTTAAAGGACAAGTAGTTTTGTGGACTGAGAAACTTGACCAGACTTTCACGTGAATTTCAAACTGTTTAGAAATGTGTTAGAACACATCTGCACTGCAACTAACTGCATCTGCTGCTGGCGAGTTAGCTCAGTTAGCTGTGCAGCTAGCAGTCCAGACTGGGAGGTTGGGTACCAGCTGTGTGTTGGTGTTTACACCGCTTGCACTGGAGCTGGGTTAGCATGCTTTCTTCTCTGCAGCATCTCTGCTCTTATTTTTTCAGATTCTGCTGAAGGTTTTAGTTTGTTTTTGAATGTTTTTAAATCTGAATTCTTACACATCGCCCCTTTAACACTGCACAACACACTGTTAGCAAACATTCAGCTGCATAATCATTCACCATGTTGGACTGTGTTATCACGCATTCATTACATGTTTATTAACAGGTTAGCGATGCTTGTTGGAGGTCTTTATCATGGTCTGTTTAAGGGAGCCTGTTTAACACTTTCAACACTGTAAAGTGTTAAATGCTTCCGATGAAAGTGTTACCAAGACAATTGCTGTAATCACAGAGCTTTACAAATCAAGCTACATGCTGAATTGAAATTGTAGGCCTGCTGGCTACACACGTAGCTACTGCCATTACAGTTCAGGTGGTCCTGCACCCAGGGCTGGAGCAGCCAGTGACGACACTGAGGCCATGTCCTTTTGGAGTTCACAAACATGGCAGTGTTTCAGGCTGATTCCGATATTACATACAGTACCTTTAGAATTAGATTTTTTCTTTCTGAAAAACAAACATACAAACAATTAAGATAAAGACAAATCTTGAGGAAATTTGACGTTCGCATACAAAATCCTGCCTGCAACCGCAAGTGTATAGCAACAGCAGCAGCAGTTACTTATCTTTAAGTACGTTGATTGCAAATCATACTATCGCAACTGCTATAATAATTATTAGATACAAGTAGCCCATTGTAAGTGTTACTAGTAGACTCTGGTAACTGGAGGCTCCTCTGCCTCTGTTGTTCTTCTGTTATACCTTTGCTGTTTCGTGTCAAAGCCTTCTCCTGCTCGTTCAGCGACAAATGGCACCTTTTACTACATGCACTGGGCTACTATAACTTCAAGCCCTACTGTAACTGTTTCTACATCTTGTGAGAGAGGAAACAGAGATCCTGCAGCCCTCATCAGACTCTGTGTCTATCAGTCATTTGGTGCGGAGACAAACACAGGAACCGCAGCGGCTTCACAGGCTACTAATGGACGGATGACGACGCTTCTAATGAATGCACTCATCATCTGTTTGTGTGCGTGCATGTGTGTGTGTGTGTGTGTGTGTGTGTGTGTGTGTGTGTGTGTGTGTGTGTGTGTGTGTGTGTGTGTGAGAGAGAGAGAGAGGGGGTGTTTATGGGTTTATGACAGTCTTTTGGTGTTTCAGCCAAACAGACGCCCCTTTCCTTAAAGCTTCAGTGTACAACTGAAGACACACATATTTTAAACACATGCTGGCTCATCCGCTTCTTTCTTTCCCAGCCCCCCTCTGTCTCTTTCTGTCTTCCCACAGAGACCAAATTCAATCTGGAGCAATACGAAAAGAAAAGAAAGCTGAGTTGCTCCCTCTGAACTTTCCCTCTGCAGCCTCATTAACACCAGAGGACAGCAGAACAGAGACGGAGGTCTTCAGATGGCGGAAATTATATAAATGGTCGATTTCAGCCGTAAATCATAAAGGCTCCCCCACCATTCCTCCCTGATAACCCTGTATTTAATTAGCAATGCAATGCAGTGAAATGAAGCATGGTCGTACTGTAAAGTCTCTTTAATAGGAATCCAGCATCTGCAGTGCAATCGCACAAAGAAACAAGAGACACGACACACAGGAGAGAGGAAAACATACAAGAAGGGACTGGAACATTTCACATGGAGGAGAGGATCAGAGTGACTTGAGGTCGCCTGCTCGGTAATAAAGCCTTTACTGTGGCCTCATGGCTTATATTTGTCTCATTAAAAAAAAAAAAAAAAAAAGAAAGAAAGCGGAGGGAAAATAATATGACTTGCCCATATTTATTAACAGCAAACACTCCAGAAACTTTGTTCCTCCTGAAGAGAAAAAAACACTGGGACAGGAAGCGGGAAGAAGTCATAGAAAGGGCAGGAGAGTAACAGAGTCCAGAATTCAAATAGAAATAATCATTTATATGGAAGCATTGGTTCATTTAAACCAAACCTTTTTCGTCCTCGCTGTCCCAATACAGCAGATTCCAACTCAATACTGTTCACCATTAAACAAATCATAGACATCGGACTGACATCAAAACAGATCATTGAGACAGTCGGCACAACAACATGGAAAACAGAAGCTAAAAAACATGACAGACAAAAAGAGAAATCATCTACGTTACAGTAAGATGCCATATTTCAATAAGACAAAACAATATTCAGCATATTGAACTCATTCCAATAAGAAACACGAGGTTACTCACTTATATACATTAAATTAGAAATATTTCCTATCGAGAAACTTCTATTTAGTCTGTTTTAATTGTTCAGTAAGCATTCCCCTCTGACAGATCGAACACACAAGAACTAAACGACGACAGAACGTCTTCAAAATGACTAGTGACTCGAGGCATGCGCAAACCATGTAAACATTTTTACTCGTTAATAGAGGATTGGATGCTGCTAGAGAACCTCTCTGTTAAGACGTCGCAAAAGAAAAGGCTGGTTTGTGGACCCGTTCAGCTTATTTCTGCGTGTACATTAGAACTGAGAATAATATCAACTAAACCGGGGGCAAACTCCACGCAAGCGTGCGTAAACTATATATACTGTGTATGTGTCTAATTTTTACAAGCAGCCTTTGTGGCCTGCGAGCTGCAACATCCAACACGCGCGCGCGCGCATACACACACACACACACACACACACACACACACACGATGTTGTAAACGTTGTAAAGCCTAAGCGTTGTTTATGATCCGTCCATAAAACTGCCATCGGGCGCCATCTAACTACCCCACACTTCAAATAACGCCATAGTAGCAGGCCTGCCTTCCAACATGGCCTCTTCATATTTTAACACTCAGATCAATAAAATTCTGCATAACTCCAACACTCCGAGCTAGTAAAAGTAGACACTATTGCTAAAGCATTTCGTGTGGGAATAAATCTAAAGTGTTATGTTATTGATATAAACGCGTAATAGAACCTCTAGGAATTACATTTCCAGCAAAAATCAAACCTGAAAACAAATGTACAAATTGTCAGTAAACATGTCGGAGTGTTCCGATCTTTGTTCAATCCCAGTTTGTGTTGAGAAACCGCCTTTTCCTACACACTTTGCCTAGGCTGTTTGACTGAAACGAGAGAGAAACCCGCCTTGCATAGCAGATAAACAACATACAGTATGTATAAAAATAGAAATGATTATTTCTTTAAACGCAAGGCAAGAACCACGTTAAATAAAGATGGAGGGCCGTGAGGACGGAGGTGTTGGGATGTGCGTGGCGCACTCATCGGCTTCATGCGCACTGCAATTACATGGTTACCTGGATGAATAAGCAGACATGGTGCGGTCTAAATAAGCGTTTGGGTCGCCTGCTCTTTAAGCTGCCCGATAGTGTGATGGGAAGGCTGGCGGGGTCACAATTTGAGAGGAAGCAGCGGAAGCTATAGTTTTCGTCTAAAGCCAAGTGATCACCCGGATAAGACTGAGTCTTGCTTGAAGCCTAAATCTGTTTTGTTTTGTATTTTTTTGTATCTGGTGTTTTGGGCTGTTTCTCCTCTCAGATAAACGCTGCTAACTCCAGGCTGATGTGACGCGGTGGGAATGACTATCGAGCCGATAAAGGCCGCAGATGAGCCGCTGCTGCCGCCGCTGCAGCGCATAAAGCATCCGGAGAGGTAGCTGAAGGGCGGAGGATTCACGATATCGACAGCAGCTTAATCGGAACCCCGTCTGCTGAGTCGGGTTAACACCTCCGCCACCCCATCACTTTCCACCCTCCTCCGCCCCCTCCGGTATCTGCTCATTACTTAGGACGACAACCGGGAAACAAACGGCGGCTTGCTTCTTGTATCAACGCAGACCATCGGTCGCTTTCTAATCAAATTCTGCCGGCAATGAGAGAAACACGAAAACTGGAGAATAAACACACCACGCCAATATGTGTGTGTGTGTGTGTGTGTGTGTGTGTGTGTGTGTGTGTGTGTGCATCCCCCTCTGCTCCTCGTGCTTATTAATGGCCATGTGAAACCCCGGTTTCAGCACCTCCGCGCGCCTCCGTTGTCAGCCTCGGAACAATAAATAACTAATAAAAGGAAGAGTAGTGCTTGAGAGAAAAGAGAAAAAACCTCTCTCCCTCTTTCTCTCTGTCTGCACCCCCACCCACTAGTCTTTCTAGCATAAATGGCGGTTTGCTGCTTTTTTCTTCTTTCCTGTAGCCTAATGTCAACGTCTAGACAATTGCGGCATGTAAAACAAGAAAAACGGAGGAGAAATACAAACCATCAGTTCATCAAACAAACAGTCCAATCTGCAGATTCATAGAGTCCGACCCATTTAAAGGAGAGCAGGTCCGGGAGGAATTGTTGTTGGTCTGTGAGGTTCTGCCCATGACCACAAACTCAGACGATCACAAAGTCTTCTAGCGTCAGACGGAGCTCCTCCAACCTTATTAAGACTTCAGTGTTAAAGTCGAAGCGTCCTGAGCGTCTGTTAGCGATCAATACAGCATTGATCAGTTGTATAGATTGGTAAGATTGGACTGAAGCTCACGTGGTAGCGCCTAAAGGTTAAAAAATGCAAACAACAGGAGTGTGCGTGCGTGTGTGTGTGTGTGTGTGTGTGTGTGTGTGTGTGTGTGTGTGTGTGTGTGTGTGTGTTTGCAGTTTTTTTGGAAGGCCATTTTTTGTGTTTTTGTGTATAAGAAAGAGGGGGGTTTATTGGTGTTGGATAAAAGGTGTGAGCGTACGTGCGTGCATGTGCGTGTCTGAATGTGTAAGTGCGCGCGCGCGAGTGAGAGTCCCGTTAGTCCTTGGGTTGGTCCTTGCTCTGTTTCTTCATTTTCATCCTCCGGTTCTGGAACCAGATCTTCACCTGCCGCTCTGTTAGGTTGAGCGCGCGCGCTACCTCATGTCGCCGGTCCCGCGTGAGGTACATGTTGAAGAGGAACTCCTTCTCCAGCTCGAGCGTCTGGTATTTTGTGTACGGGCACCGCTTCTTCCTGGAGGAGCGTGCGTGCAGCCAGTTGGCCGAGGGGTCATCTGGTGGAAGAGAAGAGACGGAGAGGAGGGAGATTGATTAAACAAATAAAATAAATGCAGGCACACTTTTTCTGGCTCATTAAAAAAACCGGACTCAACCCCTCGGATGGCCAAAAGAGCATGTCACCGTGAAGAAAAGTTGGAAAACCTTGAGCGTAAAAGCTTTGCTCGGAAACAACTAACGATTCAATTGGCACTTTGGTGCGTAAACCAGGTTTATGGTGTCAACATGGGGCGCAAATTTGACACACGTAGATCCATGGCTGTTTTATTTGACACCACGTGGAAGACAGACGGCCTGCTCCCTCCTGCAGCTTACATAAACGAGAAGGAGGAAGACTGCAGCTGGAATATAATATAATATATTCAAATTACGAAAGTGGGGAGAAGAAATAGAATGAGAAAAATTGACAATACGCAACATGAGCTTCCTGATATATGGAACTAGCTTCTAGAACGGGTTCACACCTTTCTGAAAATGTAATTCACAATTTAGGCGCAAGCACAAAAATACAACAATTCATTTCAAATTAGCCAGCGTGTTTTCACGTTGACTTAGGTTGCAGTTAATCAGATGTATCAGTGTTAAATAATGGCGGGCAGAAAGATATGTGACTTGTCTTTGAAGGCTCCTAGTTGAAGGTGACCTTCAGCGCAAGAATACAAGATGATTTCACAGACATGTTTTTTTTTTCCGGTAATGGATTATTAATAACAGAAGTAAAGCAAGGCAACAATCCGAGTAACTGTTTCCAAATCACGTTTCGCGACCGAAAACAGAAGCAGACATTTCCCCTGTGATGACAGCAAACACTCAAAGACAAATCAGGGATGTTTTACAGTGCTAATACTTTTTTTTTTTTACTTTCGACTTTTTTTTGCATGACAATGATTTTCACATCGCGGCTGAGCACACTGTCACTGCTTCTCTTCTGAATACTCCTAAAGTAATAAGCGGCGGGAAATTTATGGCCCTGCTGGGATTAGAGGAAAATATTCCTGAGTTCTCTCTTCGGCTTCTCTCTCTTAATTCCATGTAGATACTAGCCTATATGATTTTTCTTTGCGCATTGTACACAGTAGATTGTGTTGAACCCGTTTGTCTTTATATGATGACTTCGGTCCACGCGGCCGTGTGGTTACTATGAGTGAAGTTGAAGGTGATCATATAGAAGATTTGCAAAGACACTCAGCTCCATTTTAACGCATCAGAGCTGCGACGAACTCCTTTAGAAAAACAACAACAAAAATAATAGAAGTCTCGTCTCTCATTATGGAAACTTGTTTGAAACAGTAAATAACAACGTTGTAATGCGTAAAAATAGAGCGTCCTAAATTGGATGTTCTTCCTTTTTAGGCGGGAAGAAAATAATGAATTATTGTCTTGATTTTTTTCCAGTCTTTTTTTCTTTCTTTATTCAATGTCTCTTGTTTGCCAGGCCACCCTGGCTCCTCCACCCCCACGCTCCACCACCCAACCCCTCTTTATAGCTTTCAGACCGATGTAATTAGCAGAGACCTCTTGTTTGGGACGGATGGGTCTGGTTTAGGGCTGAAAGCTATCTGCTCTTCCCCTCTGCAACGCACCGAGGCATCTCAACTATGAGGCCGCTTGTTGGTACTCTCACGGCACCGAGGCGCTGTAAGGAACAACGGCGACATGAAAAAAGGAATTTTCTCATTTTGAGCTTTTCAACCCCCTTAGCTCCAGTGCCTTATCTGCGAATTTTATGATTGGGTAAATTAGTGTTGTCATTCACCTTTCAGATAATAAACGTTTTCATCTAAAAAAAAAAAAAAAAAGACATTCAGCTTCAGCATCTTCTAAATAAAACTTTTAACCAAGAGCAATTATTCCCTGTGGTTAGGCCAGGATCTTCCTCCAGTCAGTCACAGCTCAGTCAGACCACTTGCGTTTCTCTGACTGAAAAGAAATTCAACGTGAACAGATACAGCTTGACATTCTATCCTTCTTATAGGGTGAGATTATTTCCAAAATGTATTCTGAACAGCTAAGTCAAATAAGATGTCCAACAAAACCTTTGAGAGCATCTCTGAGCAGTGTGTAAGGCAAAACCACACTGGAACTGTTCTATTTAAAGCTGCTGGTTCTTCATCACATTCAGTCAGTGACACCATCTCAGTCAGCAGTGCATTTCCAAGTCTGGTGCACAACCTGAATATGATTAAAAAGGGGACTCCACTTTTGATTTACTGGTTTAAAAAAGGTTTATGTAGAGTCACTGACTGTTTTTGTTTTAATAAAGCCGTGGTGAAGTCAGACTGAATGAAACACAGCACACATGCAGCTGAATCATCAGGCTGGATTTGGCAATATAAGCTCCATTTAAATCAGTTTGGGCAACGTTAGGGCCAAAAAGCTTCTCATTGTTGCTGTTAAAAAGCAAAAAAATGAGATTTATCCTTTGCAACAAGGAGCATATCACATCCGCAGGGCAATGAGGTAATAAAAGAGATTTTTGCTCCTATGAAAAAAGCAGCCTCAGTCCTCTGGCTCAAAATGGCAGAGGGGATGATCTTATCACTCACAAGTCAAAGGGAAAGCCCAAGCTTCAGTGCCTTTTGACGCCAAGCAGAGAGAATTAGAATGTGTGTGTGTCCCTCCCTGAGGAGCCAGGCTTTTTCCTTACTGACTTTGGGTGGAGGCCTCGTCTGGTTTCAATTTCACTGGTAATATTTTACTACCGTGACAATGATACTTGTTATAATGCGAGGCAGTTCACACGACTGCATGTGACATGCAGGACAATGATTTTTCTCTTCTAGTCTTGAACAAAGAAGTGTTTTGTGTTGCACCATAAGCACGTTAGCTTTATGTCATCTCTATGGTTTACATTCAAATGTGCAGCTTTTGAATACTAATTTGCCGCCACTGTAATTTCACTTTTCCCTCTTGTGTTTGTATCCTTTTGTTTTACTCTGTGTGCTGTAAAACATTTTGGATCAATCAACTATGCTGTGTGTAAAGTGCTTACAAATTAAGTTGAGCTTCTGTAAATGGAATAACATTTCCACCAGAAAAAAAGAGGCTGTAAGTTATTAATGAAAACAAATAGTTAAGTGGTTAGAATAATGGAATATTGAATACTGAATCAACAGGAACTTGTTTGTTACAATTTTGACTTGGTTTGAGTATTTTTCTTTTGTCATTGTTTTTATTTATGTTTTATTTCATTTTTGTTGTGACATTTTATTTTGAAGGATCATTCATGAGTGTAGGGAAACTGGTACCTGAATGCACCGAACACGTGAACTCGAACTGAGCTATAGAGGAAGCTTTCTAATAGTGGAAATTGACGATCTAATACATGAGCAAAATATAAAAGTCTCCTCAATCTCAGAGATTCAGGGGGAAAAAATGAATCCACATAGCGCAATCACCAGACATTTGCTTTCATTTCTTTGGACATGAAGTTCTATTTGATTTCATTACATTAATAAGGACACAAATCCATTTCAGCCTTAAAAAATTCTGACTTTGCTGTTTAAATATGACTAAAAGACAGTGGAGTCAATCAAAGGGGTGTTCTTCATAAAAGTGAACAAACCCATTTTAAAAATACACACTCTTAAAGAAGTACAACTTTAAACAAGCTAGCTAACGTTTTGTTCTTGTTAGCCAACGCTACAAATTTGCACTGATGCATCAACAGGGCCGTAGGGACTTTGCAGGATATGTGGATGACATACTATGCTGAACAAGTCTGCTGGTATGGTTCTGGACATGTCTGTTTGCTTTGTGTAATGTGTCAACATTTTAGATGCTGAGACTTTGGGTTTGGAACCAGATTGCAAAGCCATGCTGGCTGCAAGTGATGTATAGTACATTCCCCAGCCTCTGTCCCTGTGTGGATCTAATAGAATATAACCTCCCCCAATTATTCCCACCAGCCAAGTTGGTTAGCAGCGATCATCAGTAAATATGTCCCTAATACCCTCTGGAATCAATTTTCTCCAACATCGCCAGCATGTAGAGGATCGATTTCATTTCAGAGCAAAATAATGCCTGGTAAAGAGGTGAAGAGAAGCTGGAGGGTGGGGTGGGTGGGTGGGTGGGGTGCTTTTGTCACACAGTAAAGTGGGTGCTTTGCATTCCCTGGGTGTGTAATCACTTCTAGGACCATCCATTACCCTCGGAGCTGTGCCACGGCCGTGGCTGTCACCCAGAATGACGAACCGGTCTAGGGGTGGGGAGCAGTGGAGGAGGGTGGTGAGCTGGGGTGCTCGTGGTGGTAGTGGACGGTATAGATGGTATAGGGGTGCGATGACAGTAAAGATGATGACGGATAGAAAGAAACAATATGGGTCTGGGGTTATGGGTGTATAGCTTGTATGATCCTGACTTAAAGTTTTCTCTTCCGGCTACATCCATGTATCTGCAGAGGCAATGTGTGGCTTGGATGTCACATTGACAGATACATGGAAGAAAGGATTGATATCCCCGTAAAGATTTGGCCCCTACAGCATTATGTGTTCAAGTGCAGGCCAATGTGTCTTTTTGCCTGCATGTGTTCACCAAGATGAATGCTGCTTGCATGGAAACAGTGACCAAAACCCTACAAGACTAACACCACATCCCTTCTCTTTCTCCCTCCCTTTGCAATTTCACCCTAATAGTTCCAGAAATTGACCTCTCATATATCCCAAAGGCATGTTATTACATTTCCCGAAGTCGTATTTTATGTTCCTCCCCAATGCCCCCACCCAACCCAACCCGTACACCCTATCTCACCCAGCCACCAACAGCAACGCGTCAATTAATGGGGTTGTTCACCCGGCGTTATAACTTAATAAACTTCAGGGGTAATAACTTTCTCGCTCTGCCCGGCAGCAGCAGCAGCAGCACAAAGACTGAAGTGTAATCTTGTAGTTTATTCTGGATGGCCGCCCAGCACCACTAACACAAAGAGAATCTGTAGCTGGATGCTGGCTTTGACTAAGTTTGATGTTTTGAAAGGTAAGATTCCACGGCAGCTATTTGGAATACCTGGGGAGGATAACTCAGCCTTGATTTGTCTTGATGTTACATGCCACGATGCAGACATCACCCATTTCTCAGATTCTTCCATTGGAAAGTGCATCATAAACTCAAAAAGTGCAGGTCAATAATGTACATACACGCATCCACGCTGGTCTTCACAGTGTCCCCATTACATTTACATATTTGGAAGTGAGAGGTATTACATATTTTTCATGTGAAAAAACTCTACTTTGCTTTCCTTGTTGGCAACACATAAAACACATGGACCTATTTACCCCTGAAACTCCTAAAACAGCAACCAACTGTCCAAGAATTCTTATTATTATCAATAATGGAGAGGACCTCCAAGAATCCTGCCATACTGTAACATTTTGCCTGCAAACAACTCATGAAGTCAAATCTCTCAGAGAAATTTTGCCACTACTGAATACTGCATTGTCAAGCCACTACAGCTCACTGTTCTGTTTGCTATCCTACAACCATAACTAATATTAATCTTTATTTTTCCTCTTAATATGTATTTGAATTGTCATGTAAAACATGCACAGATATGAGTGACTCTGTAGTTATGTCTGAAAACAAAATGTTGCTCAAATATTCAGACGTAAACACAGGACTTTTTCTCTGATCTAGATTGAGAAAAACCAAGAGCAAAACCTCAATGAAACCATGACCAGGTAAAGCTAGCATACCCTAAAGGAATAGTTAGACACTTTTTCCTCCGTCAAGGAGGTTATATTGTCTCCCCCTTCGTTTGTTAGTTCTTTGTCAGTAATATTACACAAAAACTGGGAAAGGAAAAATGTATGCATATGCAAAATTACTACATGGATGCTGATGAAGAAAAAAAAAACAGGCTGGTATCTATGAGTGAGTACATTTCATGTGGATCCAAATAAAAGAGTTTGCAGATATAAATGTGTTTTATTTGATACTGGATTAGGTTTAATTGAGTTAAAGGGTACTGTTGTGCCATGGTGGAGGTATGTGCTCTACTGGGGGCCATCCTAGTTTGAAATACCTTCATGTCAGATGCCAGATTAAACAAACAACATGTACGACTAAACATCAGCACATTTTGTGAATATCAAATAGAGTTATACTCGCTGCTTCCATATTTCCTAACTAGCTATCTAACTGACTGCTGGTTGCTCAACAGTGGGACCAATCTTCTCATCTTAAATCTTGAAACAACTTAACATTAAGAGCACGTTTTACAATACGTTGAACTATTTCATAAATTCAGAAAAAGACAGTCGCAAAAATTAACCATAGTGCTGTGAATGCACTTTTCCAAACAGACAGTTGTTATATGTTTTTAGATGGGTTATGAAAAAAAAAAACATCTGTATCACTTGTAATTTGACAAGAGCCATGATTTCGATTGTACAGCTCCTAAGGATAATTGAGTTTGGCTTGCGTAGAGAAATATGTAGATTTTTGCACCCATGGTGTTCAAAATGGCTGCCATGTGAACAATAGAAACAGTCTCCACTGCCTTCTGCTGCCTGGTGCAGCTCCCACTGCCTGCCACACTGACCCACTGCAGTACAGACACGTCTGAAAACAAACCACAAGAAGAAGTGCTGATGCTCCGAAACAGCTCAGAGTGAAAACTCTGTTTTTTAAAGGAGAGGACTTTAAGTTTTGTCCGTTTGAACACAGTCCGTCACAGGCGAACTTTTCCCACCACAAGCCAGACTGGGACACACAGCGTTACTGGTGGAAAGTCTAATAATTCAAACTGGAGGCTGCTGGGCTCCATCCAGCCCTTAACCAGCTCACTGCTCTGATGGATAGCATGCTCAGAAGCTGTAATAAGGTTGCTGAGTGTGTGTGTGTGTGTGCGTGTGTGTGTGTGTGTGTGTGTGTGTGTGTGTGCCTGTGCGTGCGTATGTCTGTGCGTGTGTGTGTGTGTGTGTGTGTGTGAGAGAGAGAGAGAGAGAGAAATATAACTGTGTGTGTGTGTGTGTGTGTGTGAGAGAGAGAGAGAGAGAGAGAGAGAGAGAGAGAGAGAAATATAACTGTGTGTGTGTGTGTGTGTGTGTTTATGTGTGTGTCCTGCCAGTGCAGTAATACAGTAATAAAGTGTGTAATATTTGCAATTTGCATTTGTTCCTCTGTTAATGCTAATAAGGAGGTGACGCACATGCAAAGTACTTGCACATATCACACAGCCACGCGCTCAGACTCACAGCTCGGTCTCCTCCGGCAGGAATTAGATTTATCCGGCGGGATCAGAGGGAACAGAGCCCGTTCACATCCAGCCTCGCGGTTAAAAAATATACATATGTATCACATTAAATAAAATATATATATGAGAAAATAATGCATGTCTTTTCAGGGAGTGTTTTTCGGTCCCACCCAAAATAAGTCAAACAGCTTTGGAAAGGAGCTTCAAACTGAGCCAACCCCGCCGGCGCATGATGGATTAAATGTTGTTGTTAGTGCGAGTGATGATAGAGAATCAGAACAAACCCGTGCTGTGGTGGGCCAAGCCTCGCTTTATATCAACACGATTGCGATTTCATGACTGGCAAAATACTTTTCATATTGCAAAGTGAGCAGCTGAGTGAAACAACTCACATGCGACTGTTTGGCCGACAGGCGACAGCCTATAATAACATCGACGTATTTTATAGTTTCAATCACCTTTTAGAGGGCTTAAATAAATGATCTCGGTCTAAACGTTGAAGGTTTCACCGGGCTGACAACTTTGAGTGTATTCAAGTATTTACGCAGAAAATAAGTCACATTTTTTGGATACAAACTCACAGGAGATATGAAGGAAGGACAAAGTTCTTTTTGTCTTCCACCAGAGACTACTGTGATATCTACACGATGCTGTGGATTTATACGCGCTTTTAGAGCACAGAGAGCTCGTCCTGACTGTCACGTGTGAGCGGGGTTGAGTCCCGACCAGCAGAGTTAGTCTACACTGCAGGCTGAGTTATGAGGCCTCTGCTCTATTGAGAACTAATCTTGCCTGCTCTGCAGCTCCGAGCCGCCGGGTCAATGATGGACGACGCGACTCCTTTGATTTTTTTTTCATGATTTCTTTAAGAAGACAGGCCGTGTATACACATGGCATATATAGGCTATGATATTTTATCTGATAGACGGACAGCTGTTTTGTTATTGTGTTTACAACTCCATGCTCTACAAGACTGGCGTTATGATGAAATATGACAGAAATCTGATGATGCAGGTCTAACAAACCTCCCCTTATGTCAAACATGACCGACTGGAAATAGAGCGTAATTTTATTCAATGACTGGTCGCCCAATCTATCAAAGATAATCCGGCCTGCAGTATTCCTCCTCTCTCTCTTTCCCTCCATTCCTCCTTGACTGGAGCCTTCAAGCTCTGCACAGGAGGCACGAGGCTGACAGGTTTAGATTACAAGTTGTAGCAGTTCGCTCCGGATGAGTTTTCACAGTTTGGACCGGCTGGTAAACCGGGCTTGTTACAGAATGACAGACACGAGGAGCTTTAAAAAGCCAGTGGAGCGCAGACACGAGGACGTGTGCGCGTGCCCTTGTGTGGAAAAGAAAAGACAGAAGGACGAAGAGAGACGAACAGTCTACCTGCAGTAAGAAACACAGATCCGAAGCACCAACCACTTGGTCCTTTTCCAACAGGACAGAAGTGCGCATGCCCTGGATTGTTAGACAGGAAAACAGCCGAGACCCTCAACCCAGATATCAGGCTGGTGAATTGAGGAAGAGGAGCAGCAGATTATGTCACTATCTTTGTTGTTGTTTTTTTTCTCTTAGCCTTTCATTTTTGGTTATCAGTTGATTGGATTAATCATTTCCGCTTTAATCTGCTTTCATTTAAGAGGTTTTCAAAAGCAACCTATTCTTTTTTCTTCACACAAGTATCTGGTGTAAAAATATCATCTTTTAGATCAATCGCGTAACTACTTCTAGGTCAATTCTATAAAATCAGTTGTATTGAAGTTCATATAGCACACAGTCACATTGCCTCAGTGGGCATTACAATCTGTACAATCAACACCACCCTCTGTCCTCAGACCCTAGATTAGAGTGAGGAAAAATTTGCCATATTGCCTTATTATATTTAACCTTTTCACAAGGAACAAAAGATCGAAGAAAGCTCAGTTAGGGCCACAGAGGAAGGACCCCTCTCCCTGACGGACACGCATGCAGTAGATGCTGCGTGCACAGAACAGAACAACTAATATCACAGATTATAGATTTCATTGACTACTAGTTTGTGTTGAATTGGGCTTTTGTCAGGTGATCTAACCTGGCCATTCTGAGTGCTTTCTATTGCATCCTAACAGTAATATGGATTGAATAATAACATCACTTTAATACAAAGAAATGCAGCCTGAATATTATATATACAAACAAATATAAAGAAATGTGAGATTCAAATTTCACTTTCTCTCAAGACTGTTGCTTTTAATCAACTCTGTTAATTTTCATGTTAATTCTTGATACTGGACTAGCTTCAACTATATTGCAGATTTGTTAGTGTTATTTCGTCCACCACTTGCGAGCTATTAAGGAGCAGGCTGCGTGTCACATTAGAAAACCACGGGGCAACACAGTTGTCATTGTACGGCAACGTCACAGACAGCAGTGATTTTTAAATGAGTATAAAGGCTGTCTCCGCTATCTGTTAGCGTGGAGGAGCTGCAGCCACGGGGATGGTTCGGGATAAATATCACAGTAAACTTAGAGAGCAGACGGTGGGGGCACTTTGGCTCTGAAGCTCTTTGTTCTTGTTTTATGGCGGCATTAAACGCGTTTACAATCTCTCTCACTCCTCTCTCTCTCTCCCTCGCTCGCGCGCTATTTCCTGCTTTAATAACTTACTTTGATCCAGGCCGTCTTTGTCCTCGCTCCCTTCACAAATGTCCTTATTTTCCTCGAACCCTGCTCCCGGGATGGCCGCCGGATGGTGGCTTAGCTCGCGTGCCGCCGTGGAAGTCGACTCCAAGATGTAAGTGGTGGTTTCGTGCTGGTGCTGTCCGCCGATTTTAGGTGGGATCTCCCCGCCGAGATGGCCGAGCTGCGGCTCCAGCTTGACCTGCCCCGTCTGGCCCTGCCCCGGGACAGACTCGGAGCTGCGCGGCGCGCAGTCCAGCCATGAGCGTAGGTACCGAGTGTCCGCGGCGGGCACGTGCTGGGCAGGAATGTAAGGGTGGTAGACGGTAGGAAGACCACTGGCCCCGTGGTGCGGGCTGAATGGGCTCCAGGACGATGAGAAGACCGGAGGCTTCGGCTGGAAGCTGCAGGATGGGTACGACTCGGGATGAGGATGCTCCGCGTGCACCGCGCCGCTTGGTTGCCTTCCCCCCGCGGCCGCAGCGGAGCTCGAGCCAGAATACTGAACGCTGGGAAAGCGAGCCGGGGTTGGGAGTTCATCGCTCTCGTGACTTATGATGGAGTCCACGTAATAGTTGCTCAAAGTCCCAGAAATGGACATTCTCGGACATTATCTGCGAAACGCCGCGAGTTCACTAAATGCAGAACAAGAAGAGAGACATTACGAGATTTTTTCTCTTTCCCTCTCTCTCTTTCTCTTTTTCTCTTCTGCCCTTTGCTCGCTCGCCCCCTCCCTTGCTCTCTCTGTCTGTCTGTCTGTCTGTCTCTCTCTCTCTCTCTCTCTCTCTCTCTCTCTCTTTCAAACAACTTGCTCACTATAGCAAAACAAAGTGCTACAGCCTACTGCCTCGCACTGTGCGCGGGGGTTAGTCGGGTCTGTGCGCGAGGCGCAAAATGATTGGCCGGACTGTTTCTTCCAGCCTGATAAAGCGTCAATGGAGCGTAAATCAATCCTGCACGCGGGCCTCTCTCTCTCTCTCTCTCTCTCTCTCTCTCTCTCTCTCTCTCTCTCTCTCTCTCTCTCTCTCTCTCTCTCTGTCTCTCTAATAGATTGCCCCTTCTAAATAAATTGTCTTGTTTATATGCAATATGCAAAATGAACAGTCTGTCCGTATATCTAGTCTGTGTATCTACGGCTGCTGTCAAACCAGAATTATATAAAATCGTTAAATTATGTTTGGTCTGGGCAGCATGCAGGAGAGATGCAGAGCGGAGACAATGGCTGACAAACAAGTGGCGCCATTATTATTTTATTATATATTTATTTATGTATTTATTTATATATATATATTCATATATTTATTTTATATATTTTTATAACCTAATCAAAACATAGCCGCGTGAATTCCAGCTTGAAGCGCACGAGACGCTCCACCGGGACCACATCCACTCCTCCTGAATTGTGCGCAAGTAATCACTTAGAACAATCTGAACATCAGAGAGTCTGCCTTTAAAAAACCATTTGCACCAGCGCCGAGTCAACAGTGGCGATATTTTCTGTTGAAGACAAGATAGATAGTAAAATTCACACCTAGGTGTGTTTAATAATTCACCCACTTTCTCAGTCTACTTGAAGCTTTTCTGTGCGCCGCAGAGCCGCCTGACACTGTTTTATTGGTAGATTAACAGTCATTTTTGTTAACGAGCGCCATTAAATCGGGCCCTGCGTGGTTATGCCCCTTGTCTTTACAGCGCAAACTACTTCAACTACTTTTTTTGGGGTCCGTTTAATACCATAATAAAATCCTACATCAGGGCGGCTGCTTTGGTTTTATAGGGCTGATATATGGCCTGTGGTGGTGCGGACCGTAAACGCGACTGAAGCTGTTGCAGCCTTCCTCCCGGTCGGCATAAGGGCGCTTCTCACTCAGCGGTCAGGCTGCCAGGAGTAAACACAACTCGGACCTGAGCTCGGTGGAGGCGCCGTGGACTGATGCTGGACGCCGGATAGAGCTTTCTTCTGTAACGGAATAGTCGGTCACCTGACTGCTGGCCTGTGCTGGAGTCCAAAGCTTCCCAGTCAGCAGCGTTTGAGAGCTGAAATCCGTCATTGGGCTTTTAATGAGGAGACTGAAGAGCAGCAGCAGACTGGACTAACAGTGAGTGCAGACATTTGACTTCCTGCTGACCTTTATCAAAGTCACCGGGATTGTAAGTCTTTATATTTCTTTGCAATTATCACAGACATGGAGTCTTGGACTCTTTGGGGATGGAAGCCTGCTAGTCAGAGCTATAAATTCGATCTCTGCGTCGCACATGCAGCTAACACCGTTATTTACGACGATTAAATATGAACTACGCATTTCTTATGGGGGTAACGCCGTTATTTACGAGGATGAAGGTAGCGCAGGTTCAGATCTGCTGAGGAGAAATGATGAGCTGGGCCGGAGACAGACTGAGCGGTTGGTTCGCTTTCCTTCCAGCAGCGGTAAGAAAAACTCAAACCAAGAGTCCTTCAAACATCAGCAGCGACTCTGGTGCCCAGCTTTGGCCTTTGAGCTTGAATACACCACATTCCTCCGCCCTTAAAGGACCAGTGTCCAGCTCATATGGACAGCTTACGTTGGATACAAGGGCCGTACTGAGAAGTATGAAGTTAAAAAATGTTCATTCGATCAGGCGTGTGCATGAAGTAGGTTTCAACCTAAAGTTTCAGGACTTTAGATATGGCTACAAAATGAAAAGTGATAAGAGCAAGTGTTTTGTATTAAGGGGGAATGTACAGCCTTAGTTCAGAGTAGGAGCACAGCTTGCATCGTAAAGCATTTTGTTTTTCAATATCGCAGTCGTAAACCTGCTCTATCCGGCATGTTTAGTGTGCAAACCGACTTTGTTTTCCAGTCATAGATGCTCGGGATATTTTTCAGTCGACATGGCCTCTCCACAGACCGCAGGCTGTGGGAATTTTAATTTTCGGAGGGCCTCCGCCCTGCAAGTTGCCAACCAGACAACGCGTTAATTGGAGACACTGGCGGAGAAAAAGCTTGAAGACATTATCTACAAACCACCTTCATTTTCTACACGTTGCCTCAGTGCTGTGACACAAGTGACTCAGGCAAATAATCCACATGAACATATTCACAGGTCTGGTTAGAAAAAGCGCCACAAACGATAAGATATGAGTCTTGTTTTCTCGCTGCAATATCATGAAGTTATTTTTCCATCACTCACTACACAGGCTTAAGCTGAAACATCGGGCCACTGGGAGGTTATGTATGGCCCCAAACGGTGCTTTGCTGCCAGTAATGAGTACCATAGAGGCCAAGCAGATTCCAGCCTGTTCACCCTGAGCAGTTGTTTTATACTTCATCAGAATGACAAGTTGATTTTAAAAAATTTACCAATTAGAGGCAGTCAGCAGCTGGGAAATTCACTCTCAGCTGATATGATTCTGAAGATTCTCATAAAAATGTTTTTTTAAGACTTACTGAGGCTGTGATTGAATCGATATACTAAAGGTTTTTTTTTTTTAGGTTTACAGGCTACCAATAAAATTATTTACAGAACAGTAAATTGTATTTATAGTATCTCATTTCCTTTTCCAGAGTAGGATTTAATATTCATTCCCCTAAACAAGTAATTGGGCCACCATAAAATCAGCGGGGTCATTAAAATACAGTATAATAAACTCAAGCAACGAAAGGCAACTCATCATGGGGAAGAGCTTAAATGTCAACAGTCCACAGTTTTGTTCTTTTTTCCAACAGATTTGAAACAACCGAGGCAGTCGAGTCAGAGAGGTTGAACCGAGGCTGCGATCATCTCTGCCGATGTGAAATACTGACGTGAATTCCAGGCGGTAATTTGCTTTTCCTGGAGCCAAGGCCTTCACTTCCACCACGGATCCAGATTTAGAAGGCGTAAATTTAGACCGTTTTTCTAATTACACTTTAGGCAAATGCACGGGGTATTTTGATATAAAAAACGAACAAGAAAAAAGTATCATCTATGAAAAGTCATATATGGCTGTGGAGACTTTATCACAGTTGATTTTATAAATCAGATTCTACGTCTTTTGACAGATTGTTATTTTCTGTTTAACCGTTTTTTTTTTTAATTTATTTTGTCTGAAACGGACATGGTCACCTCATCACATCTGTAAATGCTCGTGAAATATTCCAGAACGTACAGAGCCAATAGACAAATGTTCTTGAATCAAAACTTAAAAACTATTGTATCTGACCACATTGTTTTAGAGTCAGAAAGTGGGTCAGTTACGCACGCAGTCAAGCAGGGGTAGAGACTTTCCCTCCCGTCAAGTACTGAAAAGGACTGATTTATTTTAATGTAGTTTCTTAAATCAATTAATTTTGATTAACTTTAAAATGTCTTGAAGCCGGGATATTTATAATCATCTGTTATTTCGGACCATGCCATTAAAAGCATATTTCCTAAGTCTCACACACTAGTCAAAATGTTGTTGTTCTATATGAGTATGAATTTCAAATACGTATTATTTGAGGGACACAATCGAAATAATAATTTTTTGCCAATGTGTCTTTTAATTGGAGTGCGTCAGGACCCGATGTTTTATTGTAATAAATTCGTCCACTTAGCTGTTGCTTTAATTCATGAGCGGGCAAAACTGAGAAAAGCGCAGATGGGTCTGTTTATTTACAACAAGGACATTAGTAGATTCACAGCAGCTTTTATATATAAACATATAAACACTAAATAAAAAAATAATACATTTAATATATATAAAATTATTTTTTATTATAGGGTTAATATAGGCTATATATATATATATATATATATATATATATATATATATATATATATATATATATATATATATATATATATATATATAAATATATATATATATATTTATATATATATATATATATATATATATATATATATATATATATATATATATATATATATTAATGTATGGATTTTATTTAGTGATTCAGTGCTGGAAGGGTACACTGAACACTGGAATAAGCAGGACAGCAGACAGGCAGGCTCCGAGGCTGCATCAAAACATATTTTACAGTAGCATGTTTGGCACTAGACTTCTCGGAGGTCGGGTCAGTAAATCAGATGTCTAACTCCTTCTAACGCCAATCAAACACAGAACACAACGCAGAAAGAAGTTTGCTTGAAAAGTGGGTGGCCTGTAATAAATATCAAGTGTTAATATAAATCAACACTTAGTTCAGAATTTAACACAACAGTTTACATAGGCCTGTAATATGTAGCCTATGAGTTGAGCTAAAACATTTTAAGAAGTTAACGGACAGGATTTATATTCATACAGTGTATTCAAATACATTCTTTGAGATAATAAGTAAATGTGTATATCTTTAAAATGTGCATTGCATATAGTGTCAGATACCGGCCAAGATGGTTTACTAAGATTATCTGATCACGATCGATTAATAAATGTGGTAAAAAAAAGAAAACATATAGTGAATCTTAAAACCACTCCCAGGTGTTCACGTTTCAATGCGCTCCTTGAATGCAAGTCCAATATTTACCACAACGCGCATTAACTGTTCTGATACGATGTACAAAACTGAAAAAACAAGCAGTCAACAGCATCATTTGCAATAGCCGATTAAGGCTTTCTATCTTGATGAGCACGCATCAGTAGATACCTAACAATAACGGCTATCGAGCATGATAACCTGTTTGATTGATATGAGCTATATATTTTAATAACAGCCCATGCTCGGGCCTCGTGGATCATATACAGCATCATATTTCTCAGCTGAAAAGCTCGACGAGGCTGCAAGCATCTCCCCGAGCCTCTTTACAGCTCAGATGGTAAAGTTGCCTTTGTAAATGAAGTCAGTGGAGAGTTATTAACTGACTAACCTCGACAGCAGGGCCAAGTAGAAATGTATCATGACGCGGGGCGGGCTCTCAGCAGCGACAAGAAATGTCCTGAGACACATCGTACTGCAAAAATGTCCAGCTGCTGAGCTCTCTGTGTGTGTGTGTGTGTGTGTGTGTGTGTGTTGTGTGTGTGTGTGTGTGTGTGTGTGTGTGTGTGTGTGTGTGTGTGAGAGAGAGAGAGAGAGAGAGAGAGAGAGAGAGAGAGAGACCCTTTGCATCATCTTGAGAAAATGAATATAGAACCACCAACTTATTAACCCTCTGGGCTCGACGTCTATAGAAGCTATACCTACTGGCTAAAATATTTTAACCCTTTACGAGTAATGAGAGAATACAACCCGCCAAAACAGACATGCAAAAGTCTAATGTAAGTGATTTAGAGGTTAAATCATCATCACTTCCGTGTTTTCCCCCTAACTAAAAATACCAAGTGTACATTCTCACATGTGACTGCCTATTTCCACAAGTGAACTAAGATTGTTACATGCGAAGATAAAATGATTGCACATGTGAACAGGACATTTTAACGAGCAAATGTTAATTTCACATCGGACAATTTGCATTTTCTCATGTGAAGAACTTGGACATGGCACATGGTCTGTTTTCACACGTGGAAACGAAACATGGCACACGAAGTCACATGGAAGATACCTCTCCGCATATGAATTCTTTTTCCACACATTTTCACATGCTATTGGATATTTTTCGAATGTGAATTCAAATTCTTACATGTGATAAGAAAATAACGTCACATTTGAACTGGGCTTCTCCACATAATTCCATAGCCCACATACACTTGTTTTACACATGTAAATTAGAATTTCCACATGTGGAAAAACCAATCCTCTCACAGATTCTCTCTTGCATTTCGTGCACCATGTGCCACAGACCCACTAATTGTGTTCATGCAAATTAAATACATTTATGTTTTCAGAGAGAGAGGTGAACTTTTAAAAGCACAAACACATTTTTGATTAATACGTGATAACTAAATAATTAGTGGTTTCCTTACAGAGAATAACGGGAATATAAAACTGCATGACCAAACAAAAAGCGAAAGCATAAAATAGTGTAAATTCTGTTTTTGCTTAAATGTTACCTCCAATGCCATCCCTTTAAATTAGATTGTATATTTTCAGAAGTTGATCACTGATGTTTTATCTCAAAGTTGCAGTGTGTGAGATTTAGGGGGATTTAGGATGATCTACTGAAGGATGTGGAATATACGTTTCAAAGCGTTTCCATTAGTGTATAATCTCTTTCATGTCTGCCATTGATCATAATGGTGTATTTTGCCATACTTGCAGTGGACAATCCTGTCTGTGTCAGGGCTTCATTTCCATATTATGATAACACAGCTAGTTTGTAGGACAAATATGTCAGTTCTGATAGATAAAATACCTGTGGAGCTTAGTGATTACAGACTGAAGCTATGGGGAAATCCATTGAGTCCAGGTTGTCTGTGTGCAAATGTTTTATCTGATAATTTTAGTGTCTCTCAAGTCTATATGTTTGTCCTGCTAATTCGCAGTCAACTCTATGTTGCTGCGATCATCATCGTCTCCCTCGTAAAAGAAATCCTTGATCTCAGGGGATTAACTGGTTTTAAGTAAGGGATAAAAAAGTACTTCAAGCTAAGAGTACTTCATTTTGTCACTACCCAGCAGTTGTTCTTAATTATGCATCCTAAAGCTTACCTATAGTTATATTGAATGTATCATATAAACTTAGCTTAAAGGCTAAGATACAGTGCACCCAATGGCTAGCAGTAGCCGACAGGCAGCCTTAGGAAACATTTAGACCAGTGGTGATGCTTCAATATTATTATCATTCAAGCATGAAATCCATCTGATTGTGAAAAAATGTATGTTGTGGTTTATTGTATATCTCTCATTATTATGTCACTAAAAGCCTTTGTTTGATGTGTATCTTCACAGATATTTGTTGACACGATGTGCTGTATTGAATTTGATACTGTAAAATAAAAAACAAATCAGATTTTTGCTAATTTATTGTTTGGTATTTTGTTATATTTTCCTTCTGATTCATTTTCATTTACAGCTGTAAAAGCTTGGTCATAAATTCAATTCATGTTTTGAAATGCACATCCATCCTCAGTCATCTTCAGTGTGCTACAGTGCAGATGAAACAAGCAATTAAAATCTAGCACTTAATTTTCTGGTTAAATATTACTCTATAGCCTAGAAACTAACTTTGATTCAAAATCTGCATCTCAGTTTGACTTCAATGATTGAGATTATTTTCTAAAGACTCATTTCTTGAGGAACTGATAAAATCTTAAAATCAAAGGTATGCTTGGATTATATTAAGTGGTATTACTGTGGATTAAATGCTTATTAAGGACATTGCAACAATTTCCATGTCTCTAATAAAGTATCACCATGGCTGTTATCTATAATTACATATTGTATTTACTTTTGCTGAATTACTGTAGATGGATTTTAAACTTTAATCTTTAATGTCAGGGCAGTACCTATTTGACATATTCCCTTCATTATGCTTTTTCCTCTCAAAATAAATAACATGATGATGACATTATTGAATATTAACTGATCCTCTCTTCATCTGTTCCAAGCACCACAGAGATCAAGGGTATTTATCAAAGCCATGGGTGGATTAGAGTCAGGGACTCAAGTGGCCATATGTAGCTGTTGAGCCTCTACTGATCCCCCACCTCCTACTCTCTGTGCATCGTGTGAGTATGTATGTAAGTGTGAATGTTCCATTATGCATGGTGCACACAGCAGACTGGCAACTTCATTCTGTGTGCAGAGTGAGTGAAATCAAACAATATTCCAGTGCAAGAAAACATAACCTACCCCTATGCTTTCTGTCAAAAAGATACAGTCTGTATAGGAATATGCATCATCTGAGGACAAAACAAACTAACTTAACAAAGCTACTGGAAATAGATTTTGACAAAGGACCAGTTAAGTAGTTTGGGGTTGCAAATTTTAAACAATGACTGTCAAAACCTGCTGACATGCAATGAAGGTAAGCCTTTTTTGATTTAAAGCATTGAGGGAAGTTTTGTTTTTGCATACAGGCCTCTCAGACATCTATCCACATAGGATTCTCTCAAAAGCTCCAAACATCACTTTTACATGGCCTCTAGAGAGAATAAATTACTTTAGCAGTATATCTGATATACTGCTTAAAGCTGAAAGATAATTAGTAAAGCCGTGTTTACAAATGTATCAGAAGCATTTGTCACAGTTGATGATGCAAAGCATACAT
Source organism: Sparus aurata (assembly GCF_900880675.1). Taxonomy (NCBI): domain Eukaryota; kingdom Metazoa; phylum Chordata; class Actinopteri; order Spariformes; family Sparidae; genus Sparus; species Sparus aurata. Next base: position 2,616,967 of record NC_044209.1, on the reverse strand, counting down.
CCAACATGTTGCAGATACAATCCTATGTGTTCATATACACCAAAGCCCCTCAAGTGCAGTTGTATAAAGAGCGAGAAAAGTACAAGTTGCAGCAAAGCCAGGGTGGTTGGCTGGGTCATACACTGAACTTTCCCTCTGTATGAGTCACGTATCATTTGTCACGAGTCATTAGTGATGTTTTTAAATTATGTCAGTATAAGAGTAAGTGGACATACAAAAAATTATCAAATTTTTACCTCACATATGTTGTGATAGTGATGTAGTTGTGCCACTTACATAACTTATGTTACCAAACTGGTTATTTTAATTCAAAGTATGATCCTTTCCTAAACCTAAAAGAGTAATTCTGTGCCTAAACCTAACCAAACCAAAACATCAATAGCAGTCAAAAGTCATAATATGTGATAAAATGGGAAGTGTTTGTCAGAGAGCTTTATTTTGACATTCTAACCATACATTGTATATTTGGTATTATTGCAAGTTTGACTGGTGAGCCTTTATTTTTAAAGTCTGACTTCGCTGCAGAGCCTCTGGCATCCACAACTGACACAAGAGGGGTAGGTAGAGCGTCACAATTTGAAGCTTAAAGCCACTGACCAAGCTGTCATATCTGATGAGTTGGGAGTGAGAACTTGTTGATTTGAAAGCAACTCAATAGCATCTCTCCCTGGATACGCCCATCTTTGCAAATTGTGATAAATTTGTCCTCTCCAAACCTCAGCTGTTATTGCCCAGATGACATCACTTTGGTATCATCATGGTTAATTCCTCTGACTTAGCAAAGCTCCTCAAGAGCCACAGAAGATATTATATAACTGTTGACAGGCTGAGATGGCTTCAAGTAAACTGAATTGTATGTGTAAGATTGGTCGAGTATCCCTATAAGTTTATGTCTAATCAATATCAGACCACGAAATCCTGTGTTTGATGTAATGTTAAGTAAATGGGGAACTTGTACAGGCTGCTGTACAGGCGCCAGACACTGAGCTGTGGCTGCTAAATGTTAATGTGCTATTAAACGCACTGCAAATTATGCTGAAGCCCTCCGCCACCGACACCATAGAGAAAGAGAGACCAGAGATTTACAACTTCATGGCAGCATGCTGAACTTCATAAAACATTATGTTTGAAAATGAACACGGCCAGAGTTTATCATCACAGCAATACAGAGTGTGCACGTGGAGGAACAGGGAAGGCCAATTCCATCTGACCCTTCCCTGACACACACACACACACACACACACACACACACAATTATTCCTTCTGTCTTTGTGATGACCAGAATTTTATTTAGGAAACAAATACATTTTAAACACACTTAACACTGCAAGAACATGGAAGCCTAAGGAAGGCTGTGTTTTCCAGACAGTTTAATTTAGTATGTTTACACAGGCAAGATGACTCCTTCACAAGTAAATGTACAGCCGCGTTTGGCTCCGATTGTACAATGAGTGCTGGCCAGAGAGACTGAAGAACTGCTTAATCTGTTGGTTAGACTTGATTTGTTTCTTGTATTTCATAAAAATAATGTGAATCTTAATAACATAATGGACTGTTTATGTCCAAAGTAACAGGGATTCTGGAAGAATGTTGCTGAATGTACAGTGTAAATAGTAAAGCATATCCTTTTTGAGTCGAACTCTTTGTACTTAAAATGTACTCTGTTGAAGACTATGTTGTTCTTTAACAGCATTCGTTGCTTATTGACTTTGGATGTTTACTGACCAGGAGGATCTACTCCTCTGCTAAGATAAAGACAACTGCTATAACATTAATAGGACAAAGGAACTTGCAGCCTGTTTTCCTTTGCAGAGATTTGAGAGAAGGACTGTATGGAGCACTATATAGAATCAATTACACATTCTAATGGTTTAAAAATATGATATATTGACATGTTAACTAATCTGAATCTGTGAAGCAGTTGGCAAATTAAGTACAAAATATGTGAAAATAATCAAGTCTTTCAAGATATTGCTTCAGTGCAATACTTACAGTACTGCAAATATACGTAGTTATATTCTACCACTGGTGCAAGCTCACCTGTAAAATTGATGATAATGTCATGTGTAAAAGCCCCCGTGCCCCATTATCAGAACAGACCCAAAATTGCAATAGACAGGCATCTCTGGACAGTGCCATGCGTGACAATGTTATGGTGACATCAGCAATCAATATCAAAATACTAAGAAGTAACCTGCTCTCATAAAATGCTGCCTACATAATATGGCGATGTCTTAAGTCATTTCACGTGTTATCATAACTCATTTTTTGCTTCATGTGTGTCTTTTAATACTGGCCATGCTTAAGTTTTTGGCATGTCATTTAAGCAACACTGTCACAGCGGAACAAAATGTCACGTGGTGCAGTACAGCAACCTATGATGTTAATGTAAGGAGGTGGATAGATTTCTATATGAATTAACCACAATGAATGTTGGCTTATTTTAACCTACATTCATACTAACATGACGTATTTGACTTATGTGACTCACTTGTCCAAACCATGATCTTTCCTAAACCTAACAAAGTGGTGTTTTTGCATAAACCTAACCAAAAGGCCACCTTTTTATAATGTTAACCAATTGTTTATTGTTTTTTCAATGACAACCTTGGTCACCAGACTATGATGACAAAGGTCACCTGATATTGTTACCACTGCAAGTTCTAACCAAAAATCAAAAATACACATTTTCCTTTTACCTGCAGTGCTTTTTATCCATCAGGATTGTTTTGGTGTGATTTGCTGAATTTTGGAGATACCGAACTTAGAGGTCTCTGCCTTTATAGAATCTAATGGAACTAGATGGCACTCAGCATGTTAAGATCAAAACACCAAAAAATACATCTGAAAAACTTGACAGTAATGTCTCTTTTCAGAAATCATGACCTGGTTTATCAAGATAATCCAAAGACTTTGTTTTGATAATGTTGGAAATGTTTTCTTTCTACCCAACTACACCCGCCAACCGTATCATGGTGCAGGAGGAAGTGTGCATCTACCAATGGCATGACTTTGTGTTGAGAAGTGGTGAGGATAAAAAGGGGGAAATAAACATTTTAAATGGTATTCAACATGTCATTTTAGACAAATTATCACATTTCTGGTAAATAAGATGCAGTGATATATTTTTGTAACACTTAGATATTCTAGAAAGCTACCTAATCAGTCTTCCTATGATATTACATTCTGATTTTCACAGTTTCTGCTGAATACAATTATTTTATAATGAACTACAACAGTTGTTTTGCACTGTAGGATGTAACTTTGCCTTAGTTTATAGAATAGATAGAATAGATGTTTATTGTCATTGTTTAAAAAAAAAAAACGAAACTCGGATAGCAGCCCCTAGTTTGACAAATATTTATGTAACATATAAATCAGGTCATGGGTTAAAATGATGGATCATAATAACTCCCCAGAATCAGCAGCATACGATTTTAATCTGCAGGTACTGATAGAGAGTAAAATGTTCTCATTTGTTATGATTTCTTGGTGTAAGCTATTTTTCTGAAACATTTTAACATACACGAACAAAAAATCACTAAAATGCTGAAATGTAGCTCTGAGGCCAAACTTCAAAAAGTGTATTTGGAGTACAGCTACAGGATTTTTGCAAGGTGCCATGAATTTAGAAGTTTCAAAATGATTTTTATCAAGAAGATCCATTACATGAACTAGGATAGTTAGCGGAGTTAGCTAGCGTCTTGTCCATGAGTAGCTGCACGCATCCATCTGCACTGTGATAAGGTTGGTGGATGGAGTTCAGTCAGAAGAAAATAGTTTCTACATGTAACTGCTCACAACAAGATCATTGTCAGCTTGACCATAACCTTACATGTTTTCAAAATTGTCCCTTTAACTAGATTTAAGATTTTTCTGATTCTGTCTGACAGTATCACATACATTTCATAACAGCTTGTTCATTGATTTTATGTGGTGTCACTGAGTGAAATATTCAAATCCAAGACTTGATAAGTCAAGGATAACAGTCCCATCCTATCAAATTCCAAAGATCTTTATGTCTGGTGCATTGTTTTAGAAATTCATATACCTAATTTATTTGGTGTCTTTGGAAACTGTAGAATCTCCACTAAATGTATTTCTGCGGGTTCTAAGATTGTTTGAGTGCAAAGCATTCATTTATTATAATGGACTAAGTAGTCACACCAGTAGGGGTTCCAGAGGTTGAATTCAGAGCTAGAGTCAGGTTGTGGTTAGCCATCTTATCATAAAGAGTGGAAGCATGCGGATAAGAACTAGCCTGTGGTCTTTATGCTAAGCGAGGCTAACCACACCCTGACTCCAGCTCTGTGCTTGGCACAGAGACATGAGAGTCATAGTGATTGTCTCATCTCACCCGCAAATAACTGTATCTCTCCAAACTATTCCTTTAATGTCATCTTTTTAATGTGAGAGCCCAAAATCAGACATTTATGTGGATTTGTAATAAAAACAGTTCTTCCCCACAAGCTGCAAAATTATCTCACTTTGCTACATTTTCGTATTTTTCACAAAACTTGCATGGACCTTGGTATGTGTTTACATGGTTGTTTTAATTTCATTAAACTTAGGACTGTGCTGGACTTCCCGTTTAGCGACTGATGGAGTAAGACGTGCTTGCGGGAGCTCCCGCGAAACTTTCTCAATTGAACGCCAGGGCTTTTTAGTGAACTTTCTATTAGTACATTTCAACTCCACAGGCTCGTTGTATCTACATTGTATGCCGGTATGTCTTCAAAACCAAAAAATACAAGCAACCCAGCGGCAACACAAACGAGGCCTGTCCCCCCAGCTGCATCCCCGTCGGGGGGTGATCCGGCCCCTCTGCGGTGTGCAGAACTTTGCTAAGGCGCCCACTTCAGAGAAAACTGTTGCCGTCCCGAGCATCGCTTCTGTGGACTTTAAGGCTGAACTGCTCGCTGCTCTTCGAGAAGAGATGGTAGTCATTTTTAAGACGGAATTAGAGACGGCAATGACAAACAACTTCACTCAGATAAAGTCCGAGCTGCAGAGTGTGAAGACTGAGCTAAAAGCTGACATGGCGGCTATCTGGTCGGAAGTGGAGGTGCTAAAGGTTACTGTGAATGACATGGAGGGCCCCCTGTCGACATGCACTGATGATGTGGTTTCACTCATAAAGTAAAGGGGACAAACTTTCGGCACAACTTGTTACTCTTGACAGTAGATGTGAAGACCTGGAGGCGAGGTCTCGCCGTAATAATATCAGGATAATAGGACTACCCGAGGAACACGGCACGGTCAACGCGACCATAGTTTCCACCCTGCTGAAAGATGCTCTGGGCTTGGGAAAAGAGCCGGTTGTGGACCGCGCGCATCGATCCCTACAGCCCAGGCCGAAACCCGGCGAACGTCCCCGTCCCACAATAGCACGTCTACACTATTATGCAGACTGTGTTGATATCCTACGACGTGCCAGAGCCCAGCGAGGGATCAAGGTGAAGGATTCAACTATCTCCATCTTCCCGGATCTCACGGCGCGGACGGCTAAAGCTCGCGCAGCCTTCAACATCATCCAACGCCAGCTCAGGGACATTCCCGACATAAGGTTTGGACTGCTATACCCAGCCCGCCTCCGAATCACCAGAGGGGATGTCACGAAGGAATTTACATCACCTGACGAAGCTGCAGCTTTTGTGAAAACACTCCAGTAAACTTGGGTTAGTTACTGCAAACTTGTTGAAACAGGTCTGAGTGTATGTGCCACTGCAGTTATGTTACTTAAGAAAAGTGGTGCTGAAATGTTTTTTTATTTATTTTATTTTTTTATCAGCACTGTCTACGAAATAGTTTATATTAATAATATTATACTATTACTGTAGATATGTTCTGTTGATTTTGATATAACTTACCCTGTTCTAAAAGGAAGTCAATATGCTTATGTGCAGGTTTCTTAGATTGATCTGAGTTCTGTGTTGTTGACATTCCGGCCATGTCTTTAGTTATATATTTATATAATTTTTTAATATTCGCGTTAGCTCCAGCCAAGTTGGAGCGTGGTGAAGATGGCTGTTTGGTCCAAAGCCTTCAGTTTATTCTTTTGGTTTATTGTATTGTATTGTATTGTATATGGTTTATTTGATAGGGACAGATACAGATCATGTGGGTTGTACAACAATCCAACAGAAAGCATCATAGCATTTATAGCCTTAGCTAATTTCCAATGCCCGTCCCTAGAGGGGCCTTTAAAATAACATACAAAAAACCTGTTTTTTAAAAAACATCTTATCCATTCATCCAACCCTCCACTCAACCATCTATCCATCAATGCATAAACAATATCTTCCTTTCCATTCATCCATCCCTCCATTCATCCATAGAATATATTAAATAACATGATAACATATTGGCCTATCTTTCCCTGAATCTTGGCCTAGAAATTAACTAACATGATGCAGGTACATGCACGTACACACACACACACACACACACACACACACACACACACACTCTTAAAACACACCCACATTTCCCTATATGTGGCTACATACTTGATTGTCTTTTAGGAATTCCTTCATTTTGCTCCTGAACCGCCCATGACTGTGAATGGCCTTGAGCTCAGTTGGCAGACTATTCCATATATTTACTCCCTTAATAAGGAATGATGACTGGCCAAAGGAGGTTTTACGGTGAGGTACCCTACAGTTCCCTGCAGCGGCTCTTCTCGTTGACCGCCCTACAGCCTGCATCGGTTGAACCAGGTCACAGAGAACCTGAGGGGCTTGACCATGCAAGCATTTGTAAATTAAGTTAATGTTGGATGAGGCTATATAATTATCAAAGCTGAGCATGTTCAGGTCCCGCAGAACATGAGAGTGAGAGTGATGAGATCTCATCGGCCTCTTGCCTAAGATCTTTAGTGCACGATTATAGAGTCCCTCCAGAGGTTTGATTACCAAAAGACTGGCCTGCGACCATGCAGTTACACAATAGCCGAGGTGTGAGAAGATCATTGAGTGTAAATATATGTTGGCTGCTTCAAATGTTAAGCAATCTCTAATTAGTCTTAAGGTAAATAAGTTCAGTCTAACTTATTTTGCTGATTTTCTTAATGTGCTTATCAAATTTGAGATGTGCATCCAACATTAGACCTAAATATTTAACTTCTGTGACCTGGTAATTGGTTGATTATTGATGTTAATATTTAAAGCAATTGGTGTGGGGCGCCTCCCAGAGGAAAAGCAAATTGACACTGCTTTATTAACGTTAAGCGCTAGACAAGACCTGTCAAGCCAAAGAGCTACAGCCTCCAGATGTTCATTTAACTTGTGGGAGACTGCAGCAGCTGTTTTACCATGGGCATAAATAACAGCATCGTCCGCATACATTTGAAAATCAGCCCCTTGGCATGAATCAGGGAGGTCATTGATAAACATACTGAAGAGTATCGGTCCTAACACCGACCCCTGTGGAATTCCAGTTTTTGTTTTTAAAAATTATGATTTTGCATTGTTAATGGCAACACATTGTTCACGGTTTGAAAGGTATGATTTAAACCAAGCCACTGTTTTTTCTGCAAAATTATAATTGTCAAGTTTCGATATTAGTATGCTGTGGTTCACAGTGTCGAATGCTTTTTTAAGATCTAAAAACACTGCCCCCACCAAGTTACCTTTATCTATATAAGATTTAATTTGTTTCAAGAGGAAACAATTTGCGCTCTCTGTTGAGTATTTTGCCCTGAATCCAAATTGCAATGGATGGAAATGTGTGTTGCTTTCTAGATGTTCCATTAATTGTGTTGCAACCGCCTTCTCCAAAATCTTAGATACGGCAGGCAGGATACTGATTGGCCGGTAATTGTTCAATGGGTCCGTCGCTCCAGATTTAAATATAGGAGTAACCCTTGCTTGTTTCCAGGCTTCCGGAAACGTCCCACTTACCATAGAGAAGTTTATCAAGTGGGTTAGCGGTTCGGCCAGTGCATTGGCATGTGTTTTTACAAAGGCTATATCTAAATTGAAAAGATCTCTAGAATGATTGGTTTTAAGTTTTTTTATTATCTCTACTACTTGGTTCTTGGATATTTGTTTGAGCTCTAACATTTGGCCTTTCTTTTCAGCTATGGTTGGGCCTGACCAGACACTTGTCTTAAAAGTTCTGGCTATGTCCTCAACTGACCCAATAAAATAGTCATTAAGTGTCTGCGCCATTGTTCCACTGTCTTTGAGAGTTTGATCTCCAGTTTTGAGTTCCTGCACCATGCTTTGAGCTTTCTGCGGTTTTATTAAGCTTTTAATTTGTTTCCAAATAAATGAGCTGTTGCCCTTAGCCTCCGTTAAAAGTGTAATGTAATAAGTTGCTTTAGCTGCACGTAGTTCTTTAGTGACTCTGTTACGGAGCCCCTTGTATAGGGCTTGGGCTGTGTTTGTACGATTCTTTAGACAAGCCTTGAGCGCAAAATCCCGTTGTTTCATTAGTTGTCTAATAGATGAATTAACCCACGGAGGGGAATTTTTCCTTTTAGATTTTTTTGCCGTTTTGAGGAACTTTAAGATAATTTTATTAATGGCATTCATTAGTTCACTGCAGCATGTGTTCGGGTCAGTACTTTGCAGAACATCGTTCCATGTTACCTCGCTTAGTTCGCGTTCCAAAATTGGTAGATCTTGCTTCGGTATTATGAGTTTATCTGCGTTCGGTAGGCCTAGTCTATAATTGACAAAGCATTTCTTGGTTAATTTCCTAGCTGCCAAGATCATATTATGATCTGATAAGCCCGTTATGAGGTTAAACGTTTTTATTATGCGTTCAGTCCTGTTTGTGAATATTAGATCTATCTGGGACTGAGTTGATCTAGTAATTCTCGTTGGCCCTTTAATTACTTGATTGAAATCATGTTTAGACATAGCACTTTTCAGTTTACTTCTGGCTTTTTTATCTGCCCAGTTAATGTTGAAATCACCGAATATCATCAGCTCTGCTTTGTGAGAGATCGCTTTAAGCAGTTTCTCTAACTTTTCGTAGAATCCACTATCAAATGTGGGCGGGTTATATAGGACTAGAATGCGGAGGTGCATCTCCGGGGATAGATAAACATTTAATCCAAGGCACTCAATAGAAACATCACAGTCAAACTCAATTTCAGTGCATCTGAAAGAGTCCCTAATATATACAACCACAACCACTATATATGACTCCTTGTGGAGTTAGAACTGGTATCCTATCGTTTGGGGATGGGATAGTGGTAGGTGCTCTGGGGGGAGGGTGTGGGATTTGGGGTGTGTTAGTTGAGTTAGCTTTTGCAGGTCCTCTTTTGTTTGTTTTTTGTTTGTTTGTTTGTTTTTTGTTTCTCTCTCTTTCTCTCTCTCTCTCTCTCTCTCTCTCTCTCTTTCTCTTCCTTTTTTTCCCCTTGTTTCTGTGGTATGGGGCTGGGATCCTGGTCGCTTCCTATTTTAATTCGCACTTTACATGGCTAATGTCTCAAGCTCGAATGTAAGATTTATCAGTTGGAATATTAAAGGTTTAGGGGGTGCTATTAAGCGGTGTAGGGTGTTCTCCCATTTAAAGCGTTTGAAACCTGACATTGTGTTTTTGCAGGAGACTCACATGAGGAACAAAGATCAAGTTAGACTGAAGCGTCCCTGGGTTGCTGAGGCATTCCATTCTAGTTTTAACTCAAAGGCCAGGGGGGTTGCCATCTTGATAGGTAAATCTGTCCCATTCACCCTGACTAATATTATTTCTGACAAAGACGGCAGATACCTGATAGTTGGCGGTACTCTATTTAGGGTGCCTATCCTATTAGTTAATGTATATGCACCTAATTTTGATAATCCTGGTTTTATGAACAATTTGTCTGAAAACCTACCTTCTCTGAGTGACTGTTTTTTGATTTTTGGGGGGGACATGAACTGTGCTATTGATCCTAAATTAGACCGTTCTAAACCTGGCTCAACCCATTCACTAATGGCTAAGGCCCTTTGCAATTTTATGTCCAGTAATGGTTGTGTTGACCCCTGGAGATTCCGTAACCCAAACAGTAGACAATACTCTTTTTATTCGCATGTACACCAGACTTTTTCTCGTATAGATAATTTTTTTGTAGACGCTAAACTTATGCCAAAAGTGACAAATGTTTCGTATTACCCAATTACTGTTTCAGATCACTCACCAGTGTCCATAGATGTTCAGATCTCCCCCGGACCTCACTATCCCACCCATTGGCGACTTAACACCTCACTTTTATCAGATGACAAATTTCATAAATGTATTTCAAGTGCAATAGACGATTTTATTGCTCTTAATCAATCTGATACAGAACCTATCTCTAAGGCGCTACTGTGGGAGTCCTTAAAAGCATATTTGCGAGGTCAGATCATTTCATACTCTGCACACATAAGAAAACTGAGGATGTCAACTATTCAGAAGCTTTCATCTGATTTGGAATCAGTAGACCAACAGCTTGCGGCCGCCCCATCTGACATCCTTTCAAAGCGTCATGTAGCCCTGCAAACTGAGCTGGATCTTATCACAACTAATGAGGCAGAGCGCCTGTTACTTCACTCCTGTTCCAAATACTACGAACATGGTGACAAGTCCGGTAGGTTGCTAGCTCACCAGTTGCGTCGTCAAACAGCCTCACGTCTAATAACCCGCATTAAGGATGGTTCAGGAGTATTGAAGGAGGACCCGGATGTTATTAACTCTGTCTTTTCATCTTTTTATGAGTCCCTGTACAAGTCTGAATTTTTGTCAGATCCGGCGGATATGCACACGTTCTTGGATGAACTTCAATTTCCTTCCATAAATCCAGAATTGGTTAATCAATTAGACTCTGCTCTGACTACTCAAGAATTAAACTCAGCTTTACAAAATATGCAAAATAATAAAGCCCCAGGGCCTGACGGGTTTCCGGTTGAATTTTTTAAAGCTTTTCAGGCTAAACTTATCCCATTACTTTATTCTGTTTATGCTGAATCTTTGTCTCTTGGTTCTCTCCCTCCCACATTGAGACAGGCCTCTATTAGTGTTCTTTTAAAGAAGGACAAAGATGCTGATCTTTGTACCTCCTATAGACCAATATCTTTAATGAATGTTGATACAAAGATTCTTGCAAAAGCCTTGGCTTGCCGACTTGAAAAGGTTCTTCCAATAATCATTTCTAGGGAACAGACTGGCTTTATAAAGGGGCGTCAGCTCTATGATAATGTTCGTACTTTGTTAAATGTAATTTATTCAAAAGAAACAACATCTATACCTGAAGTAGTGATATCGATCGATGCTGAAAAAGCGTTCGATCGAGTTGAATGGAATTATTTATTTGCAGTCTTAGCTAAATTCGGATTTGGTGAAAGTTTTATATCATGGTTACGCCTTCTTTACACACTCCCTTGTGCCAGTATCATTACTAATAACATTCAGTCCGGCTTTTTTTCTCTAAACAGAGGTTGTAGACAGGGCTGTCCCCTGTCTCCCCTCTTGTTTGCACTCGCAATAGAGCCTTTGTCTATATACTTGAGGACCTCTCCCACTTTTAATGGCATCACCAGGACTCATACAGAGTTGAAACTGTCATTATATGCCGATGATTTGTTGCTATATGTTGCAAATCCAGTAAGAGCCTGCCCCGCCATTGTTTCATTCTTTCGTAGATTCGGCCGCTTCTCAGGGTATAAAGTTAACGTCGCCAAGAGTGAATGTTATCCTGTTAATAAACTAGCGATGCAGATCTCCCAGTCGGACATCCCTTTCAAATTGAGTCCCTCGGGATTTAGGTATCTTGGGGTTAACATAGCCAGATCTTTTAAGGCTCTTTACTCTGAAAATTTCTCTCCCCTTTTAGCTGAGATTAAGGCAGACTTTCAAAAGTGGAGTTCCCTCCCCCTCTCTTTGATTGGAAGAATAAATACTGTTAAGATTAATGTTTTGCCAAAGTTTCTTTTTCTGTTTCAATGCCTGCCTATATTTTTACCCAAAAGTTTTTTTTAAACGGTAGACTCGATTATTTGTAATTTTTTGTGGAATGGCAAAACACCTAGAGTTAGACAAAAAGTACTTCAGAATTGTAAGTTCTATGGCGGCCTCTCTCTGCCAAATTTTCAATTCTATTACTGGGCCGCAAACATAACTAAAATTATATTCTGGTTCAGATCAACTGATATACTTTGGTATCAACTGGAAGCACAGTCATGCCCCCCAGCTTCTCTTTCTGCTTTATTAACTGGCCCGGTCGCCGCGAACCCCTCTGGCCTTACCTGCAACCCTGTGGTTACCGCTACGCTTAGGATATGGTTTCAATTCAGGAAACAGTTTAAATTTACTGCTCCCACGGTTTTAACCACACTGTTAAAAAATCTTGTGTTTAAGCCCACCTTTACCGATACCACTTTTTCCTTATGGCAAGATAAGGGTTTGAAATGTTTTAAGGATTTCTATAAGGAAGGGTTTTTTTGCTCTTTCGCAGATCTGGTTACTAAATTCAGTCTTCCACCCTCTCATCTTTTTAGATATTTCCAGATGAGGAACTGTGCAAAATCCTTATTCTCCAACTTCCCCAACCTTCCACCTAAGCAGCCATGGGCTGATCTTTTACAATTTAATATTTCACAGGGGTCTTTAATCTCAAGAATTTACAGTTCTATTCAGTCATATGATGATCGTTTGACCACTAACACAAAAGAGACTTGGGAACGTGAATTAGGATTGATTTTTTATGAACATTGGCGGGAATCCGCACTGCAGGTCATTCATAAAACCTCTATTTGTGCCCGTTTGACCTTGATACAGTGCATGCAGTTCCTGCCATTTTGACAGAAGATGTGCTCTGTTGCCACACCCCCATTTGTGATACATCATTGGAAAGCTCAAAATGTCCATCTCACAGTGCAGCAGGACTCAAATAGATTGCATTAATGGTGCTTCACTGGAGGTCTTTGACTCACGTCCCCTGCAGCGTTCTCAGGAGCCGACAGTCAATCTGCTGTGGACCTTCTTGTCCAAGAAGGGTCACATGTTAAAAATTACACTTGATGAAAGTGTTACTTAATGTCAGCAAGTGAAAAGGTTTTCTAAAGACACCAGAGAGAAAACCAATTCGTAGACATTTGGAGGCACTATGCTGCTTACAAAGAAAATAGTTATTGAGTCTTCTGTTGAAGCAACATGTGGGAAAAACACCATGCATCCATATTCAATTTCAAAGTAGAAGAGCATGTGTTTTGCATTGACATGTAGCTTTTTGCAAAAGCAAGCGTTTTTTTTTTTTTTTTTTTTAAAAACAGAGCTTGTTTTACCCATCAAGCTGTCCATTCAGCAGCATTAACTCCAAAACAGTACACTGATGACAGAAGTTGTGTTGGGTTCACAGCTGAATGTCTTGGTTTCCTCCTCTGCTGTCTGTGGGTATGCAGTTGAAGCTGGTGTGATTCAGGCAGTATCAAGTTCTTGTGATTTTAAGCATCCAGCCCAACAACTTGAAACTACCTACATCACACAGCTCTGTATAAATCCTGTGACTCTACTCATGGCAGTAGGAGGGGCCAAAACTGCAGGGGGTGGGGTTAGTAACACTCTCCATCATAACCAATAGAAAAGACATTTTCTGATTCAATATAAACAAAGTCACAAGTGATCTAAGTTAGATTATACATTTTAAAACTCCATCTTTGTGTGTATATATATATTTATACCATGGTCTGGGGGAATACTCGATTCTGATTGGCTGCAGGGTGGCCATTAACCCCTGATATATGGACACCTACTAAGTAGTTCCAGTCAAATTGACCGTTCACCGCTGTAAATCAATGCACTAGCTGGCATATCAAATCTGAATATTTTATTTCCAACACTGAGTGCAGTCCGTCAGTCCTTCAGTGTCTTATCCTCTGAACGCCACAGGGTGGCGACTGTAACACACAAGCTACAGAAAGTTCACATCCCCTCTAAATTTACTGATACGCGAATAATCTCTCATCCCGTTCGCTGTTCAACTCTCTGCTTCAGGCTGCGGCCACAGTAACGTTACACACGGCCGGTCATTTGTTCGTGAAAATCTTGCTATTGATTTGGGGACAATGACATGACTGGATATTTAGCTAATCGTGTTAGCTAGCATACTGTCAAATCATATTTACTGTCTGTCAAACGTATGCAATGTTATTGACTTTGAATCTTGCTAGCAAAACGTTAGCTTTCTGGCTTATGGCTGAGCGGACTAGAATATCTGCCAAGTCGTATCTATGATCTGTCCTATTTACTGGAGGAGTGAACAACGTCTCCGTTGCATAAGAATCTTACGGGAGAGTAATGATTGTTCCAGGTATTAGTCAAACCCTCAGGCGTTACCAGGGAAACTAAGTTATGGCTTGTGAAAAACGTTATATTTTGATTGTAAAACGCATGAAAATGTAAATTAATGGTCCGAATTTCTATTCTTTGGCACGTGACCATGGTATAAGCGGGATAATGCCCTTCGAGGTGTCCATAAACAGAAGTTAATGGACTTTGCGTCGTCCATTAACTCCTGTTTATGGACACCTCGTCGGGCATTATCCCTTACATATATATATATATATATATGTAATATAATATAATATAATATATATATAATATGATTATTTGCTTTTCTCCTTTTTTGTACAGTAAATGTTATAAGGGCCCCTTGCTGACTTGGCCAGATACAGTACGGGACTCAATGAAGTTACTGGTCCTGGCCAAGACCAAGTTTGGCAAGTAAAAAACACAGTTTTGTACAAATTAAATAAACAAGCTATAACAAGTTAATCATTTAGATGAAAGGTGCTGGGGGGTGGATTTGTTTTGTCCTTATACCTAACCAAACCACACCCGTTTGACGGTCCAAAAGTCAAATGTCATATTATGTGAACTATTTGTCCGCAAGTTTATTTTTAAAGGTCTAATCAGACATTGCATTTGAGGTATACATGCTCACTTGAACACCTTTGCGGTGGGGCATCATAGTTTGAAGCTTAATGCCACTGACCAAGCTGCTATAGAGGAGTTGGAGTGACAATGTATTGAGAAACCACCACACACTCATGACACACATATGTGGTTGTGTTTTTACAACAAAGAAGCTGGGTTTTTGTGGTCCGGTCATCCAGCAATTGGAGAGTAGCTGGTTCGAATCCCTCGCTGCATGTCGAAGTGTCCTTGAGCAAGATACTGAACTCCAGCTCCTGATGAGCAGGTTGGCACCATGCAAAATGAGACATCAATGCATGAATGTGCGTGGATGGGTGAATGGGATAATTGTTGTAAAGCGCCTAGAGAAAAGTCCACTTACCAAGACAGATGACTGCTGGAAAAACAGTTCTGGTTGCTCTGACTAGCCAGTCAGTGGTTTGCAGTGTTTTTAATCTCGAATCAATGTTACTCAACAGAAGGTTAATAACTAACAGGATGGCATGAAGCAGTACTTTTGGTACCATCCACAACTTTCAATCATGGAAATGCAAAAATTACTATTCTAATATGTAACATAACTAAACTGAACCCTACTGCTTGGTGGACACGGGGCTTGAGCTACCTGGATGCTGTGCATTGTAGCAGTTTACTTGTTGAGCACAATGTTATCACGAGTAATTACATCAGTGGTAACTGATGGCCACAAAGATAGTCATCAGGCAACAGAACACAAGAAGAAAATGAAGGAATATAGTTTACTTTTATTTTGTCTCATGTTTATGACTTTACAGATACATTAGCACATATTTGTAGTTCTATAAATTTGGTGTTTACCACCTAATTCTCTGTTATCCCCCCAAACTTGTTCACATTTATGGCACAGAATCATAAATGCTAAGAGTCATCTTTAAGTTTGACAAATGCAAATGCTGTTTTTATTGAAGTATAGTTTAACTGTAACACAAGAACAATAGGTTTTTGACTGTTGCAAGACGGGTATTGCCGTCCTCTGGTTGTAATCAAATGATTAGAGAGCATTTGACTGAATCCAGCAGCAGGAGGTCAGGCTGCTGCAGTAAATCATATCTAACAAGTAAAATCCCTTCAGCACCAGGCTCCTGCTTGGCTTAATGAATATCCAACTGTGTGACCCTGATGCAAAAAGGAGTTTGGAAAACCTCTCGCTCTCTTCCTGTTGCTTCATGTGAAGCAGCAAAATGATGATACATGATGAACTCTGTGAAGAAGCAGTGACACCTGAGGTCAATTAAAAAAGAAGAATTTTATTTAATTTCAGGGCATAGTTTCATTGATGAGCCCCTCTGTGAAAAAGAGAGAAGAAGTTGTATCTGTTTAGTCTCAGCAATGTGGATGCAAGAGACAAAGCTGACCATTAAAGGCAATGAGACAGACAGGAAGGACAATAAAGAAGGCAGACTTTCCAGGAGGCACAAACCGTTCTTTGGAGTGTCTTTTGTTGACTATCAACAGGCAATAAGGGGCAATAAGGCAGCCGTAAAACCACACTATACAGTAATATATACCACTAGTACAACTGCCTCCTCCACGTCCTCTAGCCACCAATAAACGAGTTGGTCAATTACCCCCGTGGTAAAAAGTAAAGGTGGGAGAGGGAGACAGATGGGAAACGGAAAGAGGCTTGCAGATGGACAGAGAGGCAGAAGGGACAGCGATGAGGCAGGAGACAGTGTGGCGCTGCAGAAATGCTGCTGTCTCAACATGGCGCCTGCAGACCTGAGGCTGTCCCTACTCCTTCCTTATTTATTCTCTTCTTCCATTTACTCTACTTGTTTACTTCTGTTTCCTCCTGCCTGTCCCACTCTACTCTTTTTATTGGCTCTATTTTCTCTCTGCAGAGTTACAGTCAGCATTGCATTCCTTTATTCCAGTGTCTTTCTTTTCCTCCTCTCTTCTCCTCTCCTAACAGACAGCAGCTGGCCATTGCAGCAGCAGAGGAAGTTCAGCCATATGTTCCTGATCAAAGCTTCACATAGAAGCCCCGTGGGTCGCTTCTCATGCAACATAACTGCTCCGAGTGTTGCATTTAGCCTGCAATGAAACAGGGTGATGGTCAGGTTGACGGACATGGATCTGTCGCTGACTCACTTTCCTGTCTTAACATGCTGAGATTTCATAACCTTACACATGCAGTATCCTAGCATCTCATCTAATCTTAATTTTAAAAAGGATTAGATATTATGTCAAAGGTGATCCTTTAGAGCTGACTACACTTAAGCCTCCGTCTTGAAGATAATAGTTGATGTGGTGTCTATATATAGAAATACAGAGGCAAGTCATCTGAATCTGATAATACAGAGTGTGTGTAAGTGTTATGACTCAAATGCAGACCTTGTAGATGCAGTCAAGCAGTTTTTGAGATTATTGTCAATACTATCACCTTATACTACTACTACAGTCATTATGCTGTTACTGCTACATCTGTAATATTCTAAAGATTTATGAACAGGAAAGTTGAATCAAAACGAGATGTAAAAACAACTGTGTTCTTAACAAATCATTGGGTAAAAATGCAGCACATCATACTTTGAGCGGTTTGGTCCGTTAACAAAGTTATAATCAAAAGACAACACGATAAGTTTGTCTTTGATCTTTGCCTCTCCTCATCTAAAGGAAATGCCCCTGCTCCATCTGCATCGCTTGCGTTTTCAACTCAAGTGAACAGGAAGTGGAACTCGTTAAATTCAGAAATAGATGTTAGAAAGCTCTCACAGGAAATATTACAGCAGTAGAACCACTAAGATGTTTCCCACAGACAGACTGGAGTGAGCTGGAAAATCAACTATAAATGCAAAACAACAATTCAGCCGAGTTGTGACGCCTGTTGGCATGAATATGATATGAATGTGTCTGGAGTCAGATTTTACCACTGGTGCATCTAATGTGAGAGCTACTGTGACTAATATGACTATTATTTACCACTGGTATTACCACAACAGCTGTAGAAGTGCTAGCATGACAATTAGCGCTGCTTGTACTAGTTTGTGTTAATGTTTACATTGATGCCTTTACCAGAGATGGTCAACATAAACCTTTAACCACACATCACAAACATATGAATATTCTACAGATTACATGTGCTGTATATGACATTGGCAACATATAAACAAATTAGAAAAATGAAGTCACATGGTGTGAGTGTGTATGTATGTGTGTGTGTGTATGTGTGTGTGTGTACAATAAGAAACATACTATTATCAGTGCTTTCATAAAGTATTTCTAATTCAGTCAATATTTTATTTGAAAAAAGAATTACACATGGAGCTAAAAAGTCAAAAGTGTCTGCAAAAGTGTTGCAGGGCTGTATCTACCTTGTGTAAGTGTTTTTTTTTTTCCCCTGTATTTTAAAACAATGTCTTTAGCAACCTGAGGGGAGTTCACATTCCGTAATAAGAATATCAAATCAAATCAAATCCATTTTATTTATATAGCCCAAAATCACAATCACATTGCCTCAATGGGCTTTACAATCTGTACAGTGAACAACATCCTCTGTCCTTAGACCCTCGATTCGAGTGAGGAAAAACTTCACATGTTGATGGGAAAAAAAAGAAGAATAGACACTTACACACTGCAAGTATTTTATAGAGCCAGTTCAATATCCTACTTTTGTGACAATACTGTTTCGATTGAAAGTGATAACTTTACAGGGGATTTAATATTAACTAATATTCCTCTGCATTATAATCTCCTTATAAATTAACACAAAGTTTTCATATCAATATTGATATGTTCATCTTAAACACAAGGGGACATTTTTTAAATTAGCACTCTGTAGTTTTGAGCAGAAATGTTAATGAGAAGGGAAAGATCTTTATTGGCTGATTCTTTCTGAATCCCTCTTAGTGTTCATGACTGAATAAACTGAACAAACAAACTGACCTGAAAGGACACCACAATTTATATCAAAGATACTGTTTGTTTAGATGTGGCGGACCCTGCCACCCTTCTAACTTCAAACATTGTTCTGGGGCCTTATTTTCCACTGACAACAGCTTGTTTATTCACTTATGGAAAAAGTCTGTACTATGACTTAATTAATATTATAAATAGTAAATAAATCTGACTTTGAATTTCTTCTCTTAAACTGCATAGTGCCCCTTTACTGTTTGTTTTAGTTATCAAACAAGTGAAAATCATACCAATAGCTTTTGTTTTCAAAATGTTTTGACAAACATTGATGGTATAAAAAGTGATTCAGTAACTGTTAAATCATTTTATTCTCAGAGAAATAGACAGGGTCATAAAAATATATTTTTTCAACTAAATCAGATTTTGGAAATACTATTAAAGTCCGTGTAAACCAAAATCAGCCATTTTCTTCTAAACACATTAAACGGGTCATAAATGTGTTTACTTAAAACATGTAAAAGCCTAAAGATGATCTTCTACATAATACATATGTCCACTCAACTGTATGTCAGGTGGCAATGGGTATATTCTGCCTTTTGGGCTGACAGAAAATGAGCCAAAATTGAGATACATTCCAACGAATATTTAAAATTATCTTTAAATCGAACTACAACTGTAAATCAAATCATAATTTTAAATAGAAAAAGCAAAATAGGGCAGAATCTAAATAGGCAGAATATACCCTTTGGCTCATGATGGCTTTTGGAGTAGACAGACATTTCTTCAGTCACAGAAAAAGTGATCTGGATATATGTATTTCTTACATCTTAATTAATTATCAAATATATCTTTTACCTGTCTGTTTTTTTTCTGAATTAGAGGTTTACACAGCTATTTCAGAAGACTGTTGGTGCATCACCTCTTCCCTCTGCCAATTTGATTTTATGAAGCCACATGTCATTATGAGAAAGACACCAGGATAATAAAAAAAACCTTAAAACCCCAAGAGAGGGAATAAAGGAGGTTTGTTGAGTTGAAGGTGTCAGATGTCAATGTCAAATAGTAATTAATTTCCTTAAAAACGTAATGTAAAGAAGCATACTGGTAACATTTGACTGTATCCCAATTCAGCTGAACATCTCAGCATTTATGGTTCAGAATTTTAAGAAGGCTCTGAATGATGTTCATGTTAGGAAATACAGAAAAGCAGAAACTGAACAGTGACCAAATACTTAAAACATGATAAATCCAAATAATGCAACAAACCTAGACTGCTCATGTGTTTCTCAACTCCTGACTACTGACTTGTTTCCCTTAGAACGTCAGGCATTAATAATAAATAAAGTGATAACTACCAATCAACATCAGCCATCTCGCTGTAAACGATCTATGGTCTTTTACTCAACAACCTCCTGTCATTACGCACAGAAAAAAGACACACTCACCAGCTGACGACAGAGAGGATGAGACCGAGCTGCCTGCCTAGACGGGAAATGAAAATTAAAGTTAAGTATAACGTGCTTACATTTATATTTTGGAAAGACGGCGGATAGAGGCGCTGGCAAACAGAGTCAACTCTAAAACAATCACAAATACAGGACAACAAGAGGATGTCCCACCCACCAGTATATCCAGCCCGTCCAGTCTTTCTTCTGAGGTCGTCTCCTCCTCCTGGACGATTAAGTGCGGCTCATCAGCCCAGACTTGAATCCTTCCGATAATAGGCCACCTCAGTTCAGTGCAGGAGTCCAGATTACTTGTTTGGTGTTGATCTGCTAATAATCCAACAACGCACACAGGAGTGAACTCGAGTTTTGTGTGTGTGTGTGTGTGTGTGTGTGTGTGTGTGTGCGTCCAGCGTGTGAAAGTTTTGTAAAACTGCATGTACAAACATTGCACGTTCAGTTAGATGTATCTCGCACCCTCGTCTTCTTCATCCTCCCCGGGTGCCAGCGTCATGCAGTCTGAGGTGGAGGGTCATCTTTATCAGTCCAGATGCTGAGGTGACGCTGCTTCCTTGCCCTCACCCTTCGATTCTGGAACCAGATTTCTTCACCTGTCAGTCAGGTAGACGCTCCAGCGGATCTCCAGGCGGCGCTGTCGGGTCAGGTTCACGCTACAGAGGAGCGCCTTTCTCTGGTGGGCTCGGGCCGACAACCAAGCACAGTCAACCGCGCGGTCCGGGGAAGCTCTGACCGGGCTCATCTGGAGAGGTTGAAAGGGAGACAGATAACATAATCACATATATTTTATCATTTATATTAAAAATGAAGGGTCTTTTTTTGAAGAAGAAGAATCAGAAAAACGTTGCAGTTATTATATTTGCGTTTCCGAACAAGTCAAATCTTGCAAACTTGGGCGAAAAGACATTTGAAACTTTGAAATTAATACTTAAATCAGACACACACACACACACACACACACACACACTTTAAGAAAGGGAATATAACACATATAGTAATAATAATCATAAGGACAATACTACTTGTATTATTACTGCGAGCAGGACTGTGACGAGGGTGTTGAAACGTGTCACCATAAAAAACAGTACAGTGAATTAATGAAGAATAACTGGGAGACATGTTTGTGTTTTTGTTTTTGTTTTTTTGTTTTTTTTGCGTACCTCTATACTTTTCGACCCTGACCATAGACATGATAAAGATAAGATAATTACCACAAATGAATAATTAAAACTAATTTTGTCTTTCTTTATTATTATCATTATTATTATTATTATTATTATTATTAGTAGTAGTAGTAGTAGTAGTAGTAGTACTGTTCTTGTTATTATTATTATAATTATCATCATTTTATTTATCATTTGAATTATTATAACTACTACTATGATTACTATTATTATGATTATTACACAACTTTCCCATCAGAACTGGCAGAGTCCGTCGGAACAATAATCATACTGCACTCAAAGACGTGTAATAAGTTTCTGAATGAATGAATTCATCAGTTGTCTCATTTAAGCGCGCTTGCTGAGGAAGCAGATGACAGAAGTAGCGCATCAGAGTAACTAAACCCTGTTTGTACTGTTCGACTCCTCAGAGTTGACCGGATAGCGGCTGTTGTCACATTAAGACTTCGCATCTAAAAAACAGCCCGAGCCTTTGTCCGTGACGTCATTTACAAAATAATTTTCATATAAATATATGTGCACTTTAAGCATTCTGAAAAACAATACATGTAATCGGATAAGATTGGCGTTAATCCATTCGATAACATTAAATGTATTTTATTGTCCATGAAATTATTCTCGAGCCTGTGCCAAAGTATAAAACGCATATACACTATAGCACAGCACACCATTAAAAACATACTAACAGGCTATACATTTACATTTAGCAGATGCTTTTGCCCAAAGCAACTTACAATAAGTACGTTTGTCGCAAGAGAGAAACCACAACAGAAAAAATAGAAACAATTTTCAAGCTCATCTGAGCATCGTAGCAGCTATTTATCAAGGATTCCATACACACACGTGCAGATGGGCAGGTAGCAGGCTGTATAGATAAACCAGAGAGGTGTGTGTCTTCCAGTGGCGGTTCAAGACCAGTTTTAATAGGGGGGCCAGGTTGGGGCCAGCTTTTTTGTTAGGGGGCACATACAACCCGGAAAAAAGGATAAATCCCTCATTCAGACAAAACAGTGTTTACAATTTCAGCAATTTTGATTGGGTAGTAAACTGCTGAGACACTTTATTTCTGCCTTTCCCTTCAGAACAAAATCATTGCAAGAAATCTGTCATTGTATTATTAATGCAGACTCCCTGTCAGGGGGGCCACAGGGGGGTCCAGACTCAGAGTTACGGGGGCACTGGCCCCTGTTGCCAGTTTAATAAGACTCATTTAGTCTGGATAGATGAATTCATACAGAATGTGGATTATTAATTCAGTCTGTTATGGGGCAGTGAACTAGAGGATCAGTTTTGTTCATCAAAAGAAAAATAAACGATCATTTTCGCCTCCTCTTCGTTTTTTTTTTTTTTTTTTGAGCAGCTGCAAGTTTAAACTCGCATTCAACAGTACATCCCTGTAATATCCAGAACTGTGCCGTGATAGTTTTCACATTCTGATAGCCCTTCAGTCAAACAATAGAACACAACTAATAAGTAGTAACACATGTGAGTCGTTGTAGTTAAGCTATTACCGGCAATGAAAAACATTCATTTTAATTTTCGTTGAAATATAAATGTGCATGACCATTACCGCTTTAAAATAAATAGAACTGCTGCCCTGTAATCTGTAACACCACACGACAGAACTCGTGTTCGGCTGCTCGGGTAGAACACTGTCGTAGAGAAGAATAAAATCCACCACCACTAACAGTCAGTATTTGACTGGTTTGGGCGAACGGAGGTAGCTGTAATGTGCTCATTATATTTATTTGTTTTGTTCGGATCCACGTGATGAAATGCGATGAAATGTTATTTCAACTTCATCGTTAGTCTAACAATTGATTTATTTCTTCACTCACTGTCTCCTTTCAAAAAAAAAAAAAAAAAAAAAAAAAAAAACAGTCCATCGAATATTTTCCGAAAACAGACGAGAGGAACAGGGACCGACACCTCTGCGCTTGGTTTATGTCAGGACACTAAAGTGTGTCATCACAGCGGGCCCAGCTCGCTCGGCCCTTCCTGTCCCGGCTGCTGGACACGGGAAGAGGGCCATAAATTCATTTCACCAGAGAAGAGGTGGGGGTGACATTACTTTCTTTGTCTTTGAGAGGCCGCCATAAAACCAAATAAAGAGACATTAGAAAGACAGTGAGGCAGACAGGAAGGAGAGACAGAGGAGTCACCTTGTCTCGCCTCCAGGCCGAACAGCCTCCCCCTCCGGCTGCTGCCACGGCCGAGCTCTCCCTGACTTCACTGATCTCTCTGTCCTGTTGGTACGCTGCCAGAGACAGCCTGTCTTTTTTTAACTGTCCACCTCCAACTGTTGTTTTCAGTCTCCTCCCATTTCATTTTCTTCAGTCCCTTATTTTTCTATTCCTCCCATCTTTCCCTGCTCTCTATTACAATACCCCCTTCTTTGTTATATCTTCTTCATCTTCCACTTCTTCGTACTCCTTTCATTGTCTTCCATCTCTGCCTTTATCCTCATCTCTTTTTTTCCCTCTTCTTATTTTAATCTTTCATTTTTCCTTCTCTGCACATCCTGAAGTCCTCTCTCTTTCTCCTTCTCTCTCCCGTACCTTGTGTTTGTGGTCCCGGTACTGTCCGCTCTCCCACTATCAGACCGTCGTCCTCCGTGGCCGCTGCGGCTCTCCCTGACTGTTTTGGACCGGAACCGAATGACATTCCTCCACTTGTTCCTGTTATGTTCCTCTAGTCTTCCGTCACCGAACGTCATTCTTCGCTCACCTACCTGCTTTTTGACGTCGGTATAAATCGGCTGCCATCATAAAGGGTCGCTCTCTGCCACGAGGAAGCTCGAGATCCAGATCTGCTGATGGCGCGAGGTGTCCACAGGGGAGTCGGTGTGCACGGGCTGCAGTGGTAGTGAGACAGGTCTTCCTGCGCTTCTAAACATCCGGTTGTGTTGGAGTGCTGATCCGCCATCGTTGCAGCGGCGAGCAGATTCCAGTCCCGAACCGAGCTGGCACCAGGCACGTGTCAGGTTTCAGGCGGCAGTCGGGTCCTGGGCTGCCGGTTCGGTTCCTGAGTGACGTGGGTAGGCTAGAGGAGGAGGGGGTGTTGGGGAGGAGTAGGAGCAGCTCTTCTTGCTCCAGAATCGGAACATGTTCTGGTGCGTCTCCTCCGTTAGGTGCGTTGCCTCGGCGGCAGCGGCAGCGGCAGCGTCTCGTCCCCACCTGGTGGCGGCTGACACTGAGGTGACATCACCGAGGTGACAGATCATCTCACACCTACTCTGAGAGGATCTGAGCCCTGTCATTCAGGTGATTTGAATACACTGCAGTCAGCTGTCGGAGGGACTGAAGAGTAAATGGTGATTAATCTTCACTGTGTGTGTGTGCGTGTGTTGTGCTCTGACATTACTGTGGAAACAGGAGGGGGCCATATTTTGGCTTGATGGGGGTAGAGACTGGCCTAAAACGCTTCCGGTTAGGCGGCCAATGGCAGTCTGAGGTTCACGGGCAGACCACGCCCTGGAGCTCTAACGGCTTCTTTCTTTCTCTCTATCAGTCTCTGTCTGACTTGTTTCATTCATAATGGGGAATGGACTACAGGCTCCATTAAAACGCGCTCTGTACATATTTCACTGCTGCTTCAAACGAGAGCCACGCGTGTTTCAGAGCCTGCTCGGGGGCAGGAGGCCGAGGCGGCCTGACTCCCAAGCTGCATCCAATTACAGTCCGGTTGAATGCAGCAACCCGCTGTGGAATTTCCCCTCAGATTAGCCTGCACATTGTTGTAAGAAGGGCTTCTCTAAGAAGTATTCTTATGTTTCCAGGGGAAGAGCTCACAGTGTAAATACAGGAGAGGTGATGTCGCTGCAGGAGTGTTGTTTTCATCTCATGGAAACATGAGAAAATAATTCTAACAGAGCTGCTAAAATGATTTAAGCATAAGGTGGCCTATTTTTCACCCTTTGCCTCTGATACGGTCGCAGGAGATCTCGCTTACACTCAGTATAATACTGTGTTACGACGCGTCATGATTGCTTGATGGAATATTTCACCGCAGTGTACACACTTTAAAGTTTGTAAGCGTCGTTTCTAAAAAAAAAAAAATCGTATTCATTATTATTAAGTGACTTTATCTGCTGGTTTTACTCAACTTACGACATCAGGCGGTTTTTCAGCGTCCTGGTTAAATCAGCACTATGTAGTTTTGGAGAAGAAACTCTTTGAGCATTTTAATATTTTACAATATCAATGAGGCAATTGGACAAACTCAGAAATGTTTCGTTTTCCCAAAAGTGAATAAACAAGCTGTTCTCAGAGGAAATAAGGTCCCAGAACGGTGTATGAAGCTAGAAAGGTGGCAGGGTCCGCCACAAATAAACAAAGTAAAACAGTTTAAATGTGTTGTCCTTTAAGGTCAGTTTGTTTATTCAGTCATGAAAACAGAGAGAGATTGATTATTTAGTTTGTTTAGTCAAAATTAATATCGTTCTCTTCTCATTTACATTCCTTCACCAAAACTACGAATCAGTTTATCGAAACAAACGGTGCAGATATGTAAATATTAGTCGATCTGAAAAGGATGAACATTTCACTGCTACTCTAATAGCTGTACACATACTTCAAAGTATTAGGTTAATCGATATATTTTTGCAGAAACATGAATATGAATAAAAGCTGCATATCACTGAGAAGTTAGTCCTCACTATCTGAAAATATTTATAAATCTTAAAAGAGCAATTTAAGTCCTGTCTGCAGCTGACCGAGCTGTCGTCTCTATTAGAATGATCCAATGAAAATGAAATACACGCAACATGCTGGTGCAGATTTCTGTTTCCTTATGGTATCTATATCCATTTCTATATCAAGCAACCATGAAGTTGTCGTAAACATGATTCGATAAACACATGCACGCCTCTGTCGATGTTGTAGGTCGACCATAGTTCTTGTGTTGGTCACTAACTGGACTGGGAACAGGCCCGGTTCTAGACTGCCTTGATTGGGGGGGCAGTAAGAAATGTTGATGGGTCACCAACTGCTACTGTTTTGAGTGCCATAGAGATAACGTTTTTTTTGTATGCCTACCAGTCTATGATGCCAACAAAGACATAAGCATCGCAGATTCGCCGTGGTTCCATCAGGCAAAGCTCTAACGGGAATTCTTTTTCTGGATTGATGAAGAAAACAAAATCTGTCGCCAACAAATTATTGATGTCAGTCTATTAACATATTTTCTATTTCAATTTGAAGCTACAATGTAATTGGCATTTAACATTTTAAGCCCACCTCCCCGATGTAGGACAACTTTATCAATGCCCAATTATAATTAGTTATCTAATATTAAATGGAATCTAAACCTAAATATTGCGCAAC
Source organism: Sparus aurata (assembly GCF_900880675.1). Classification (NCBI taxonomy): domain Eukaryota; kingdom Metazoa; phylum Chordata; class Actinopteri; order Spariformes; family Sparidae; genus Sparus; species Sparus aurata. The sequence goes on along the minus strand of NC_044209.1, from coordinate 2,590,219 downwards.
TGGCAGACAGAACTTTTGATGCACGGAAAGAACACACACTTTTGAGCCCCAGTGATGCTATAAACAAGTGCACCAAAACATGGACAGATCAATGCACAACCCCAATGCATAACTAAATCATCAGAGCCAGCCGTTCCATAATAAAAATGTCTTGCCATCATTCCTTATCCATGTTTACCTCTTCTAGATGAAGCTGCACTTGATTTCAAAAACAAATCAGTCGGTTTGCAGCATTTTTCACCGTCAGCCTACAGTGCTCTCAGATTTCTCTCTCTTTTCTCCGCTCACCCCTTGTGTCGCTTGATGCCTCCATTCTTTTTTTTGCTAGCTTAATCTCTGTCAGCTTCCAATTTTCAATCTCCAACTTCCAACAACCACGCAGACGCGGTCCACTCGATTCAGTCTTGAAATTCCCAGAAGGCATTGCTTCATTTTTAACTTTTTGCAAACAAATAATCAAATAAAAAAATGGAGGTAGATTTGTATCATTTCAAACCATGCACGTTTTTGAACATCTGAATAAGAAATTCGCTATAAAAGAATGCAGACTGATGTAAAAGTTCATGACTGTAGAGGGTAACCATGACTGTGATATAGAGACTTGTATGTGGTATATAAATAGTGATCAGATTGTTACTATAGCGGACGTGGAGGACTCGAAGAGACTAAATTGTCATTTAGCTTTTGAATAACGCTACACAGGGAACAGAGTGATTAGTCAGCCAGCCCATAAGGGCTTGTGGTACCTCTGGCATCTGCCAATGTTTAAGATTGTCAGTCTGTCACGTACATTTTGCCCCACCACCAAATTTCCCAACCTCCCGTCATATCTACCACAATGAAGGTTGGGAAATTTGGTGGTGGGGCAAAATGTAAGTGTCTTTATAATCTGTGACAAAGCAATTTTGTAAACAGCGCTATAAAAATAAATAAATAAATCTTGTCTGATTGGTTGATGCTATATTATTGTGCACCACTTTCTCGCGCTTTGGAAAGTCGTGTGTGCCTGCCTGGGTTCCCTGTTTCTCCCTGCCAGATGCCAGCAGCCTCAGAGTAGCCGCTGTCGGAGGCTCTGGCCCCAGGAAGTAACGTTAAACAGTGGCCGGCGGCGCTAACCTGAATTTACAGGTTATGGAGTCTCCTCTCACTAACGTGTGTTGTTTAATCCTGTCGGCGGGGGTGGGTGAGGCTCGTGGGCCAACAGGACTAACAGCGGGGCTGGCAAGGGTTGAAAGTTGAAACCTGCTTCACAACCGGTACGTAGCCTGCCCGTGTGACGCTTCCCATGCTGCGGAGCGGGACAGAGACAAGCTCGGCAGCAGCCGCCGATGGGACTAGGCTACTACAAGCAGTTGCTAGCCGACATGCTAACAACTAACAAGCCTGGAGTGCCCGTAGTATCTAATGTGATGCAAACTGAGAGAAGCTGCTACTGACTGTATGCACGGTACAAGAGAGAGAGAGACACCGGCTCTGTTGGCAGAAGAGCCGTGGACTGTGATTACTCTGAGCAGCATTTATGGGAATACGTTATAATATTATATGTTTGAATATACTTTTTTTTTTGTTTTGTTTTTTTCGGAATGAAGCGGGGTCGGTTTGGTGGGGCAGCCGAAGCATTTGGGGGCGCATTGCCCCCCCGTGCCCATGCCTAGAACCGGGCCCGACTGGGACGTGATGGTCCGGATGCAGTACGTCTTTTCTGCCACCGACAGTCGCTGTTCTTCTTTGACAGACCTCTGTACCCGCTGTGCGAACGCAGCAGCTGCATTTACAAACACTCGCTGTACGAAGATGTGACACTGCTTTTGGATGTGAGAAATTGCGTGATTTTGGTGGTTGAATCAATGTGAAACTAAAACGAGGAACTGTCACAAAGCATCAGGTACCTGTCGAGCCCCTATGGAAACTGACAGTCTCGTAGTAGAGGGTAAACAACAGCTGGTGAACTGTAGGTAGGTCAGTGTAGTGTATGGTGGTCTCATCGAGAAACACTTGAGCTCCATGTTGGAAATACTTTCTAATGCCATACAATGAGTAATAACACACGAAGTAATACAAAAAGTATACTGAAGTTCATGAGAATTCTCAAGACAGAAGTCCTGTTTCTTTCTATTCAGAAGTGATCGAGTCATTATTATGGAGGTCGTGTGATTAGTAAACCCCTCAAGGATCGTTAATAAATATATATTAAATCACAGTTACGCACTGATAACATTAAATGAACTCATAGACCATCCATCGATCAGTTTCCTTCTATTTTGATTGTATTTGTACTTGAACCCAATGCTATGATGTTCTAATTGCTAACTTGAACAACATCAATCAGGCCAGAAAGACAATTAGACTCGTGCTCCATCATTATTAATCATTATACATTATATCGCTGCTGTAACTGCTTTAAATCCACACGTTCACAATGAGGTGTCCATCGTGTGCAATCATTTAGAGAGGGAACGCCATCCCCAGAGTTCCTGTATTTAACGTCATAGATGCGTCATTTTCTGTACTTCAGTCACGTCTTTAGGTTAGCTCAGGATACACTATCAGCAGTTCTGAATCATACGTTGTGATATTTTCTGATCTCTTCCAAGTAAATGTTGTCAAGATATGAAATTGTATCTGCATATGACGCCCAGATGGATGCTGGGTAAAATTAGGACCGCACAGATCTGCGGTCTGTGGATGGGCGCACATATGGTGCCCAGATAGGCCTTCAGTACTAATGGATCGCCTGCCACTGTAACCTCGCGGTAATGAGACAAATCTGTGTGTAAACGGTTACTTCTCCAATACTTCTGTCCAGTAAGACAGTATTAAAGCGGCCAGACTCACCGGGCGCAGGAACGGACGCAGGAAGCACGGCAGTGAGCAACCTCCAGGAGCGGGGGGTTTACTGGCCCGGGCTGTGTGTGTGTGTGTGTGTGTGTGTGTGTGTGTGTGTGTGTGTGTGTGTGTGTGTGTGTGTGCGATAGAGAGAGAGTGTGTGTGCAAGAAGCTATGGAGAGGAGTATTCTGCTTTCAAAAGTGACATTCCAATGATCTCTCCCTTTGACACATGTCCTCTCTCTCTCTCTCACACACACACACACACACACACACACACACACGATCTCTCTCTCCCCCACTTTCACATAATTATAAACAGAAGAAGAGTTGCCGACACACACAACTCAAACTGCAAATGGTGGACCCCCCTCCCTCCACCCATCAACACCCCCGGTCAAGCTCGTATAACCCGTTACCATGACAACTGGGCCCCAGCTCGCTATAAAGTTTTACAGAACAGAAAGAGGCCCGAAACTCCCACTCTCTCTCTCTCTCTCTCTCTCTCTCTCTCTCTCTCTCTCTCTCTCTCTCTGTGTGTGTGTGTGTGTGTGTGTGTGTGTGTGTGTCACTGGGAGGAATGGTGAAGAAGAAGCGGACTCCACGTCAAAACAGATTGTAATCTCTCTTTCTCCCTCTCGCGTCTTCAGAAGTTGCTCTCCATAAAACGAGTCTCGGGGGAATTGAGGCATTTTTCATTAAATCGGGCCAGTGAGCGCATTAGGAGGATTAAAACATGTTTATGGAGCTCCATTTGCATTTCTTACAGGCACAGAGGCACGCGGCCCTGGCTGACCTTGCGCGTCTGAAGGTGGAGGTTGGTTTGGATTAAATGTAGGCCTACTTGGGTTCACCGGGCGGATCAATTGTGTGATCTGCTCGCGCGTGCTGACATCTTGCTTTCAAAAACACGCAGATACAGTGACATGGAAGATATTCTGAACAAATGTACTCACTGGCCACACAATGAGACTATCTCAAAGCATAACTTAAATGTTAGCAGTCCTAAAATTAGAATTAAATAACTTATAGGCTTGAATAAAATTACATTGGTGCAATTCTTCAATTATCATTTATTAAAGTCGTGCATTACATTTGGATCATTTGTATGTATGTTTCCTTCTGTAATAGCTTTCTAACTTTAATTTATTCACATCAACTCAGCATGAATGAAATAATTTGCATTAAATAAATATACTTCATATGCAGAACTTAAAGCGGCAATCTTGAAGATTTTTTGACCTCACTGCTTCCCAGAGATCCAGCGTCACCTGTGTGACGTCAGTCACCTTTGCCACGCCTCCATAACAACGCCACATGAAAGCGATTCCTACCTTTCTTTAAAAGTTTAATCTCTGCTGATATCGGTGTTTGTTCGGCCATGACATGAGGTTAACTTTTACTCCCAACCCTAGCAGAGACCAGGACGAACTGAACTCTTACGCAAAGCACCTGCTCTCTGTGGGTAATAGGTGAACACTCCACTATGTGCACGTTTGTGATATTTTCTGCGACTAGTTTACTCAAGTACAGTTTTGAGGTACTTGTACTTTTCTTGAATATTTCCAGTTTCTGATAATCTATACACCCACTCAACTACATGTATTTGATATTTTACTTGATTTATTTAACATTTTACTGATATCATTTTCTACATGTAGTTAATACATTTAGGTATTAGAAACTTTGCAGATCATATACTGCATCAGAGCCTAACATACTTTATTAATTTAATAACAGATACTTTTATCTTAACCTTTACTTGGGTACTCAAGTATGGCTTTTCGGGTACTTTTGCAACACTTACTCCCTGACAGCTCGATGATATAGTAATGAATCATTTGAAAAACTAATCACAACTCATCAGTTACTAATTGCTCAAATGAAAGTTACTTATTTTGTACCTCCGTTCTTCTCGGATCATGTCAGACTGAGGATGTCCCTTTTAAAATAATCCATAACTATGTTATTATAACTAAAGTAGAGATATATAATACGCCACCTATCTTCTGAGCTCGCCATCACGTGTATAAAGGTGTAGGGTCTTGCTTAAGTGCAGTAAAAGTAACCAGTCCCTTACCACTATTGTCTAATTCATCTCCAGCTCCTTCCCAGAAAATACGGTCTATCCTGTTGCTCCTATTCTTCAGCACATGTTGTGAAGCTGCATGTTTTCATTTCTACCAGAACCAGATGTCTGCTTCTGGACATGGTCTGTCTGAAATATCAGAGTCACAATCGCAGAAATACTTGATGCACTGCCAAATATCTCTCCTTTGCAATTATTTTAACAGAAATATGAAGGAAGAAAGCCTCTGGATCAGTCACAGTTCAGTTCAGTCAAGAGGTCTGTTGTTCACATGGTGCACTCATGTTTAACTGCAGCTGTATACAAGATGTTGCTGCGCTGCTGGGCTAAACTCATTCTCTAGAATATTCCCAATCCCTCACATAGTTTAAGGTTTATATCATTTAGAAGAATATATGGAGGCAGATTTGTCATATTATTCTTGGACATTATTATTCTTAGATTAGCAATACATTTACTTAAGTACTTGCAAATTTGAGGCACTCGCGATTATTTCCATTTCTTGCTGCTTTCTCCTTCCAGTCCATTACATTTTAGAGGCAAATATTGTACTTTTTACTCACTTCTTTCATTTGATACCCTTGTTACGACTTTGCAGAGGTCTGGTGTCATGAGAACAAAAGTAGCACATTCTTATCTTGATTTATTTGATCTGAAATCAGATTTTAAATGAAAAAACAGCAAGCATGGATTCCAGTAATTGTAAATATGCTGAATATCAGATCGATAATTAGCCCACCCAATAATCAGTCATCCTCCTGTATGTAAATATATGTAATTTGCTTTTACTTTACTTTTGATATTTAAGTGCTTTTATCATCAGACAATTACTTTTGACAGAACAGTAGACTTTACATTTACATTTGACTCAAGAGTGACTTGTGGTACTTCTTACAACAATGTAATCTGCAGTCTGAAATGAAATGCTCCTGTGGTGCCGTAGTATGACCAGGAGGTGGCACTGTGGTACAAAGAAAGAAAGAAAGAAAGAAAGAAAGAAAGAAAGAATAAGAAGAATTAATATATCACTATTAATCATGCAATAAGTCAAATTGTTACATTTAATGTTACAGTTATGCAAGCTAATTTAAGCATGTTTTTAAAAATTGCTGTGGCAGTTTTCAAAAAATGTTCAGTTATTTAAAAGGACATTTTTGAATAAATATGATCTGGACGTAAAGCGATGACATCACCAGCTACAGCATGCAAAAAATCCTGATTGATGAATTTCATATAGTCATTCCCAAACTGAAATGCATCCAGTAATTGAAATTTTAAGGTGTTCATCATTGTCTGATCTCTTCACCATCAACCCCTAACCCAGTGTATTGTTCATCTCCGTCTTCCAGGATGCAGCGGGCTCCCGCCTGCAGCTCTTTTACGGTTGTGTATTTCACCGGCTCTTTTATTGCCACCGGCAGACAATTAAAGTCTGCTGAACACACGCTTGCTGCCCGTCAGCAGGATGCAGCTCCATAAAAAGCGTCTTTCTGTGAAAAACGAGTCGCTGTGCCTTCACGGGGAGGGTGAGTAGGGGGAGATAGAAAACCCACTGCGATCTGGTTTTATTCTGAGCTCTATAAAGTCAGGGACCCCACAACAGCCCACCCCGATCAGGTCTCATTTGACCTTGAGACTGTGCCAAAGTGCAGCCTGGTGCTCCTGCATCACACTTGAGCTGAGGCAACATGACTGCTGGTGCATGAGCTCTGCCTGTACAACATGGTCACCAGGGAAGAAAGTCACCAGATCCAACCTCAGAGGACAGTTTTCTTCTGACATGAGTGCTTTTTAACCCCATGTACATTATATTGTAAAAGGAGAGGCTTCCGTGCTTAAAAAAGCACAACAACTTGTTTATAATGTATATCAATTTTGTTGCAATGAATATACAGAGGATATTGTCAGACCATAGCCGTCATTTACACTCCAGACACTGTGGATGTGTCCACAACAGTTTTTTAGAAGGCCAATTTTGTCCATATCACTTTAATGTATCAGAAATGTTTGGGAAAATACAGTAGCTTACACCAATAAAATGCTAACATAACAAATAAGAAAGTTTTGCTCACCATCAGCATGTGCTTCAATGGTCAGATGATAATTCTGTTGAGAAATTATGACAACATTTTAATCCTGGACCAAATACGTACAGTACACTGTAAACTAAGGCTACGAAACAACCAACGTGTGCAGGAAAACTGTAACTGTCCATTAGATCATAGATGATCAGCACATACTGTACAAACAGAATGTAATGTATCAATTGGACATATTAAGCCAGGTAGATTAGCCTAAGGTTTGCAAACATAAATCACTGTGTATTATTTGAACGATTTCATGATAACATAAGTGTCATGACACCCTTTCAAGTGAGGTCTAACAAAAGACAAACAAACATGTTGCAGTTTAAAGGAAGATACATGTGTTAATTGAACAGCAATCAAACATAGGGAAAAAACCCTAAACAATCAGACAAATAAACTGATGGGCCGGCCAAAATGAACAAAAGAAGGGAAGTCACCTAGACCAACCCACCGGGGCTGTCAGAGCTGAGTGTTAACCCTCCACCCTAACACAACAGAACAACTAAACCTGAACAAAGCCACAATAACTAGACTACCACCCATCAGATGAGCATAAAAAAAAAACATAATGCCTCAACCAGCCTCCAGGTGACTGACTGCATCTCTGGTCAGTGTCAGGTGGAATGGAGTGAGTGCGAGATGCGGAGTCTAGTGCCCTACCCCCTCTTATTGGATATTCCCAAATAGCCAGACAGCTATCACCTGGAAAGGCAAGAGACCAATTCACCAGCCACAGTAACACAGCCTGGCCAGCAGAGGGGAAGCATGTAACTTAAGATATGCCTTCTTTTTGTGGCTTTATAAGCAGTAAGATCAAAATAAAATGTTCAGTTATTAGTGAGATTTTGTGATAAAGAATTAGATGAGCAAAGATGAAACAAAAATGTCACAGATGTCGATGAAACACAGCTTTGACTTTTGGCATGAGCTGTTTAATACACTTAATAAACCCATTCAGTGGGTTGCTTTTATTTGCTTTTTTCTAGTGTCATTCATCCATTCACACACACCTTCATACAATGGTGGCAGAGGCCTACATGTTAAGCCTGGTTTATGCTTCTGCGTTGCAGCGACGGCATAGCTACGTCCTCGACCCTACGCCGTCATTGAGCATTCTTTAGTTCTGCGTCGAGGGAATGCGTTGTTCCGCCAAGCGGCTAGGGGGGTGTGGCTGTGTCTTTGTTTGGTTTCGGGGGGTTCATATCGGATTCCTTGGTTTTCTTCCGGTCAGACAGTAAACAATGGCAACTGAGATGGAGCGGGTGTTTTTGGAGATGGAGCTCGTGGATATTGAACAACAAGTGCGATGGCGGTGTTGTTATACTGTTGACCGGAAAAGCAACTGCCGGAAATCACGTCCTGAGCGGACCAATCGCAGTCCTTGTCGTTCGCGTCTCGACGCATCAACGTGACGCGTAGTCAGGATTTTTTGGAGGCGCACGTCAGGCTACGGCGTAGGGTCCGCGTAGGGGTCTGCGTCGACGACGTAGATACGCCGTCGCCGCGACGCAGAAGCATATATCAGGCTTAAGGCACCACCTGCTCAGTGCTAACCAATCACACTGACACTCACATTCAGATGGCTCAGCCTTCAGGAGCGATTTTAGGCTCCTGGCCAAGGACACTTTGACACACACTTCAAGGGACAGGGATCGGATTAGCAACCCACTGATCAGTGGAAGGCCGCTCTACCTCATATTAACATCAATGAGAATGATAAGCATTAAGCAAACATTAAGCACAGTTAAGGCTGACGGGAATGTAATGTTAATGTTAAGGTATTAGACAAACTGAAATTTTAACTTGATGGTGGTGCTTAATGAAAAGCCAAAGTTCACAAATACCATGCAAGACTGCACCAAATACCATGGTTAACCATCCAACAGTCAGACATTCAGATATTTCAATTTGGAGAGAGCTGCTGTCTGTCATAGCAGCCCACCCAGCCTACAATCCCAAATCGTTGGTTTTAGACAAATTGAGAGTTCACATTACTTTGTGCATAAGACACTGTCCATCTGATTCTATGCCCTCAAGTGACATTTTTAAATGCCCTATGTTTGTTATGGACAGAGATCAGAGATTCCCCAAGGTCCTGATGTGAACAGAGATTTCTCAAGATCTTGGTCCCAGGTCATCAGAAGCTATTGGGTGCACCTGTGATGTTCTCCCTCAGACTATAGTTTGCTTTGATGCTTTTGTGATTTGTGCAGTGCTTTCTCAGTTTCCCAACCTGCGAAAAATGTAACAGTGATAACACTAAAATCATGATAAAATTTGAATCACAAACATCTAAATCAAGTTAGCAATTCAATCAAGATCAAATTTACATCATGATAACATTTGAATCATATCATCAATTGCAGACGTTAAAACACATTCTAAATCTTAGCATGTTGAAATGAGCTAATTAGCCAACAAATGACAGCTGGGGCCCATGTGAATGTCCTTAGTTATGCTGATATTTGATGTTACACCGGAGCATTGGACAAATTAAAAGTACTAGCCAGATGATGGCACTAATCCAGATAGTAGATGTTAAGTATTTCACTGGATAAGTGACCTGCTGGTTGGCACCAATGAAAAATCTTAGGGTTGCCGAAGTCACAAGGATTCAAGCACCATGAAGCCATCGCCAGGGTCATCACCAACCCTGGAGCTTTGCTTCTAACATGGCTAACAAAAGGTGATCATTGTATATCGGACCTCATCAGGGACTTTATTGAAACGATAAGGTAAACTATAAAACAAAATGTAATTCCACAACAGCATGATAATTGTCCACATATGTTTTTGCTATTTGAACATAATATATGTAATTTGCTGTAACTTGGCAATTTTCATACTCATATTTATTATTTATTAATAACAATACATTGTCCCACTCTTAATAATTATACTGTTATTTTTACTATGTATATTTGTACATAGTAGCTACGTAGATTAAATCTATTTCTATTTCTTACCTTTTACTTTATTGTATATTTTATTTTACTAGTATTATTGTTTATTGTAATATTACTGTCCTTTGGCTGGTTTGATGCACAAATGTCCCTGTTTGTGAGAAAGGAATTCTGATTCTGATTCTGATATATAACTGTCACCCACCACTCACGGTTTGAGGATGAAAACAATAATGGAATAAGACTTAACATGCTCCAAAGCAGACAATATTCAAACGTAATTTAAAATGTGAAATGTAGATGTAATGTAAACATTGTAGCCTAATTTTCCATCTGCAAGCAGTGTTTAAGTTACAAATAAAATTTAAACATTTCAACAATTGGAAAATGTAAATTTAAACAGCATCTGACATTTAATTTTCTAAGGTGAAACTGGTGTATTATCAACTTCTCAAGGAAAGGTTTTATTGCAGAATGCCATTGAAATGATATTTTTTACCATGTTCATCATAGTGTAGCTGCTCTCTGTTCATTCACTGAAGGCATTTACAAATTACATAATGGTATGAAATGTAGACACGTTGGTGTTTAAAAACGTCTTAACTTAAGACTTTATTACATATTTTTTTCTTACTAAATGAAGCAAAACACAAAGTAGAAGATTATAAACTTATAAACGATTATAAAATCGTACCCAAAATCTCAAATCACATACTGTTTCTAAGTTTAGTCATGATATATTTAGTCAGTGCTGCTGATCAATAGAAGAGGCCATGAAGTAAAGATTTTTGATGGATGAGAAAAACAGTGAATGGACCACGTCCTGCTGTTCTGGTCCTGCTGTCCTTGACATGCAGTTCACGATAAAGAACACTAGATGGTGAAAGAGAGCTAAACACTGAGCGTTAATTCTGTCTCTTTCCTCCCGAGCAGTGAACAGGAATGCATATCAATCACTCATATTTTAACTCATTATGTCCCACCCTGCGTTGCAGGACAGCCTGCTCTTTCCGTCCAATTTATCGCAGAGTAACATGACGAATATGATCGATTGGTGATATTGATAGATATTGGTAATATACATTTAAGCGCTAAAATACTGAAAGGTTAATATCACTTTCTAGTTATGTGCGGTGTTGTAGTCCAACCAATACAGTACAGTACAGTAAGCATTTCTAATTATGCATTTATTGATTCATTAAATAAACAACAATTTTCTGATTTCTTTACCTTCAGTATTTCCAAATTTTCAACCCTTCAACATCTACAGTACAGTAAACTTTTACATTACATTAATCGCTTTTCATACACTTTTCGAACATTTACTCTGTAACTCTATATACTGTCCTCTATAACATTAACAACAATATTTTTTTATTTAGATTTGTATCTATTATCTGACTAAAAAGCACATGTATTAATAATCTATTCCTCTACAGTGGCATGATCTTGCCCTTACAATATGTACAGATATAAATAGTAAACGTTAGGATTATGATAAACATAAGTCAAACAAAACAAGATGCAATCTTAGAAAAAAATCACAACAATGAGAAAAATAAGGAATAATTATATTTGTTTTTAAAGGGAATAGTATACATTATGTTATGTTATGTATGTGCTTATGCTGATAATAGCTGAAATGATTAAATGACTATCAGCTATTAAATGAATCGTCAACTCTTTCAAGAACTGATAAATAAATTTGGAACATTTTTTAGGAAAAAGCTAATCAAAATGTTAGTTTTCTTAAATGTGAATATTACCTGTTTCCTTTTCATCACTATGACAGTAAACTGAATATCTTTGGGTTGTGGACAATAAAAGACATTTGAGGATACCATCTCTGAGGATGACTAATCAACCGTCTAAATAATAATGCTGTAATAAAAATACATTGAGTACAATATAACTGTGAAGTAGTAGAGAAAATGAATGATGTGGCAGTAGAGGGGTTGTAAAGGCAGGTAGTGCAAAGGGAGCAATCTAGAGGAAAGAAATAAAGTCACTAAGAGAACAGCACAGTGCAAATTAACAAAAGTGATATCTTTATTTGTGGTGCAGTGAATTGAACACATAACATGTAGAGCAAAGTTGGTGAGAGGAGTGTGAGGATGGCAAGGTGGAGCTGACCACTCTAACAGCCTGAGGGAATGAGCTGCTCTGTGGTCACAGCAGCAGATCATTCAGCGGGGTGATTAGGTTATGGCCGGGCTGAGAACTCTTTCAATATCATCACCAATGTCAATGTCATTGTCATAGTTTACTTTTGCTACTCTTTTATAGAGTAGTAAGGCAACTAACGCTGCCTGGTAGCTAGAGAAAGATTGCGGTTATAGTTAAAAGAAAACGACTTTGACTGTTGGACCGATAAACACAAGTTTCCAGTGTAAGTCAGGCTTTTTCGATGCCCAACCATCCACCCAGCTGGTTTTGCGGTGCTGTAATAACTTGCCACAAACTCTGCTTTTGCTTCAGAGAGACAACCATCATTCTTCCAACTGTAAGTGATTCAGTGTTTTAGAAAAAACAGCCCAAGTTTCAGACAGTGGAAGGACCTAATTAATAAAGTTAGTCTCAACTACAGATTCTGAGTGACAGAATAGCAGTCACACAAATGTACTGGGTTAGGGTAAATTACTTTGGTTAAGGTTAGGAGTTGGTCAGGTGTCTTAACTCCAATGTAAAACACTGTCCCAGTTGTATCTCTGGACTGTCAGGTCTTTAAATTCAAAGGGGACCTGGCCCCGCAAACAGACTGTGTGTGAATCCGGTGCAGATGTTTAGGCGGTCTTTATGAAAAAAAAAAAAAAAAACAGACCACCAAAACAAACTCTTAGTTTTAACTTGAATCTTTATCTGCTGCTGTGGTCAAACTAAAATTGTTATACAATGTGGATCAAACCAACTATCTGTCAGCATGAGACTGCCTAAATTATTTCATTGGATTTGCAGCATTGTGTTTTCAAAACTGCAGATGGACATGGAGAAAAAGTCAGACAGGCGCTGTAAAAAGACGTGTGGTGTTGATAAACCACCCAGGTGGAGATCTTCTCTTCCTTTAACACATTTTTGCAGGAGCAACAACATGGCGGTCAGAGCAGGAAGTGACTCAGAGGTCAGCTGATCCCGCACACACCTGCTTCATATCATGTGCCAACATGGTCTGTGTGTGTGTGTGTGTGTGTGTGTGTGTGTGTGTGTGTGTGTTTGTATGTGTGTGGTGTGAGCACGGTCTGGTAGACATGAACACAAGATGTTGTCATGTTACTTAGTTATTATATATCATGTAGTTCTAGAATATAATTATTATGACAGTCTTCTCTGGTTAATTTGACACTATATGATACAATATGGAATGAGTCCAAATACAAAGGCAACTATCAGAGTAGTATTCAGACTATGGTAAGAATACAATTAAAAAAAATACAAGTTTAAAGCAATGGCAAAAAGGTTATCCTCAGAAAAAAGCAATATTCAACAACAACTGAAAAAAAATCAAGATAAAAACAAATTTTAAGTTTTAATTTATTTGCACAACTCAAAAATAAAAAATGCATGAAAATAACAATGTGCAGAATGAAGCAAACAATATTTCCACTGTTGAAGATTTATATAGGTTACCTAAGACTGCATGCTGTTAAATAACCAAATGTATTGGCAGCCAACTTACTAGTCATCTGTGAAATTTTACAGCCATCTACAATGTTGTTAAAAGTCTATTTTACTTCTTACCCTTTTATTATATTGTTTATTTTTCACTATTATTATTGTTAATTGTAATATTACTGTCCTCTGGCTGCTGTGACAATGAAATGACCCCGTTTGTGAGACTAATAAAGGAATTCTGATTCTGATTCTGATTCTGAAATAAATAAATCGACACAGCAGAGGTTTGGACATGCCGTCCAGAACATTCTTATTTTTTCAAGATATAACAATGGATGACTGCATGGTTACTGTGGGCAGAATTAATGGTCTTGAAAGTTAACCTCTCTGAACTGTATCTTTAAAAACATCTATATCATCGGCTGTAAGTGTTGGAAAAAGATGAAGAGACAGTGCGCAACAATTTGCAATTAGTCTTTAGTTTACATTGCCTAAAATATACAGAACATTAGATATCACTTGCAGAGAGATTCAGTGGGTAATATTATTCTGTAGAAGGAGTTGTGTTTACATTATAGGGAGTAACTTGGTGGATCAAATCTCACTATTGACTCTAATTTGCATGGTACATTACTGTAACGATGGGATTTTTTTCTACATGTTGAGCCGTTTTTATACATGAATTGTGTTTTTGGTGTGTTTCTAAATTCCTGTTGATGTTGATTGAGAGCATTCAGGGCACATTACTGCCTGACCCAGTGACACATATAGGTCAATATGGATGAAAAGCAACAACATGTCACTTGTGTGGAGTCCATCCAGATTTTTTTAACCAATAACAAAATGAAAAATATATATTAACATGAACTCAGAAACAGAATTTGCAATAGCAGAGTAGAGGATTAACATCCTTGTTGGCCTGTAGAGAGAACATTGAGCCTGACAGCAGATGACACCAGTCAGATGTGGCCAATCACATGTCAATATTTACACTTGGCCGTTTCGTTAAAACATTAAAAGATGTTATAAAGTACATCCTTGGCCGTAGAATATCAAGGTTCCTTTCTCCACCCACACGCAGTAGACAGCTTATCACTAAGTTATGCGGCTCCATCTAAGTCATTTATTTTCTCCAAAAGTAGGAGTTTCACAAGGCTCAAATCTTGGGAATCTCTTATTTATACTTTATACAAATCCATACTTAATTACATGGTTTGTTTCTTTACCAAATGTAATGCCATGTTGCTCTTGCAGATGACTAAATCTAGGCTAAAATTTAGGCAAAATGTCTAAATGTTTTGGATTTAACAAACTTTAAAAACTCTAAATATTGGAAGGAAAGTGTTTGAAGATACTAAACAGTTTTCTACACATCTGAGGCTTTTCATATTTCAGTGCTTGTATTATCTTCACTTCTTTCATTCAGATGGCACCATTCTGCAAATGACATCAGCCTTATGTGTTCTGCTAATATCAGTGCAAGTTTCGTCCAGTACAGTTTCGGTATGATTAAAATCTGCTGCATCTCTTTTGAAGTTGTAGCACATGTCCCTAACTCTACTCTCTCTACCAATGTATTGGCCCCAAAATAAAACAAATTGTGTGCATTCATTACACATTCATTTAACTCCATGGTTTTGACGCGCTTGCTAGTTTGTGGTTTGACTTTCAGTGCTGTTCGCGGAGGGCACAATAGCTAAGCCCACCTGTGTTTCTGCACAGCTGTTTTGGATCACTGTTTTCATGTCATGGTTTCTGTGCAAATAGACTTTAAACCATAGTGATTAAGGCTTGTTTGGCACTAATGACTGCCAGCTCATTTGTTTCATGATAAACCTAATGATGTTCAACATGAGTCAATCTAAATGAGGGAGGAAATCAGCCTGGATGGATCTCCCAGCGTAACACCTCGAACAGCAGCATGCCTTTACCTCTCTGCTAAACAACCAGTATACACACACACATTTATAAGGTCAACAACATTGTCTATGGCTGTAAAATTTCACAGATGACTAGTAAGTTGGCTGCCAGTACATTTGGTTATTCAACAGCTGCATGATGTCTTAAACTTACCCTGGCTTTGTTTGCCTGTCCCTTTTCTGTTGGCCTGCTAGACAGGAGTGTGTGTGTGTGTGTGTGTGTGTGTGTTTGTGTGTGTGTTCATGTGTGTGTCTATGTGTTTATGTGTGTTCCAGCGGTTAGTGTATTTTCAACATTCAACAACTCTCTGAGTGTGTCAGCCGAGTATTTACATCCACAGTGGGCAATTTGCTACCCCACGATCTAAATTGAGCCTAGCCTCACTTTTAGTCTAAAACATAACCTTACTGGGGTTCCTGTGCACAGATACAGTGAAGAGTGTAAATTCAGGTCTTCAACTTCTTTAATGAACACAATCTGGTGTTGTGCAGAGTCGACCAGTACTAGTATTCCTCTGGTGATATCGTCTTTAGAGATGACAGACAAGGAAGCTGATCAGAATCTGCCTGATATCACATGTAATGTCAATGATGAAGAGTTAAAGGACAGCATGGTTGCTTTAGATTAGATCAGTTTGTCCAGTGGGCCATTTGACCCACAAAAAAATTGAATGGACAGAATTCAATTTCTTACCATTCATGGCTCTTGCTATGCCATCCTGCAAATTGGTCTCTGTTGAAAAGGAAAAGGACCTGCAACTATCCACAACACACTGCTAAAAGGGAACTATTCTGGCCATAGTGCTCTAGAACATGGACTCACTCAAGCTTGTGTGTCATATTCTAAATGTGTGGGGATATTAATGGATATTGAGAAGAACCTATGATTTAAAACATTTTTAGTCTAGTTTAATAAAGAGAATAATGAATGAATAGTATGAACAGTTTGATTCCATCTATTTCAGAACAGCGGCAGAAAACCTTCACAAAATTTCCCAGAGGGCTGAATTAATTTTAGATTACAGGCAATCATGTGGTCTCTCAGATGTGCCCAAATTAATCTGGTATTTGAACATTTTCTGATTTGGGAAAAAAAAACTAACTTTCAAACATTAGGTGTGGAGTCTATGCAAATGTTTGCGCAGACCACAACAGCCCTGGTTGTCTCCACTTGTATACAATTTTAATCACACAGGTCAAAGATTTGTTTAAATCAGAAAAGAGGGCTTGGTGTTTTGTTTGGTAGTTTTAATACACATCCTTTTGTTGTGTGCATGTATCCCAAAAATCCGTCGTGGGATCTATCCAATGTCTTCTTTTCAAGAAAGAAAAATACTTTATTCATTTGGTGTACGTTCGCTTTTTCTTTTAAAAAATACCCCTCTAGCAAATGCTAAGCTTGTCCTCAATATTTTAAATTTTTTTATTATCATCTTTACTGTCTGTATGTGTCTTTATGTCGGTACATTCCAAATGTCATGATATGTTTCACTTGATAATATCACATTAAATGTTGATATCATCACTGCTTCAAGCTTACAAACTGCTGTGTTTTAGCATATCTGTCCAGATATTATAAACACCACACATTACTCCATTTCTACAATGCCTTAACCCACTGATGATTTCATAATATTCCCTCTACAGTAGAATAATTGGAGTGTCAATATTTTGAATTTTTTTGTTGTGGTTATTCTGTACCTACAACATTTCATTTGGGCTCCTGTGAATTGTCAAACAAATAAAAACGTCTTCTAAACATACTGAACATTGTTTGAATGCAGTCAGTTTCTTCAGAAAATGTAATAATTAGTTTTGGCTCGATGCTTTTGGATGATGTTTTGCTCTTCATTTGTATTTTCTCATATTTAATGTTTGGCTTGTTGGTGCTTTTTTGGGTTTAAAATTATATGTGACTGGTGGTATCATTAGAAGTTATGCATTGATAAACACTTTCTGAGAACTTAAACACTATGTTATCATAACGCAAAATTAGTTTTGTGATACAGGGGTTGATACTAATGAAAATGTTGAAATACATCTGACTACATTTATTTCATTTTCTCTCTTGTTCTTGCTTCTAGCATTTAAATTCCCACATCCCCCATTTTTGTAGTTAATAAGGAGTCTTCAATTAAGTTTCATCCAGATGTGAGTTTTCCCCAGTTTGACTGATGCAATAAATGTTTGGTCCTCCTTAGTGAACCACAAAATTACTCCTCCAGAAATTGTTCTCTGACTTAAGTGGGAAATATCTTGTGGAAAGATAATTTGGTTTGTCATAATTATGTTGGGAAGTGAGTATAGGGGTCTCTTGCTGTGTCTGTGTTTCATTTGAGATAATTAGATCAATTTAATTGATAACCATTTCAGAATTTCCAGTTTTTAATTCAATGCTGTTGAGTCTAGTCCAAATCTACTGATTGAAAAATTTACTAACGACATATTTCCATGCACAGATAAAGAGTATGTGGTTGACAGCGAGACCCTTCTCTATGTAATGACATACCATTCTGAGATTATGTTTTCACCCAGGACCGTTTACTTGTTTGTTGCTATACAAAAACTACTGAACACATTTCCGCTAAACTTGCAGGATAGGTCTCCACCCAGAATAACCTTAACCCATGAACTTTTGTTGTAGATCTGGATAAAGGGACGGATCTAGGAATTTGTTCTCACTTTCTTTAACATAGTGTTTGGCCACAGTTTTATTAATTTGTAAGAAAAAAAATCAAATCTGGCATATTTAGGTGGCTGGTTCAAAAGGACACTATACAGCCCTATAGCAAAGGTATGCACTATTAAACATTAACCTTTCAACAACAACAAAAAAAACCTGTTTATTTTTACAAAACTAATGAACACAGCCTATCATATTTTGTGCTAACATGCATATTCTACTGTGTTACACATTGGCTAGAGTACTGTTACTCAGTGGTCCACTGTTGTTTAAGTTCTCAGAGCTATTGTCACACTCGTGCTCATATTCTGGCTCAAGATGATCTGATTGACCGCTTGGCACAAAAATACAGTCCTCATCATCGGATGCTTCAGATTCATTTATTTTAAGAATTTATATGATCAGAACCTCCCAGTTTCACAGACAGTGCTTGCTCTGCAGTTAGTCCTTCATGTGACCGCTGACATGAAGAAGCTTCTTCATCAGTCCTTGTGTCTGCATTTAGTGTCAGTGAAAATGAGACCAAAAAGGGAGATGCAGCACTACATTGCTGTTAATTACACCTGCATACTTTGAAATAGAAATGACCTGGCATTGACAACAGCTAGTTGTACAATTCCTCCCAATTGTTTTTGGTGAATGGTTTATTATTGTGCAACTATTTCCAGTCTATCTAAATACATTAAAGGAAGGTGCTTACATGACCCCCTTGTTCCTGTGCTCCGTTCTGCTTTAACAGCAGCTCCACATTCATGCTGTCACTATTTTCTTGTCAAGTGGAATTCTTAAAGGTTGACACTACCTTTTAGCAGAGTCTCATTTCTTGTTGTTCAACACAAAAACCTTTCCAGTTAAAACATGCATTTGTATTATTTTATTCTAGTTGTGTCACATCTGAGATATTGGTGTCACCATCATGTCATATTTTCTATGGAGAAGTAAATGCAACGATCAAAAATAAATAAACAAACAACCAAACAGATAAATTGAAAGTCTTTCTGTTTGCATAATGAAGCAGAACTTGATCAAGAGATGCAAGGACAATACAGAAAGAAATTGATTTTTGGAAATAAGTATGGAAGGGAGAAGAATGCAAAAATGAATCCATCCATCCATTATCTGAACCTGCTTTTCCTTCCATGGGTTCTGTTATTGTTGTTATTATTATTGTTTTTAAGTGAAGTATAAAAGAAACAGCCACCAACATTTATAAAATCTACTTTAGAAATGTAAATATTCTTCCTTCAAACATAATGCATTTACATCAGTTTCTTGCTACTTATCTTGACTGATTTTACTGCTTCTCTGCCTTATCTGAACTCATGGGCTTATGAAATATTATAGCTAATTAAATGTAGTTTTAGTTTTGAAAAGCATGCCTGTTTTTCAGATTAGACCGGGGCATTTTCGTTCCTGTAGTATTTAATGCAAGACTTAAGAGTCTGCTTGCCTACGCATTTATTGCATTAGGCTGTATAATGTCATATCCCCACGCCAATCACCACCACCACACACAGGCTTTGTTGGAGGCCTGTCCAGTTGTATAGACTGTTTACAGTCATTTCCTTTTCTTCCTGAGCTGTTAAAGACACATACACATGCGTATGTGCACACACGCACACACAAATACACACACACACACACACGCAGACACACCCACTTGTGACTCGGGGCTGGCCTGATTTTACTATTTTCAGGTTGACAGTGGAGGCTTTTTTGATTTTTTTGATTTAATAGTATTTCATTAACATTGTGAGAAATGTCAAACATAAGAGGTTCTTATTAAACTATTTCAATTTGAGTTGTTTTATTTTGTCTTTACAGTACGTAAAGTACTTTTATTTTTTTACTGGAGGTATTTAAAGAGTCAAAACACCTCTAAACTTATTTCGAAGGTATTTGTGTTAAACTGGATTTTTTTGCCCGGAGTCCATTTCTCCACCCTTTTGCCCCCCCAGGCCATTCCAGGCCATTACAGACCAGACAGGGGCCAGACTACTAACTGTTTACAAGCTGTCTCTGTCTCAAGTTCAACTGCAAAGTCCAACCTGGGAAACAAAAAGACAGTCCGCAATGCAGACAGAGAAGGAGGAGGAGGTTGAGGGGTGGAGAAAGAAGGTGGTAAAAACGGTAGGGAAAGTGTGTGTGTGTGTGTGTGTGTGTGTGTGTGTGTGTGTGTGTGTGTGTGTATGTGTGTATGCGAGGGAGGGGGGTCTGATGGACATGAACTTGAGACAGAAAAACGAGCTTCAGTCCTGCATTCCTGGTCTAAAGCATAAAGTATACTCTGGGGAGCTGTGTGTGTGTGTGTGTGTGTGTGTGTGTGTGTGTGTGTGTGTGTGTGTGTGTGTGTGTGTCAGGGGGTGGGTCACCTCCTCTCCTGCTGCCCCATAAACCATTGCAGAATAGAATAGAATAAAATAGAACATAATAGAACAGAACAGAGTAGACATTGGGATGAAATATCAGCTATTTATTGGCTGTCTGAATTCACTACATGCACTACATAGAGTTTTGTGTGAACAAACATTATGTATATACTTGACCCAAGTATTCGGTGCGTGTCATCTCACTTCCGGAGAGTCTCCTCGACAGTTGGACAGGTGTAACCATGGAGACACGTGCCAACAAACTAAAAATAAATATGATGCTTGGCAAATTGAAACCTTGTACTTACAGTCATTCAAGTGTTATTGACATTACACCAGAGCTGCCATGGTCGATGTCTGACACTGACTAGTAGGATATTTGCATGCTGTTGTATTTACCTGGAAATTGTATTCATTTCACATGTCATTGGTTTGATATAATGTTTTTCCGGTCAGTGTGGAAGGTTGGAATTTCCAGCCTTTGGCCCCCAAGCATTCCAGATGCACTATGCCAAAAGTTAATAAAAAGTCTCAACTGATCATATCAGAAAGATGTCTATTTAGCAAGTGGACGGCCAATTAGAGTGATATATATTTCTACCCTAGCTCTTGAGATTAACGTTAGCTGGCATACTAGAGAGTAAAATTCGTCTCCTGCTCTCATTGAACAATAGACAGCCAATGCTGACCACGTCTCTCAGACCAGTTTATCATCCAGAAACATTTCTTCTGCTTTTTTAATTCTCGCTGCAAAATGTTGAAGATACTATACAGCAAGTTGTCTCTGTCCAGGCACGTGCACACATAGGGCCCCAGGGGAGCTTGAGCCCCTGCCCTTTTTACCTCGTATTAAAAAGTGCCCTTTTGTGTGTTTTTTAAATGAATGAATAAAATCCAGTTGTGCAAAGGGATATCAAAAAAACGGCTTTATAAAAACGCCACTGTTGTCTATCGTACGCATTTCGTGCGTTATATGGTGTTGTGTGTGTGTGTTGAGCCTATAAAGCCGCTTCTCTGTTCGCTGCGGCTCTGCTCTCTCTCTCTCTCTCTCTCTCTCACGAACGGTCGCTACTTTCAAATTAAAAGCCCCCCGCTAAGAACCCAGTTCTAAACTCCAATGGGGTGCAATGTAAAGCTCTTATTTTGAAGACAAAGAGAGAGAGAGAGAGAGAGAGAGAGAGAGAGAGAGAGAGAGAGAGAGAAGCCTCATGGAGAACTGTTGAAATGTTGTGTAGCCTGTATTTCTAGTTTGCACTTGCCCTCCAATAAATAGCCTATTAATAAACCAGTGTTTCATTGGTTTTTTAAGAATTGCAGCTGAATTGCATGTCTTCCAAACCTCAGTATTATTAAAATGTGAATAAACTCATGTTGACAACAATTGCATATCACTCACAGCTACACAGGATACACAGCTAAGTAGTTAGCTTTCTATAAGTACTTTATTTATTAATTTTACATTAATTAATCTACATATTGTGTTATTAAGGCCTGGAAAATGTTTTGGCGTGCGCTGTGTACGCGCACGTACTGCCCTTTTCTGACTTTGAGCCCCTGACCCTCTATAATCATGTGCACGTCCATGTTTCTGTCTGTTTACATTTGAGATCACATGAGCAGCAACTCTCATCTTGTAGGGTGGGATGAGCCATTCGTTTCAAGTCTTGTGTGTTCAGGTTTTTGATTACAGAGAGCATCTGTTAAGATTATCCTTATGTGCATGTTAAGAACACATAGATGATGATGTCATGTAAACAGTCCAGAGCCACTGAAATAACTTCCATTTCTTTTCATTTGCACATTGTCCAGGTCGGTTGCTGGGCAGCTGGGGTTGCTGGATGAGTCAGACTGGAGGCCAATGGACGATAATCATGTACAGGGTTTGTTGTAGTTTTGATACTTTTACTAAACTAAAGGATCTGTAAACTTCCTCCACCACTGGTCTGGTTATTTCTACTATAAAACATGTAAACTTTCTTCATGGATTCTTAATAAAAAATATTTATGTTACATTATTTAGATTCATTATTTATACTAAAATACCTACAACTGTGACTTGGGACCTCAGTCCCACAGCTCTGCTGACTCTCCAGCTTTTACTCAGAGAGGGTGCAGCTGTGTGTCAGCTTTTATTCTGCTTTTACAACCACAGCAGGTCAAACCATGCAGTGTGTACACCGACATCTCTGCTTCATCCCACTGACATGAAACACACATCTGTGAATGATCTTTTTGGAAAAAGTCAAAACAAAAAAAGGAAAAGAAAAAACTTCTTTGCTCCACTCTAACTTCTGTTGTCAAATGAATATTCATTCTGTGGATTATCAGGAGGCCATGAGGCCTGAAGCTGATTGTGCTGCAACTTTCTTCAGTCTGTAGGAGACTCATTTCATCTTTTTTTTCTCAAACTGCATTCTCATTCTATTGATTTTCTCTATGGCACTTTTTTCTATACATTTTCTAACTTGTTAATATTGTAATATTGAATGTGTACACATAATCCAAAATCTATAGCAAGTGGCAAAATCAAAGCCCCTCTTGGTAAAACTATGTCTTAATGTGAGTGCTGCATTGCGTATGCTGCAGGTGGCTTTTTTTAGTTTTGTAAAGTTTAGTTTCAACAATTACACTGTAGCTGATCATATTATTTTTGTGTGTAAAATCTGAAAGGTCATACTGTGCTTTTTTGTGTTTTGGCTTTCCTTTATTGTGTCATGTGACATTTTGTGCACGTAAAAAGGTCTGCAAAGTGAAGGGAGTTACTCTCTCCCGTAGAAAACACTGCTCCTGCACCACCTGAAATGCCTGGTTTGGAGTCATACCTTTGCCTCTGTAACTTTTGTTGTCACCATAACAGACATTATATAAATATATGTTTAAATATATATATATTACTATCATAAATATATATATATACACATTACTGGAGTCTATATATATATATATATATATATATATATATATATATATATATATATATATATAATAAAATATATAGACTCCAGTCAGTCAGTCAGCAGATGTACAGTTGCTACTGCTGTGGCACCATTATTTTTGTTCACACGACCTTGTTCAGCATGAGTATGTGCATGTGCAATTCTCACCAAAGATTGGAAAGAGGCGAGATGTTTCACTCTGTAGATAAAACTTTGGTTAAAGACACAATGTGAAAAGGCAGGTTGCAGCAGTGCACCACAAAAAAAAATAATGTTTTTTTTGAAAATGTAAGTATGTAAACCTATTCTACTAGGACCCCCAAATAAAAGTATGAACCTAAAGATTGGCATAATATGACCTCTTTAAAGGACCATTATGTGGTTTTGGATAAGAAATTCCAATTCGGAATTTTGTTTTTTTGCAATATTAATGAGGTGATAATACAAACTCAGAGATATGTGTTTTTTCCATAACTAAATAAATAAAAAAGCCGAAGCTAAATAAAAAAGTTTAAAGCTAGAAGGGCGGCAGGGTCCGCCAAATATAAACACAGTCAAACAGTATAAATTATGTTGATCTTGAAGGTCAGTTTGTTTATTCAGTTATTTCAGTCATGAAAACAAAGAGAGTTTGATTATTCAGTTTGTTTAGCCAGAAATTAATCATCCAATGAAGATGTTTCTCTTCTCATTAAAATGTCATCACCAAAACTGGAATGTTTTAATCAATGCTTTAATCAATCAATCATTAAGTATTTAGCTGTCAGATAAATGTAGTGAAAAGCACAATATACCTCAGAATTGGACACAGGAGTAAACAAGAACAGTAACTCCAAACTGTACTGTGGTAGAGTCATTTTAGTATATATTCTTACTTACATTACACTATTGCCCACAGCCTTGAGTCCATTGAGCCACTTTTGGCTCATTTATCACTCCATGCATGTAATAAAATACAGGCCAGTTTATTCAAATTTGCTTTATAAAAACATTATAATAAATTATGACTTTTCCTATCATATTATATTATATTATATTATATTAAAATTCATTGTGTTTCATTATATTGTATTGTATTATATTATTAAGTAAGAATATGTGGTGTCAGAGCTAGAAAAGCCTGTGTCCATGAATCCATGTGTGTGTGATTTTGTTGTGTTGTGAGAATAAGGACCACATGAGTCGTGTGGTGCGGCTCGCAGTCCTCCTCCTCTCTCTGGTATTTGGACTAAAGGGGAGACAGTGCTTTATGAGCTTCAGGGCTTCCGTCAGTATTGTTGGTTTTAAAGGAGGACAGAGCCGGAGCAGTAAAGAGAGTCAACAGGCCAGCAGAGCACACCGCGGTTTGTCAAGTTCAATGTTAATGTTTAACGGTCCGACACACACACACACACACACATGCACTCTCTCTCTCTCTCTCTCTCTCTCTCTCTCTCTATCACTCACACACACACACACACACACACACACACACACACACAGAGAGAGAGAGACATAGACCGGAATTCAGCTTATAAATTCAGATCTGCTCGAATTCAATATTTCTCTGATAGAAACAATCAATCAGCCGCGTCAATATGCCTCTATATATTCCATTCAGTTCTATACTATTCTTTTCTATTCTGTTTTCTATAATAGTCTGAGCGTGTTGCCTGGTTGTTCACTCAGACCTGTTGTAGGCAGAACAAGCCACAGCTGACCGTTTCATCGTCATTCACCGTCTGTTTAAACGTCCCGTTGAAAGTTTGATTTCACTTTAAAAAGAGCCTGAAACTATATATGAGCTGTGTTTAAAGCCATAGATAACATATCAGCCAGTGCTGATGTACTATATTCAGGAATTATACTAATTAAAAAACAGTCGTCTCTCTCTCTCTCTCTCTCTCTCTCTCTCTAGCATGACTCACATTATATAGTAATAATTCGCCATGCACATACCGTCTCTTTTATTGTATCTAAAGGACATTCCGTGGTTTCCATCACACTGCAGAAGGCCTGCAGCATCAACTTACAAAGTGAGGTCTGGGAAAACTGAACACCGAGGGGAAACAATGTGACGGTATGTGTTCGGTATTTAAAAAGGTAAATAAGCAAAAAGAGAGGCAAACTCTTCATAAAACCAACATCCTAACTCAGGGTGGCTTTAGGCTCGTATAGTGCCCGCTGGCTTAGGCCATGCATGACGCACTGATGTGAAATTTCTTCTTTTTTTTTTCCCCCTAATTTTTAGACAACAGTGCAAGATAATGTAGCCTCACCCTACTCACCACCGAGACAGTGAATTGATATGTTGGTCAAACCTGTGAAGTATTACCACACCAACAGTCATAATATTAGTACTCGACTGAGAGGCTCAATTATATGTATAATTAAAGTAAATCGTATAAAATGCGTCTCAGCATTAACGCATCAGCGCATATTTGCAGGTGGATTTGTTTTTCCAGTTCTCCAAACCAAACTGCACAGTGTTTTATTCTGAGAGCCTTCAGCTCACCACTGCGTGCATTTCGCACGATTATTTTTAAACATTTGCTCACCATATTCACGTTAGAAATCATTTGACTTCATGATTCAGGACCGAGCACTCGCAGAATTTGCGATTTGTTTCTATTTGAACGACGCCACAACTGGACAAAACATCATGTGACTGTGCGTGGAGCTTTAAAAGTCTGCAATAAATACAAACAACTTATTGGTGTATTTGTTGAGCAGTTGTGAAGTTCAGAATTCTGAATTTGATCACAAACTTTTTATCTGCTCTGGTGCCACAGCCGACTCTTTGATGGCCAGAATCCCTGAACAGCAGTGGTGATGTGACTTTCACGGTGACTTTGACACAGGCCTGATGTGACGATCATGAGCTCTACTGTCTGTCCGTCTTGCACATCACCAACAATATGCAAATGATAATAGTTACTGAGAAGGCCAAGATTAAAATCCTGCTTTCTAACAGCAGCACACTGTCTTTGGTTCAGAGTAATTTTGGAAACAAAACCTGCTGATTCTATAATAATAATAATAATAATAATAATAATAATAACAATAATAATAATAATAAAATCACGCACGGCTGTTTGAGCCGGGTTTGTGGAAAATTAATAAGCCTTAAAAAGCTGCTGCTGTTGATGATGACCCACAAACCCTCTGCAGCTCCCTATCCGCTGTGACCGTGAAGGCACCGCAGGAGTGGATCAGTGATGCGCAGGAACTGTGTTGATACCTATGGCTGCCAGCCGCAGTGTGGCTGTTTGTGAGCGTGTGTGTGTGTGTGTGTGTGTGTGTGTGTGTGTGTGTGTGTGTGTGTGTGTGTGTGTGTGTGTGAGGAGGGGGGGTTCGTCTCCACCAGAGCAGACGACCAACGCTCTGCTGTTGTTAATGGGTTCGAGGGAGACTTGAGTCACAGCCGAGCCTATACTGCTCACGTGACTCTCAAGGTCAAGGGCTTTCTCTGTCTGTCTGTCTGTCTGTCTCTCTGACACACACACACACACACACGTAACACAACACAACGCAGGCTACAGGACGCACAAACAAAAGCGCAATTGCTTTCCTCTATTCCCGGAATGTTCCCTGCTTGCAGACGCGCAGCTCCGTCACATTTTAGAGCGCTTCAAAAAAAAAAAAAAAGCTTCGACGCAATTATTCTGTTTCACCGATACATTCATTTCCGAACAAGTCTGCTGTCTGCGCCACTTCCTCACATGCAGAAAAGTATTCTGCTCAATTTTCCTTTTAAAATATGTCTATTGTTTTATCTTGTGTTTTTAATAAATCCACAAGACATTGTTATGATTCGTAAAGCTTCACACTAAAATCATAAATCATAAATCTTAAATTACTTGCAAAAAAGAAAGTATTTTCAAAACAAACAAACAAACAAACAAACAAACCAAAAAACAACAACAACTCGGTCCATTCGGAAATTGATATAATTGGTGATAGATTCAATTAAGTGAATTTGATGTAATGAAACTGAAAACCTTTACTCCGTGTCCTTGTCAGGATACTTTACAGAATGAGGTCTTGTGAGTGTTATGAGATTTACGGAACATACAGATACATACATACTCTGTCTAGTGACTTCTCATTCACATTAGACAGAGAAGCATCCTTAAAAAAGAGAAACTTTCCGTAGAAAAAGTAGCTGTATCGCAAATGCTCCGATGCGTCTTAATTCCACTTTCTAACTTTTCAGTAGAGACTGTTAATGCTTTCAGTTCATTTGATCAGTGGGACGTTTTGTTCACACGGGTCTATCCGATGATGTGTATGATGTGCTGGCAGGACATGGATATCATTGTTGTGGTGATGCGCCAGAGGGAGGCCTGATCCAAATATGAATTCACAGTCTCATAAACACGTTGAATGTGTATGGGGACTGTGGATCATTCCGCTCTGTTTGTCCAGTTTGCGGCTATCAGCTTTCAGCCTTTGATATGAACAAACTGCGGGTGTGTTTGCACATTTTACGGGCATAGTTTGGCGGAGGAGACGACCAGAAAGAAAATTACACGCACGAATCCAAAGGTGCCAGTTTACGTATCAATAAATGTGAGAATATGAGAGCTACTGGAGACTACATCGGGGTTAAAAGAATTTATTAAGTGTTGCACTATACTTTGATTACTGGTTTACAAGCTTTATAAACAATAGGAACAGGATAATAGTGTGTTTTCGGCTATATGCTATGGGCACGGACAACAGTGACACAGTAAAACACAGACAGTGGACAGACAGTTACATTGAAGCAGGCAGGAGGGTGCTGTATTTACAGGATGCCTCTGAGAAGGTTTATCAGAGGGTTTTGGTTCTTTTCTCTCATCTTATTTAGTCCTTTATGTCTGTCCTTTTTTATTCGTCTTTCCGTCGATGAGTTGACGCACACGGGAACGCAGTTTAGTCTGTCTGGAGTACCACGTCGAGTTTCTTTATTGTCTCCATTCTCTGTTATTCATCTCAGTTCATTCTTAATGTTTTACACCCAAATACACACAGTACCTTCACTAAATCGTCCAAAGCGCAACAACTTGCATGCTACGGCGCAGTGCTCTTCACTTTGGCCACGAACTTCTTCTCCTTCACCCTCCTGTTCTGGAACCAGATGGTGATCTGCCGCTCCGACAGGTTGGTCGCGGCGGAGATCTTCCTCCTCTTGTCCTTGGTGATGAATTTGTTGGCTGCGTACTCTTTCTCCAGTTCTTTCAGCTGGACCTTGGTGTACGGTATTCTCTTCTTTCTGCCCCGGCGGAAAGGCGAGCCGTCGTGCTGGTGCGCCACCACATCTGCGGACAAAGAGAAGAGGGCAGTCTGAGGACGTGGCTGCACAAGCCGGGACACACTTCTACACTTCAAGCTTTTCTAGCAAAGAAGTTCACGGATATAAGTGTGCCGTGTTGCTTTTAGTGGCTGTGGAATAAAGGGGATCACAGGGAGGCTATGCTAGGAGTTCATTGGCCATCCATCCTGACTCAGACTGAAAACATGGTGGACGTGTGATGTCTGCACATAGCACGACCATGCAGCCTGACCAAATATAGTGTGTGTGTGTGTGTGTGTGTGTGTGTGTGTGTGTGTGTGTGGTCATTGACTCTTTCCTCATTGTGTTGTTTTGGGTCAATTTTATTTCGTCACATAATTTCAATGTGAACAATTGATAAAGTCAGATTTTAGCAGAGCGTCACGTTCACACCAGCCTTCTTTAAAAAAATCACATGACAACACAGCTCATTGGGAACATGCTAATTCATTATAATTTTATAAGTGTTATCGCAATGTTAACAATACAATATGAGCATTTTTAATTAACTAATTGTCAGTTTAACAGATGATTCTCTTGGCACCAGTCAACATATGACCTTTTGATTAATAGATGACATTGCCTTACTGAGCACGGTGAGGCAGACATTTAAATAACACAATCCTCTATGGTAACAGATAAGAAGAGTTCATCTCTGAATTATCTAATAGTAATAATCTGATGGTGCCCTCCGAAGAGCTGTTTATTATTATTATTAGTATTATTATTATTATTATCACTATTTTACGCACCAGTTGCACAAAACGTCCTCCTACACGATGGGATTGTTTGAGCTGTGATTGAAATCAGCTACTCCTCTGCAAAAACGGATCTCAAACATGTAACTTTATTCCACATGTATGCAGACTGTATTTAACTATCAAAGCATATTTATCATGTCACCTAATGGGTAAATCTACAGGGAATGTTTATAATATCCTATATTATTATATGTCACACATTACTAAACACTGTCTGGCAGTAGGCATTTACATTATCATGTAGATAGTGACACAACGTTCCTTCATATAACCTGACTGTACAGAGACTGTAGAGGAGAATATAAACGGTGTATTACCAGCCAGGGCAGATTTCCAGAGGTGTCCGGCCTGTCCTTGGTCCTTGGAGCAGTACATCTGTCCCCCCCAGCCGTTGGTCAGAGCCCAGGGCTGGTAGCTGTCCATGGGGAGCAGGGTGTCATGGCGCGGCTCTCCGGTGCCCAGCGTTTGGACCACCGACACGTCCAGGTAGCTGGCCATGGATTGGTATGGACTCGGGTAGCCGTGGTAAAACGCGAACTCTTTGGCTCGGTGGTTGGAGTATTCGTCAGAGTTCACCGTCGTGTCCATGTACTGAGAGCTGAGCGCAGCTCCGGCCGCCTGGGTACACGACTTCAGAGAACCCCGCCCCATCCTGCACGGATAGTACCCATTACCAAAGTAGCTGTAAGGTAACGCGGTGGCGGCCGAGGAGCTCTGGTGAGGCACGGCGGACCCAGGACACGGTCCGGCCGCGCACTGCTTCCCCGATGACGCGCCTGTCTCACCGGAGCCTGAAGCGGACACATCCACCGTAGAGTAGCCGGCCGAAGAGTGCACCAAGCCAGACGGGTGGCCCCCTAGAGCAGCGGCGGCCGCCGAGTGCGCCATAATGTTGCGGCACTGGCTGGCGGCGAAGTTGCCACTGCCCACCAGCCCCTCCATGTTTTTGTTCAGGTCGTCCAAATTGTTGTCATACACAAACATTACCGTTTCCGCTGGCCAGCGAGGGTTTAGGACCAGGGAGGCTGTCATAGGCGCTCCTTTTCCCGGTCTGGCCTCCGTTCGTCGCCGTTTCCCCTCAGATTGTCCGCTCCTGTGCGCTAAGCTGCTACATTGGTTGAATAAAGTGAAGTGGCGCGCATTTATTCTTCTCCAACCGCTGGCTCTGCTGCTCACACGTTCCTCAGGTAGTTCTTTGTACCGTCACGCGCATTGTCATAGCACGCATGCTCTGCCTTGGTGCACCGTTTTGTGACGGTGCTCGCTCGGAGGCAAAGACTCCCAGTAACCGGCCGGCCGACCAGTTACATCCCAGCCGCAGCCTTGACGCAACAAGCCCCTGGGACCATGAAGGGAGGGAGGGCGCGTGTCCATTGGATGAGACCGGACGGTCACGTGACGGGACAAGAGAAAAAACCAGGGGAGGAAGAGACATGTTGGGGATTGTCAGTCACAGAAAAAATGTTTTTATGAGGCTCGAGCTGTGGCACGAGAAGAGCATGAGCTTCGTGATGCGGTTCAGCTCACTGAATGTGCCGGGTTTCCTCGTGCAGCTGCAATATGTCACACTCAAGTCTCTGATCTCCAGAATGCCATGAAGAGTGACATTATCATTGTGAGTTTAGACACCAAAATATAAATCAGTTGAACACACGCGTTGAGTTTTGCGTAGAGACTCATTAGGAAAGCGCGCTTATGCAGACGGAATTAATAACTGATTTCTGACAGCGACGGTGAATACACCTGCTGTAGACACAAGGCTGAACAAATAAATAATAATAATAATAATATATATTATATATATATATATATATATATATATATATATATATATATATATATATATATATATATATATATATATATATATATATATATATTCTTGTAAATATCATAATTTGTTTGAATCTTGTGCACTAATGTTCAATATTACACAGCGTTATGGACACATTTAAAGACTTAAAACCGGCGCTGCCAAATGCATGAAAAAAGTTTATCGTCATAAAAGTATTTTAAAAATCCTAATATAAGCGGGGCATTTACTGATTTTCAAAAGAAACATTTGATTATTAAAATAATTGTACCCGCTTGGACATTTCTCGGACTGACTTTATGTGCGCTCTCACGCCGCCTGACTGGAGGAAGCATAAAGGGGATTTATGGAAGGATTTGGAGGTCTTGAGATTTGAGAAATATGGCTTCGGTTCAAAGCGCTTCAGAAAGGTTTTCACGGCACTTCTGAGCCGTGTTACTTGCCTGATCATTTCACTGGCTGCTTATGGATTTGAATTTATGAGAGAGCACCTACTGCCGTCTTAGAGGAATTCTGATTTCTTTCTCGTAGAACTTTGAGGTAATTGAGGATAAACCTCTTCGTACTTTGGATGCACAACTACATCGACAGGTGTAAGATTTGAAATGTTATTGTTGAATGTTAAAACGATGGGAAAATGGCCTGTGGCCCCCCTGACAGGGAGTCTGCATTAATAATACAATGACAGATTTCTTGCTATGATTTTGTTCTGAAGGGAAAGGCAGAAATAAAGTGTCTCAGCAGTTTACTACCCAATCAAAATTGCTGAAATTGTAAACACTGCTTTTCTGAATGAGGGATTTATCCTTTTTTCCGGGTTGTATGTGCCCCCTAACAAAAAAGCTGGCCCAACCTGGCCCCCCTATTAAAACTGGTCTAGAACCGCCACTGATTATACTCATTATTTGACCAAATGATTTGCATCTGCGGACACCATGAAATCATGCCCGCCGCCCAACAATACGAGCCTGTAGGCCTGATGCTTACCTCAGAGAGGACAGACACGATACAAACGGAGTCTTTCTTAGTTAATGGCTGCAGAAGTGGCCATGAGTTTTATTTCATTCTGGTTATATCTGGTTTGACTTTGTTTTAGTTTTGGTTGGATCATCAGTGAATGCGCATCGCTGCTACAGCGAGATACATTCTCTTAATCTTTTTTGGGAACCAGAGGAGCTGGAGAGCCGTGTAACTTAAATTACACTTCTTTATTTTATTTATTTATTTATTTATTTTTTGTATTAGATCTCATTTTAGAAAAGCACACATGAAAGTCATTCGTCCAACACTATCCAGCAGCAGCAGACACAAGGAGCAGGTGTGAAGCGGCTCCAGGTGATGAAGGGCGGAAGCAGCGGGGGACGCTTCCACTACAGCCAGGGGGAAAGTCATCTCCATAACTTTTTTTTTGAGCATACGCCGTGTGAATACTATGATATGTTCAGAGATGACGGCAAGCTGCAAGTGAAGGGGTGAGAAACATCTAAGTATTTATGAGCAATTTAAATGATCTTAAAAATAAACAGCAGTACAATATCAATTTAAAGCTTAGAGCCGTGAGGCGACTTCTTCCTGTCTGTATTAAAGTGACTACAAAAAATAAGAAAAATAGTTCCCTCAAGTTTTTTCCTTTTTTTATCTTCTTGTATTTTGTCACGTTCATCTATTATTTCCCGTTCGAGTGTTTGGCAAATAGGGAATTGATGTAGCCTTTCAAAATAAATCACCTATAAAGTAAATATTTTGAATAAAGTAAGACAGAAATAAGGGATAACTCTTAATTTAACTTTAACTTAATTTGCTGAAAGCTCCAGAAAGAGCCACAGTAAGTAGACTCTACCTTTGTCGTCAAACTGCGACTCCCAATTACAAAATGAAGTTTATTGTTCAGGTCAAACAAAGTAAAAAATAAAATAGCCTAAAACTGAATAACGTGAAATAAATCAGTCAAAGCCGTTTGGGTTCTCTAACATGAAGTCGCCGGCAGAGTGAATATGACTGTACATTATGTATATGATTATTTGTCTGTCCAATATTTGACTAAGAACTGAATATTACTGTGTTTCAGTGAGGACCGAGCTCACACCAACTGCCTCTGATTTCAACTCAATTGTGTCTGAAGTTTTAAAACACTGACAAACATCCGCCCGCCCGCGCGCACACACACACACACACACACACACACACACACACACACAAACCACCCAGACAGTCAGTCTCTCTCCCATAGTGTGGTCTGCTGAGGGGGGTCAGACTGGCCCCTGAGGGTCAAGGTCAAGTTTAACACGGAAAGAGAGAGAGGAGGGGGAGGGGGGTGCAGACAGAAGGAGACATATGTAATGAGCTCAAGTTCAAGGCCACTGCACACCTTGAAACTTCTCCTGTGTGTGTGTGTGTGTGTGTGTGTGTGTGTGTGTGTGTGTGTGTGCGTGTGTGAAAGACAGAGAGAGAGAGCGCTACCTTGCAGATGACGAGGCGGACGCAATGCTGTCCCAGTGATGGCACCAGCCTGACTGGTATAAAGACAAACATCTCGGCCGGTTTCTCCATAAATCATTAACTAAACTTTGAGATTGAACGCTCATCAGAAGTAGACTGAGCCTCATAATTCAACATTTCCCTTCAAAATAAGAGCATTGATGACCCGCAAGCTTTTTTTTTTTTTTTTTACTTCACAATTTATCAACACAGTTTTCAGTGAAGCGGCAGCCGGATCCCCCTCACAGTCAGAGGGACATGCGACCGTGCCGCTGGTGTCTCCTGGTCATTGACACGTTTTAAGGAGCAGCGGAGGATGTGACCGGGGCCGGTAATGAGGCCCGCTGCAGCCGACACAGTGAGAAATACGTTTATATAAGTCTCATCTTCAGCAACACACATGCGTGCATGGGCTGACCTACAACCAGCACGTAGGCCGTCCAGTAATTAAAAAAAAAATCTCATAAAATGAGACGACACTGTAGCCTAACATGTGTCATACGAAACCCCGTGTCTACCAATCAGGAGCCTGTAACATAATAACCGCGTGGATTGAGACGCCTTACAGTCGCCAGTGTTTAAATACAATACTGAAAATGTTTCTTACATTGTTTCGACCTCATATGGTGTCACTGCCAACCTACAAGCAGAGTCCTATAATGCCACCAGCACTGTGCGTTATAATGACTTCGGAACATAATAATGTGCCTCGGAAGATTTTCAGAGGATCTAATCCTAAAACCTCTCCTCACTAACACCACGCACTATTGACTCCGCTATGTTATTGGATCTATCAGTTTGATATGATTCATGTAGACGTTATATTTGTGCTTTATTATTTTCATCTCATGCGTTCGTTAGCGCGCATTCAGTTCAATTCGATTGAAAATACATTATTGGTTGCTCAGACAAAAAAAAAAAAAATGAACCCATCTCAGTCACGCTTTTAGGAATATTCCAAAAATACAGTTTCGATATTTTAGAAGTTGTGAAAATACACTTGGGCGGGACAACATGCTGTATTTCAAACGATTAACGGGGCCCTCCTCTGAGGTGAACATATAATTCATATTTCTTGTTTGTAAATCCTTTGTCATTAGGCATCTGCCGGGATTGTTCCTATTACAGCATCTCCATACTAAATGAATTAATTAAATGCGTGCTACTATATCCTATTTGATGTCAGCCATTTGTCCTGTATTATTGTGTGTCTCGTTTGCGCAGAGCCGTGTCAGTGCGGATCTCTTCATCTAAATATTTACAGCATACTGAGGCTCAGCGGCAGAGGTTAACCTGCACGGTGAGGCAGAAACAGACGACCGAAGACTCTGCTGCTCATTTCGTCTGCTTTAATCTGTAACACAGCCAGTACTGTTACTGAGTGCTCTGTTCTTCGGCTGTAAGTAGGAACAAGCAGAAGTTTTGGGTGGTTGGCACAAGGAGTGATTATCAGGAAACGAGTTGACAATCTGCTGCAAGCTTAAGCTGTCTTCCTGCACTTTGACGTGTAGTGAGAATACTGTCATATATGTCACACACGTGTATCTGCACCTGGCACTGAGCAGCAGAGGCCTCCCGCTGAGGAAACACTTATTCTCATCCTCTGCAGGACTAAGGGCTCGAGCACAGCAGGGTGGTCTTGGTGTTATGTTCACCTCCTTATTAAGTCTTTTTGTATCCTTATTTTTATTGATTTTAAACAAGGTACATTTCTTTGAACATATGTATTCAGTTATGTCGAAAAGGTACACTAATTGCCCACCTCCCAAATACCCACCCACAAACTCTGAGCCAATCAATGATAACAAAATATTAATAACAATAAAATAATAACAACAATAATAATGAAAGAAATACATAAACTAATAACAAAAATAATAACTATAATAATACTGGTTTACAATAAAAATGACAGTAACATTACCCATACAACAAATAATAAAAAGATTAAAAAAATAAAAAATAAATTAAAAAAATGATTAAAAAAAAAACAGTCAGCAAAAACACATACACAGACAAATATTGATTCCAAAAATGTAATGAATGAATCCCATATTTGATGAAAAATATGTTTTTTGTGTTTAATGGCATATGTAAGCCTTTCTGTCGCTATACATGAGGATAGTTCATTGACCCATAGGTTCACAGATGGACAACAAACACTTTTCCACTGTCTAGCAATAACATGTTTCACATGTAGTAAGCAGAGGTTGACCAATTTGCTTTCATGTGTTCTAAAGGATAACGCTTCCGGGATAAGACCAAGGATACACAGGGCATACAGGGATTTTTTTCTGGATGATGCAAGAAATTATCTCAACTAAGTCTTTCCAAAATGTTTGAATATGTTTACACGTCCAGATACAATGAAACAAAGTCCCTTTCTCTGTCGTACATTTTATACAGGTGTCCAGAATTTTAGGGTTAAACTTGTGGAGTTTTTCAGGAGTTATATATGTTCTCATGAGCCAATTATATTGAATCAACCTCAACCTGCTATTAATAGTCATGGTTTGTGCTTGACAACATGCCTTTTCCCATTCTAGTTCTGTAATGTCTGTCTGAAAATCTTCCATCCAGGTGATTCTTTCATAGTTTGAGGACTCACTTGATGACCTTAGCAGTTTATTGTATATTTTGGAGATTGTCCCTTTGGCATAGGGGTTGGGTGTTACCAGTTCTTCAATACCATTTAAAGCAGGAGGTTGATATGATTGGCTCCTAGAATGAATGAAACTCCGTATTTGAAAATATTTAAACAAATGATTCCTGGGAATCTTAAAATTATCTTTCAGATATTCAAAAGACATAAGGGTGTTATCTTTAAAGAGATCTGAAATATTCTGTAAACCAAGCTGTGCCCACAGTTTAAACCCTGGATCTGATGTACATGGTGTAAATCTTACATTACCCCAGATAGGAGAAAAATATGATATCTCCCTTGGTTCTCCAAACATCTCTTGTGATCCATGCCAAGCTGTAATTGCGGTTTTAACAAATGGATTGATTGTATTCTGCTTAAGTTTTTTGAGAGAGTTAGAATATAGGTACCTGTCCAAGGTTAATCCTTTCGCATGCAGTTCCTCTATCTGAACCCATGGCAGATTTGAAGGATTAGAAAACCAAAAGAGTGCAGATCTAACTTGGGCTGCTCTGAAGTACCATAGTAGGTTAGGTAGTTGCAACCCTCCGCTATCATAAGGTAGATATAGTGATGTTTAGCGAAGTCTTGGTCGTCTTTTATTCCAAATAAAATTTGTGAATGTTTTCCTCACGTTGGAAAAAAAGGCTGGTGGGGGTGAAAGAGGGATAGACTGAAAGAAATATAGACATTTTGGAAGAATGTTCATCTTAATAGCATTGATTCTGCCTATTAATGTGAGGGGGAGAGACATCCATCTATTCAAGGTATCATTTACATGTGAAACAATGGGGTCATAGTTACGTGGGATTATGTTTTTTATTTGAGGAGTAATAATAGTCCCCAAATACTTAAACCCATCTTTAGATACTGAGAAAGGGTGCTGAATTACTGGATTATGTCTTTCTTTTTCATTGAGGAAAAGTATTGAAGATTTGGATTGATTGACCTTATATCCTGAGAATGCTGATATCCTGATGTTCTTGGCCAGAAATATCAATTCCCTTTATCCCCGGGTGATTTCGTATGGCTATTGCCAGGGGTTCAATAGACATCACAAGTAGTAGAGGGGACAGATGGCAACCCTGTCGGGTACCACGGGACAGCTTGAAGGGTTCTGAGATTAAATTATTTGTAACAACTTCAGCTAATTGTTCACAAAACAATAATTTAATCCATTGACATAGTTTAGGTCCAAAATCTTGAGTTTTTTAAAAAAAGAAAATGTGCATGTCGCCCTCCTGCAGGAGACACACCTTTCACCTGACGAGCATATGAAGCTGAGGCGTGACTGGGTCGGACAGGTGTTTCATTCATCCTTCACCAGTAAAAGCAGAGGCGTTACCATCTTAATAAACAAGCATTTTCCCCTGGTAGATATAGAATCCATTTCTGAAAAGTCCGGTAGATATATAATGTTGAAGGGCTGTCTCCATGGCCAGCGTTTCTCATTCCTGAATATCTACTACCCACCAGTACATTCGCATGATTTCATTTCTCATGCTTGTTCTTTATTTGCTGAATGGATTTGTGAAAACACAGTGATTGGTGGTGATTTCAATTGTTATTTTTCATCCATGATGGATAAATCACCTCCAATGCAAAACATACTGTCTAAAAGAGCTAAAGCTCTCTCTGAAACCTGCTGTGAACTTGACCTGGTTGACACCTGGCGTCTTCTACATCCCGGTGATAGGGAATTTACATTTTATTCCGCGGTGCATAGAACAAGTAGTAGAATTGACCTTGTTTTTACACCCAAAAATTCATTGGGAAATATTAAGAGTTGTGAGATTGGGGATATTATTATATCTGACCACGCACCTGTTTACATAGGGTTAAATTATTTGAATCCTCTATCTCAAACCCGGCCCTGGAGATATAGCGCTTTCCTGCACCACGACCCTAATTTTGAGACATTTTTAAAAGATCAGCTCAATACTTTTTTCGAACTTAACAGAACGCCTGATGCTTCCCCTGGTCTCCTCTGGGATACCATGAAAGCCTACACTCGTGGTTTAATTATATCCTATTCTTCTGGGTTAAAAAAACGAAATCAAGCAGAACAAAGGAGACTGGAGCTTGATCTACATGAACTCCAGACTAAACATAACTCTTCCCCATCTGAAGATCTTAGGAAAGAGATACTGGTGGTTAAATCCGCTCTAGAAGGCTTATCAACGAAGAAGGCAGAGAAATCTATATTTTTTATGAGGCAAAGATTCTATGAATTTGCTAACAAACCTAACCGATATTTAGCTAATCTTCTACGTAATAAGGCCCCATCCCAGAGTATTCCATGTGTTAGAGATTCATTCGGCCTACTCCAATATGATAATAAAGTGATTAATGATACATTTAAAGCATTTTACAAGCAGCTGTATACCTCACAATTTAATCCTTCACTGGGGTTAGATATGGCGGATTTTTTCTCAAGGTTGGATTTACCAAATATTTCAGATACCCAAAGATCTGATTTATCTAAACCACTGACTGCAAGCGAAATTATGAAAGGTATTCAGCTACTCCCAAACAATAAAACCCCTGGCCCTGATGGATTTAGCGGCGAATTTTATAAGAAATTCAGCTCGATTTTAATCACTCCCTTATTTGAAATGTTGCAGTCTTCTTTTGAGGCTGGGACTCTCCCTCCCTCCTTGATGGAAGCTAATATCTCTCTGGTTTTGAAAAAGGGAAAGCCACCTGAGGAATGCTCTTCGTATAGACCTATATCTGTTTTAAACCTCGACTTGAAGATCATTGCAAAAGTCCTTGCCTCCCGTGTAGAAAAGGTCCTTCCCTCTGTCATTGCTATCGACCAATCTGGTTTTATTAAAGGGCCCTCTCTGATTTGTGTCCTAAATGTCAATCTGCTACAGGCTCTTTTTTTCACTGCTTGTGGGGCTGTCCTCTTATCCTGCAGTTCTGCAATACAATCATACAGCAGCTCAACCTCATCTTTAAACGCCATTTGCTTCTTGGTCCAAGGACTTGTTTGCTGGGACTCAATGATGAACTTCCTGCTGATTTACACAATAGAGACCTCCTTCACATTCTGCTGCACTGCGCCAGGAAATCTATCCTAGCCCTTTGGATCTCTGATAAAGCCCCATACCTTAATCAGTGGTTAAAAATTGTGTCCAGTATTATTCCATTTGAAGCTTTCTCTACAGCATTAAAGGACAGACCCTTTTTGTTTTTTCGTACTTGGGATCCATACTTTGATTACTTAGGCTTTAATGCCCCTCAAAGGATGAGATCTGGACTCACTGACCTGGCCTGGGTACGAGACACTGGCCCGCTATCATCAATTTAGTGGTAAACAGATGATAGAATTGCTTTAGATGCTCTCTCCCCCATAATATTATTATTATTTTTTTATTATTATTTTTATTTTATTTTATTATTATTATTTTTATTTTTTTTATTTTCTTGTCTGTATATCTTGTATTTTGTATAAGCACCTTGCTGATCATGTCTTGTTTATGTTTCTGTGCTGTCTGTTTCTGCTTTGCGGAGTTTAATAAAAATATTGTTAAAAAAGAAAAAAAAAAAAGAACTTCATTATTAACACTCGGGGATATTTCTGTTCCATTGCAGATCTACTTGGGAGCCTGCCAATTCGATGTGCTCGTTCAAATATAACTGGACTTGATAGTGATGCTCTAAACACTTCAGGTAGCCATTCTTCCAGAAATTTCACAGCATTTCTCCCCTCTGCCTTTTCATGGAGGTTTACCAGGCGAAGGTTGCATCGTCTGTTTCTGTTCTCCAAGTCCTCTATTCTGGAGTTGAGCAGCTTCACTTGGTTCTCCATAGTTTGCACGGTTTTTTGCATACCACTGACCTTATCTTCTGTATTGCTAATTCGGTGTTCGGCTTCAGAAAGCCTAGCTCCAAAGTCACGTATGTCCGTCTTTATGTCTTGCATGGCAGACAGCACACCGTCAAATCGGGAGGTGAAAACATCTTTCAAGTCTGAGATGGCCTTCATCACCTGGCTTTCTTCATTAGCCATAGCTTCTGCGCCTAGCAAAATGTTAGCCTCCTCAGGCGCTTCTCCCTTTTTGTCGAGATTCTTCTTAATTGTTGTCTTTCGAGTCGCCATCTATGTTATTTCCTCGTCTTAAATGCCATATAGTCACTCAATTTTGTTTTGTTTTAGAGTTTTGAAACAGCTAGTAACAGGATTTAGGATGCCCCTTAGTGAGAGCTGCTTCCAACGCAACCTACTCACTCGCCGCCATGCTGGATCCCCCCCTCCTTATTAATTCTGTTCTCATCCATCCATCTATCCATCCATCCATTCATCAGTGGGATCATCAGTCTTTATCATATCTTAATAGTCAGTCAGTTAGTTCATTGACAATACAAGACACTAAACATAAGCTGATTGTGAGAACATAGTTGCAGTAGGAAAAAGAACAGAAGGTTTGTGTTATGTGTCAGTGATCTCATACAGCTTTGCTCCTTGAATCCCTGCTTTCATTTGGGGATTTCCTATACATTTACCAGCTATAGATAGATAGATAGATAGATAGATAGATAGATACTTTATTTATCCCGAGGGAAATTCAGGTATCCAGTAGCATACAAAATACAAAACATACATTAAACATACATTAAACTAAAATTAAAAACGTATAAACAGTAAACAGTGCAAATGGAGTGGAGTGCGAATGGAGTAAAACCAGTGCAAATGGTTGTGCAGATAGAGGTAGAAATTGTCCATTGTCTATTATCTATTGTCCTCCCTGCCTTTACTGAGAGCTGTTGCACGGTCTGATGGCCAGGGGGACGAAAAAGTTTTTGAGTCTGTTAGGTGGAGCTGGACTGGGACAGCAGTCTGCCACTGAACACACTCCTCTGCCTGGTGAAGGTGTTGTGCAGAGGGTGGTGGGTGTTGTCCAGTATGGACAGCAGTTTGTCCAGGGTCCTTCTTTCTGCCACTGTCACCAGAGAGTCCAGCTCTGTGCCAACTACTGAGCCAGCCCTCCTCACCAGTCTGTCTAGTCGACTGGTGTCTCTCTTCTTGCTGCTTCCTCCTAAACAAACCACAGCATAAAAGAGGACGCTGGCCACCACAGACTGGTAAAAAATATGCAGCAGTTTTTTGCAGATGTTGAAGGACCCCAGCCTTCTCGGGAACATGGTCACAACATTAACACCTGGTTCTACATGGATTACTCACCAACTACTAAATATTTTCATTCTCTGAATAGATTCAATATGTGTGTGTGTTAACTTTTTAATGCATAGTGTTATATGATGCAGTGACAGCTCCAAGATTTCTTAGACCTCTGACAGTTTCTATGGGGGATATCATCGAAGCTTGCAGGAGTGTCTGTGTGCTGCTGCAGCTGAAGAAGGCACTGACAGAAAACACATGAGAAAAGGATAAACACAGGAGCCACGCTCCCCTTTGCACCAGAATTAGCTGGTATGCCCTTCAAAAGGTATAGTGCCATTACTGACCTTTTTGTTCTGTCACCCTTAACAGTTAGGTTGGCTAAATACCTCTTCAGCTCTACTTAATAGCCAGCCTATTCTGCAGTTGCAATGCATTCTGGTCTATTTTCTGAATAGTTCTTCATCCTCCTCTGTGCCCTCTGTCATCTGTGTCTGCTTGGTAGATTTCTCCCTCTGCTACATGTCATGGTGAGAAGTCACACCTTGATTCTGAGAGATTGACACCAAAACTCTCCATAAAGATGAACACAATAAAGATAAAAAAGTTACATTAAGATTGGAAGATGTGACCAAGAGATGTTTTTGAACAGTGTTTAATGTTTCAGGGAGAATCTTCTTTTTAAAGGTCCCATATTATACTGTTTTTCATCAATTTCACACAGCTGTCAGAGGTCCAACAACTCTGTATTCGATATGTATTGCCCCAAACACATCCATGGTCCTGAACTCCAGCTGTCTAAAAGTCGCTCTGCTGAGGTCTGTTCACAGCACTCTGTTTCTGTGCCTGCACCTTTAAATGCTAATGAGTTCCGTCTGTCAACGCCTACTTGGGGAGCCTTGCCTGCTATGTCACTCTCAGGGAGAGGAAGCCCCTTATGCTAACGATAGCATGCGCTAATGTTTACGGTGGATGTAACACTATGGCTCACAGAGATTTTTTCGTTCAACCGAACCAGTTTGACCCAGAATCGGACCCAGAAGGAGAGGCTCCTGAAGTATTACAGACTCTGCGGCTGCAGCAGGACGTTTCAGAATGATTACTTTGGCTGAATAATGTTAGTTTGTTTGTATGTGTTGTTACAGCTACTGCCATGTAGCTAATGGCTAACAGCTAGCGAAAGCTGTGTTTGTCTCCAACACAGTCTCCAAACTGTTATACACTGTTCGCGTCGTCTCTGTCTCCAGTCTGCACATGTTTCCAGACTTTCTACTGTGACAACCAAGCTCCATCATAATATTATTAACATTAAACTCGCTTCAAATGCCATTGCATAGCGGACCGAAGTGGAGCTAACTAGTTAGCCAGTTTCAAGCTGACTTCACCATACTCGTCGGCAACTGTAAATGCTATCAAACCGCAGCGACACTTATCGCTGGCTCGGGTGCAGTTGCTGGGTCTGGTATGGTTGAGACTGATCCTTTTACGAGGGTCAGTGTTGAGGCAAAGCCAGCTTTGTATTGACTCTCGTTACTGAAGCAGTCCGACGTGAGGTGGTTAGCACACACATACAAGCTAACACGAACCGCAGCCGGCACGTTGTCATTAAAAATGAAACACAACCACGGTCTCATCTGTTGTTCTGTAGCTGGGACAGAGTATAGGCACTTCTGTTGATTCATACACCAACAACAGAGCAATTGCGTGTCTAGCTCTGAGCGACAACGTTGTGAAACACTGCTGTCTTGTGAGCACACTCATACAGCACATTGGGAACAGCTGTGGATACATTCCCATTAAAAATAAAATCCATCCATTGAGTCCTCAAGACCCCCGATGAGGGAGGTTTAAAAAGACTCTGGTGCGACAGAGCAACCGCTTCTTCCCGGTCGTACATTCGCCATTTTCTAACCGAGCGGAAAAAAATGGCGCTGTTTAGATAATTCCTTCGGGTGTGGCAAACCTTCACCTGGGGCGGTGCCACCAACCTAGGGGGACGCGTCTAATCTGTCAGTGATGTCACCGACAGACTATCTTCAACTGGCCTGTATAAACACACATTTTCTAAAGGCGGAGAAAGCAAAAAAGGGAGAGGATGAACTTTTTTCATGCCAGGGGGGATTGTAGACAGGCCGGGGATGCATATTATTGATAGAAAACCGCTCTAAGGTGTATTTTGCATAATATGGGACCTTTAACATTTTTGGCAAAAGAACACTAGAGAGCCCTTTGTTGCCTAATGGCTTACATTTACGTACATACACATACACAAAACTAAGCTGAACATAATAATAATAATACATATACACTGCACTCAGAGTCACCTTACAGTGGAACAACAAAGCACCATGATGCAAGGTATTTTCATCTTCGTAAACAAAATAAAATCTGCACAAACTTTTCCTTTAGCTTTCAATGACAACCAAGCAACCACTGAAGAATATCATGAGATGCCATTGAAAAGCTCCACAAAAGACCAGTGAGTGGACTGTGGGGTCTGTTGTTTCCAAGGTCAAGAATAAACTTTCATCATTAACTCTCTAAAAATTTCTTCTTTTTTTTTTAACATTTAACACACGGTGAAAAAGTAATAAAGCTAGTATGATATGTGACATTTACCATTTGTGGTTTCTTTCACTGTTCTTTAGTATTTAGTTGTGTGAGTGTTAATGCATTATTTTATTAATTTCATTTTTGTATTATGTTTAAAGCTTTCTGAGCTCAGCTTTGAGAGAACATGGGTCAAAAGACCACCATGCAATGTTTTGTGCCTGCTGCCAGTATGCAGCGCGGTTGTCGCTCTGCCTCCTTGCAGCAGCCAGCAGCCAGCCCTCCTCTCATTCAGCTTTCTACTTAATTATTACTGCAACTCATTAAAATGCCTGCAGCAGTAGCTGACGCCTGTCTGAAACCAGGTCATGAAACTGAAGAAATTGTAGCTTGGAGCAGCCGGAACCCTGTTCCTTTCTTTAGCCTGCTCTCCTTGATGTTCACCAGAAGAGACAAACTGTTGTGAAGGTTCATGAACAGCCTGCTGTCTCCATACTGGCATCAATACTCACACCCTGAATGATGTGTTACACACTAATGTGTTGCACTTATTGACAGAGCAAAGATCTTGAGTTTATCATTGAAGTCATTGACTAACCTGTAACTAGCTTTGTATGGTTGATGGATCAAAAAAGAAAAAAAAAAATGTTTCTATCTCCAATACAGAGCTTTAGGATCAAGTCATGATGCAGGACACTCTTGAGGGCCTCAGCATCTCAGATGGGCTTGCATTTTAGAGGTGCATCAAGCTGCTGACCCCACTCGCAGGATTAAGTTCTGGCACCTAATGTTTCTGCAAACCTCTGACATAGGCTTTATACCATTTGAACATTTCAACAATTCGTGTCATATCACGTTCCAATTACATATT
Organism: Sparus aurata; assembly: GCF_900880675.1. NCBI lineage: Eukaryota > Metazoa > Chordata > Actinopteri > Spariformes > Sparidae > Sparus > Sparus aurata. Next base: position 2,545,260 of record NC_044209.1, on the reverse strand, counting down.
TATGACCTGATTCTAATGTCTGCAGGTGAAGGGGATAGTGGCGGAGGCACTGGCAAGCTGGTGACTGCAGTGCGAGAGTGCGTTTTAGCACTACGTGTGATACCACATTTGTAGTGACAAAAACTGGATGTTTTTGATGGGAAGTCGGGACATCTCCAGCCATGTTTGTGGTGACAAAACAGGTGTTTCCTAACTCTAACCCTGACCAGTGGCTTTTGTGCCTAAACCTAAGTAGAACATGGCCTGCTTTCAGGCAGGTTTCTTCTTCTGGTAGCTCAGCCTTGGGTGTATCAATCAATCAATCAATCAATCAATCAAAGCTTTATTGTCATTTTGTTGTACCAACAAAGCAGCACAACAAAAATGAGATTACGTTTCTCCAGGATCAATAACAGAAGATAATAAATACCACACAATATATAAATATAATAATTTAAAACTAACACTATGACTAAGGCTCGTGAAGTGCATCAGTGCACATGCTCCAGATCAGCAGTTCATCACTCTAACAGCTTGTGGAAGGAAGCTGATGATAAGTCTGTTAATTCGACATTTATGACTCCGGAACCGTTTTCCTGATGATGCTTTTAACATTGTATGACACAATATAATTCTTGTCACCATAATCATCTCTGCATCATCATGTTTTAACTGAGTCAGCACTAAACGACACCATACTGGTTCAGTGGACACACATTTTATATATTTTTCCTTCGTTAACTTTAAATGGCTTATACATAAAACCAAGGAATATGCACATGAGCAACAAAAGATGTGATGGAGAGGGGGAAAAGCCCTCAGAGGGGCTTGACGTGGGCTCAGTGCAATTATGACATTAGTTCATACCCCCCCACAAGGAAAAAGAACAGCTGTCCAGAATTGGGTCGGTAAGGTAAGGCTGATTGGCCTTAATGCCAGTCAGTCATGATGAGTCGCGTCTCGTCACCTCTGCTGTGTCTGCAGGTGAGCACTGTGATGCATGTCTCTCTCCCCGGCCGGGAGAGTTATCATACCGTAAAATACCAAATAAAAGCCGGGGCGTTTATTTGTTTCACTCACTTAACAGACCAGGCGGCAATTTGGGACAGGCGTTTAATTCCTTCCTCACAAAAAGTCCGGGATGAAAAAGTCACAAACTTCTCCAGCTTCTCGGTGAATTCTCTGGCATCATTCTGCAAGTGAAGTTGTTGCGGCGGAGGAAACGATTCAGCCAACCAGCACAGCTGCAAACTCCTCATCTCTGCTGTCACTCACGGTGGTGGACATTTGTTTCACCATCGTCCTGATCATTTTGCGGGACACTCTCTCGTGGCGTGCCCGTTTGCTGATAACCCATCCCCGCATGTTTATCTCCAGCTCCTCGCTAGCCTTCTTCCTCCCTCCGGCAGGCAGCCTGGCCCTGCTGCTGTCCTCCTCGGACAGACGCTGAAGCTCAGTTTGATTTTTTCACCAATCTCTCACTCTCTTGGGGTCGACAGAGAAACTCTAGCGGCTGCTTCTCCCGAGTTTTCCTCTGCATATTTTACGAAAGAACGTTTGAATTTCAAGTCGTACTTTTTATTTTTTTGCTGCACCGGAGCCATGGTGATCATCAATGTGATACTGACTGACAGAAAGCGCAACACGTGAAAAAGGCGAAGAAGAAAAACATGCAGTGTCAGTAGTCACGTCTTCTTCCTTGATTAAAAAAAAAAATGAATTAGACTCGGCATTTATTTAGGAGCGGCTCGAATTCATGTAATTCACACAGAAAGTTGCGCTGCCGCTCCTAAAGAGACGTGACGGTAGACGTCATGATGATGACGTCGGGGTGTTTCCCAGGTGTTTCCCCTGCGGTTATTTATCAAAATATACACCTGCACCCGGCGTTTAAAGGGGACCCTGCGGTAAATTGAAACCCGGCTATTATTTGGTAATATACGGTACATTTACACCCGCTCTGTACGCCGGAACGGCGGCGGCCATGTGCATCCTGGACGCGGAGTGCTGTGTGTCTCCTCTCTGCTCTGACTGCAGGCTGGACTGCTGCGCGAGGCTACTGAGAGACTGACCGCCTGTGAGTGCTTTTGTTCGCGGGAGGGACTCACGGCAGCACCCGCTGCTCGTTGAGCACAGTAACTGCGGAGTGATACGTGCTTTCAAGTCAGAGTCTACAAACACCAAAAAAGTCTCCAATAACACCAGTAAAAGTCACTAGATTTGTCGGTAGTCGCTTTTGACAAAAAAAGTCGCCACAAGGATGATTTGTTTGTGTGTTATAATAGTCCAACCACTTGCATTTCGACATGGGGGGAATTTTCGTGATTTTTTTTTTATTTATTTATTTTCAGATTTTTGTTTTCCCTCCCATCCTGTAGCCTACTCGCGCCCCCCCGGGAGAGTGTCCGCGCCCCCCCAGGGGGGCGGGCCCCACCGGTTGAGAACCACTGCTAGATGATTATTAATACACATCTCCTAAGACAAAAAATGGGAGCAAGTTTCGTGGGATGAGTGCTGATTGTTTTGTGTTTATTGTGGGTGGCACATGAAGACTGGTCATCATCCACTGGCTGAATACCAAAGAAAACATGACTTGTTACAGTCACAAAAAACACTTATATTAATTGATTCTTGATTTGATACCTTAGCTATTTCATCAGGGTCTTTACTTGAATAAAAATCAATGGTGTCATCAGAAAAAAAATTCATATACATCAAAGAGAATAATGGCCCGAGGACCAATATAAATATCGTAAAGAGAATATCATTGAAAGTATTTTCATGATGAAGAAAAAAGAAGACGAAGAAGAAGTGGAAGAAGAAGAAGAAGAAGAAAAAGAAGAAGAAGAAGGAGAGGAAGAAGAAGAAGAAGAAGAAGAAGAAGAAGAAGAAGAATCTATATTTGATGACATATCATACAATGTACAACTCAGTGAAACTGGTTAGCTGTATTTAACAAATTTACCCTTGCAGCCAGGGACAGACTCCCGATCTAAGCCAGTGCCTTTTGTCAAGGGTACAGACAGCGCATGTTCTGATGGAGGGAGACCATGCTACCCAGAGGAAACCCACGCAGGCACAGAAAGACCATGCACACTCACACAGAAAGGCTCTGCCCCAGCGGAATCTGAATCCAGGACCTTCTTGGTGTGAGGCTAGAGTGCTAACCACTGCACCACCAAAACCAGAGTAACTCAGACTTGCTTTAACTCCAAGATGGAATAATTTTCTGAAGGAAAATGGAACGAGTAACTAATTTTAAATTGCCAAACTGTGAATCTACACTGTAAGACCTCTGCATGTTTGATGGTATAGATGAAAACAGGCTTTTCGATCTCATGTGCCAGAGCATCAGATTGATGTCTGATGACTGTGCGGCAGTAAAGCCTGTTTAAAGGAGGAGACCTCCTCAGTCTTCTCCGACGATGTAATAGAATTATGCTCATGTTTTACCGGATGATGAACTGGCTGCTGCTGTCATATATTACAGGTCTTTTTTTCTTTTTTTTTTTTCTTTCACAGAGCTGTGATCAGTTAGCTGCTATTTGCTGTACTCTCTATTAAAGGAGAAAAAAAAAGAGAACACTTCACAGGTTCAACATCACATTTGATGAACAGTAAATCAGTTGATTTTACCATCATACTAAAGACTGATAGCAATGATGAATGATAATGATAGCAATAACTTCTACATAGCATGCTTAGAAATCAGAGTTACAAATATTTAACAATAAAAACAAATATTAAAAGCAGTGAACAGCATCTTTCCAAATTACTTAGTATATTTATCATTCTTCATGTCAACATTTCAACCATAGCAATAACCCTTAACTCTAATATAGGTGATCATATACGATTGAAATGCAGGCTTTAACCCAGAATTCATTGTGAGATGTCCTTGAACTTGACCTTGCTGAGCATTTAACAAGAGGAAAGCAGCTGTGTGTGTGTGTGTGTGTGTGTGTGTGTGTGTGTGTGTGTGTGTGTGTGTGTGTGTGTGCTTGCTAGTGTATCACTGAAGCCAGTCACCAGTCAGATGGAAATATTCAGGAGTTTGATTATCAAAAATCAGGGGGCCGTCCTTGCTGCTATCAAATACAGAAAGTGCAGTTTAATCATGAGAGAAGTCAAATCATGTCCTGCTGCTGGGTTTCCTTCAACAAGAGGCATCTACATTTTCAAATATACAATCCTCATCTCACTGATGAACTAGCTCATGATGTTTCTGCAGCAGTGGATCAGTGTGCGGGCCAGCTTCTGAGGAACACTGAAGTTTGTCACCCAATGAAATAAAGCAATAATGAATTTAGTCAAAAGGCAGCTGCAGTGAGCCAGCAGCAACACTGTACATTTACTACAGCGATGATGTTGGAATAGCAGACCTGAGACAGGTCGCCAGTTGATTAAAAAGTCATCTGCAACAATTTTGATAACTGATTAAGCTAAAATCAGTGAAGCTAAAATGTCAACTATTAACTTACTCCAGTTTTAATATCATATTTCATCTTCTACAACTCTTTGGGTTTTGGTTGCTGGCTGACAAAACCAGACATATTAGGGCATTGTTGACATTTCCAAACACCTTCATGTAGACAAATTGTGTGTCTGTCCACCCTGGAAGGAGGATCTGAGCAGTCTTCCCATGTCAGAGGACTTTTGTGGGCTGTTCTTTACTCAGTTCAAGGGTCGAAGAAAATAGGATGTTCTATATTTGAGGCAGATTTGGAGCTGTATAAATAAAACTGACTTGACAAATGATGAAATGATTACTTAAGAAATCACATTAATGGATTATTTTCAACAACTGTTAGCAACATATGAAGAAGTATGATCATAGATATTGTGAAACTATACTAGGTTCACTTATACATTTCAAATCACATCAGATCACATTGAATTCGTTAACAACAGAGAAGATGTTGATGAGAGAGAATCAGATCAAGGATTTGAACAGAGGTGAGGGTGAAGCGGCAGCAGACTCCTCTGTCTGCTGTATCATTATGTTCACCTCTGATGAAACGAAACATCATCATCAGAATTGTGTGATCGGTCAGAAACGAGTCTGAAATAGAGCTGAAATATCTGAACCGACTGAAAAGCAACCGCGGCTCCTCTCTGCGTCAGGGCGGAAACCACCCAGGTAATGTGGGGCTGAGCTGCAGGCCCACGCAGCGACAGCACACATTTTCATCTTCTTTTCAAGGATTCCTTTTTCAAGTCTATAATCCATAATAATACATGTTTTATAATTATAATTCTATAACAAATAAGACACTAATTTTTTAGAAGGACTTTAGATAATTATGAGAAAGGGTTTATAGTTGTCCACGCTACTCGTACACGTGTGACGCGTCGAATGGATAGATAATATTGTAAATTGAATATACAGTAGGTTAGCTCAGAAATTCTCTGTGATGATTTTTGTAACGAAATTAAGTTTTCATTGGTATTATCACAGCAGTAGCCTATTAATAGCAGCAACAGCAGTAGTAACATAGTAATAACAGGAGATGTGTTAATTGCGGGGTGGCTGAAATAGCCTGAGTGAACTGGTCGTCACGCCCGGACTGAAAACAAACGTATCAATTCATTCATTAAAATCCAGCTCCGTCTTACTTCAGCCCTGTTGCAGCATGTGTCCGCTGCAGACCCACATGGCGCATTGGACCCGGGGAACAAATAAGAGCACAGACACTGAACTTTGCTCAAATGGAAAGTCGTAATATTCTCATTTGTTGTAAGCATCATACGTGCTGCACTCTGTCCAGTTAATGCGTGGCTGCTACGATGAGTGTGTCAAAGTGTTGTTTTTCTGTTTTCTTCCTGGTTGTTGTTTCCATGAAGGAGCTGCTGAGCACCACACACTGACCGAGATGACCTGACACTCTACAAGTGTATTGTTATCTTAAATTATAACAAAAACGTAAAATGTAAAACTGAGGGTAATAATTATCAAGGTAGGTGGCGAACACACTCGATTCACAAAACCGCAGTCGGCTTTTCTATTCCACATACGATGAAATAATAGAGTGACTTCAGACCTGCTACCTCCATCCACCCCGACTGATCCCATCACAAGTGGACAGCTCTGAGTCCGTCACCTCACTCTCAGTTTGGTCATGCGTCTGGAGTGACCGCTCGTGACACTCTTCCTCACTCTTCCTCACTCTGCGAATGCACACTACATCACTGAAACACGGGTACGACGTTTTCACGCACGATGAAGATGTCTCCACGCGTGACGTTTGCCGCATCAAAAAACAGCCCGAAGCAGTTCAGAGTGTGTCGTGCAGTGTGTCAGAAGGTTTATATAGTTTCTCCAAACTCAACGACCCACAGAATTCGCAGATTTCCTGAGGGAGTTTTTGGGACTTTCTCCACTGATGACAAAGTGTTAGTAAAACCGTCAATACAATGTGAATAAACGAATAAATAAATACGAGAGTGAGTCAGCGGTCAAAAAGTGTCTGCATGTGCATTCAAAACAGGATTAGGATTTTTTATCTTTTTTAAATACTTGTTTATCTTGATGTTTATATTGTCCAAACGAAGAGCTGCTAACTGTGTTTCGTTGTTTCTGAAACAATGACAATAAATATATATTCTATTCTATTCTATTCTATCCTACAAAGTTCTTCTGAACTGGAGACCTGTCTGGAGTTCTCCCCACCTCCAGACCTGCGATGTCAGCTTTGATCAGTTCAAGCCCGCCGCGACCCTCTGTGCAGAGGCTCCCAAACCTTTTTGCCCTGGATGGGCAAAATTGAAACATAACTGTGGACCACGGGCCAACAGAGTCACCTGTTGAATTGCATTGTGTTGTATCGCAAATACACAAAATGGTAGCCTACATGTGCCTGTATTAAAGTGTCGCTCTGCCAGCTGTCCTCAAATTGTGAAAAATTAGGGTTCCACACATCTAAAGGGCTTATAGACTTAATTAGCAATTCTATGTTACGTTTATTAAAAAAAGAGAAAATATTATTATTATTAGTATTATTATTATTATTATTATTATTATTATTATCATTATTATTATTATTATTATTATCAATGCTAGTAACATCTGGCAGGCCAAATTTAAACCTTGTACTTGGCCAACTTTAGCCTGGCGCCTGGGTTGCCCTACACTGTAGATGGATAATGAATGGATGGACAGACAAAGTTATTCTGTGGAATTTGTCTTATAAGACAATCACTTTAGAAATGCCATGATACCATTTATTAAATTCAAATAAAATACTCAAAAAGAAGTATTGACAAATTATAACAAAATAAATCAAACATATGTTCATTATATAACAAAATATGGACAACCGCAAAATTATGTGATGACATAAAAAACAGTTATATTAATCAAAATACGAATTGAATCAGCACCATACACCTTGTTAAGCCCTCGTTCCATGTTGTTTCTACAGTTTTCTGCAGCATTATAAAATGTACTGTGACCCTTGACCTCCTTACTGTTGAGTGTTCATCACAACTGAAGCTGATCATTCTGTTACCAACATACTCTCTGGAATCTGACACATCTTTAAAACAATGAAACATACACAAATTAGAATGTCTCTCAGTAGAACGAATACCTCCGCCATGGTAATTCAATCAAGCTATATCAAACTGGAGAGCACTGTATCACTGTAACTAAAACCACCCATAACTGTGAACCATAATTCAAGCTCACCAGATCTGCATCAAAGTCAGTGGCGGTTCTAGACCAGTTTTAATAGGGTATTTAATAGCTTTTTTGTTAGGGGGCACATACAACCCGGAAAAAAGGATGAATCCCTCATTCAGACAAAGCAGTGTTTACAATTTCAGCAATTTTGATTGGGTAGTAAACTGCTGAGACACTTTATTTCTGCCTTTCCCTTCAGAACAAAATCATAGCAAGAAATCTGTCATTGTATTATTAATGTAGACTCCCTGTCAGGGGGGCCACAGGGGGGTCCAGACTCAGAGTTACGGGGGCACTGGCCCCTGTTGGCCCTCCCCTAGAACCGCCCCTGATCAAAGTGTACTAACTCTTAGATACCAACCAACTTAATACACCTGATCTTTTTTTTTTTATTATTATTTTTTCTACGATAAGCCATACATTATTACCTCAGAAATGCATAAAAATATTACAAAACGCTGCCTTTTGTTATATGATACTCTGCAGGAAATGTCAGAGTGTTATATGTCACACTTTCTGGACTGAAAACATGTCAGGGGCAGAGGAAGGTTCCCTGTTTGCCAGTTATGGCTGTTTTTGACAACTATGATTGCAGATGTTATCAGGATCCCAATTTATGCGGACATTAGCATTGTAATTCACCAGTGACAACTCTGTTTGCTAACAGACAGAATGTTATTGAGGCCAGTTAACATTATTGTTGTTGTTTTTTCATTTATTTTTCACATGCTGCTTTTTTTAAAATTGCTTTATTTGTATGTATTTGTTGTATTTATTTATTTTTACATTGTTGGCATTCTGTGGACAGCAAAGGAAGCATTTCATTGTACAGAGAAACATGTTTTCTGACTGTGCATGTGACATTAAACACTTTGAATCCTGAATCTGTGATGGCAGGTCTCTGGGTGATGTTCTGTTCCCTCTGCGGCCAATAGGAGGGAGCCTTGTACCTCAGTCTGCAACTCAGGTGATCATCCTGGCTCACAGAGACATTTATAAAGAACTGTGACTTACCTTGGTGTAAGATAATGCAAATTTATAAAGATCAGAAATTGTTTTTTAAAGGGGCATTGCATTCCTGGCTCCTTTGTGCAGTTTGGTGGAAATGTTTTTATCCCTTATGGATATCTGTTAAGACATACATAATGTGACAATACTTCTGATGGAAGTGACGATGAAAATAAACCAGCAGACAATCCATTTAGGGTAAAAAAGTTAACTATTTATATGTTGCTTGGAAAAGACATGCTAAATGTACATTTCTAAATGAAGGAAACATAATGTGAACATTTGTCCCTGAGTCACATCAGAGATTTCTGTCAATGGTGGTGGTTGTTTAATGGTGTGTTTACCACTTTGACTGCATGATCACTTGTGTATATTTGAGCAGTGATCCCTCAGTGGATCACTACTGCAGTCAGGTTGATAAACAGGCGTGAATACGTATCGACCTTTTAATCCCAAAAGTTAAAAGGTTATTATTGAGCTCTTCTCTGACTGATAAACGGCTCCTTATCAATTTGACATGACTCCATTGTTTACTTCTCCAGAAAGTCAAAAGGAATCTAATAAAACAAGTCAAGTCGGTTTTATTTAAAATCCCAAATCTGCCTTAAGGGGTTTTGCATCCTGCACGGCAAAAATAAAATATAAAAATGGAGAAATCTCAGGAAGAGAACCAGGGGAGGGATCCCTCTTTCAGGACAGACCACCAGCCAGGGAAGAGGGGCTCGGGTCCCATGAGGACCAACATCCAGCAGAGAGAAGCCTGAATAGGAGAAAGAAAAAGGAGGAGAGACTAGGGATACTCATGTGCTCCTGGGGACAGAAGGTTAGCAAGATGCAATAAGATTTGGTTGAAAGTTCCTCTAAAGTTAGTTAATGGAACTTGAATTGAATGTATTTTAGTCTGACTCACTGGACCGTTCTCCAGCACTGACACAGTGTTATGGAGATTTGGCTATATAAAACTAATTTATCTTTTTATTATAAATTCAGGTTCAAAGATTGAACCTCCAGGCTTAAATGTGTATGTACATGAACGGACAATGGCCACACATTCTCTAGGAATAAATATGTTGGTCCACCACTTTGTTCCGAGCTAAAATATCTCAATAATAACAAGATGGATTGGAACTAAATTTTGTCCAGCCATATATTGTTCCAATACATGTTTTATGAGGACAATGACTATACTACACTCTGGCTATACAGGCTATATACATTTCTGTGTTGATAATATTATTCCAAAAAAGATTATCAAAAAATGTCCAAATAGCAAAGACTATATCAAACCTGACATAAAAAAGTGTATTCAGAGGAAAAGGAAGCCTTTAGGAATAAAGATCCTGTAGGATTGAGGGGGGGCCCAGAGAGAACAAAAAGGGAAGTTAAAAGTAGCACGGGAACAGCACAGTACACAGGTTAGGGGGGTCTACTCATCAAAAAGCCCCAAAGAAATCCGGGACTCAATAAAGGAAATGACTAACATGAAAACTGAAAGGAAAATAATGTATATGATAAATGAAAGTAAGAAGGCAAATTAACTAAACAACTTTTATAAAAGATTTGACTCAGATGCTGAGACTAATATTGAGAAGTGTAGGATTTGCTGGGCACTCTAGTATATGATCCATATGACAGAATAATAACAGACACTGAAGATGTAACTAAAATCTTCAAGAAATTAAACTTAAAAAAAGCCTGCGGACCAGATGGCATCTCAGCCTTTACGCTCAAAACATTTGCAGAGGAACTGACCCCAGCCTGGAGCCCCCTATATCAGCTTTCAGTTAACACAGGATAAATACCCAGGTTGTGGACAACAGCAATAATTACTCCAATCCCCAAGAAACCCTGGCCACAGGAAAATAGCGTCTTTGGACCAGTAGCGCTTACTTCAGCAGTTATGAAATCATTTGAACGTATGATGGTCAGGAAAGTAAGGGATAAGGTGCAGGATGTATTGAATCCCTACCAGTTTGCATATAGATATGGTAGAGGAACACTGAACACAACAAACCATCTCTTTTTTAAAATATTTGGAAAATAACACAGCATATGCAAGACTTCTGTTTATGGATCTTACCTCTGCATTAAACACGATTCTCCCTCAGAACATGTTAAGAAAGCTCAAAGAATGTAATATAAATACTTACTTGATCAGATGGTACAGGGGACCCACAAGGCTGCGTAAGCTCAGCTTTTTTATTTACAGTATATACAAATAACTGTCGAAGCCAGCTTCAAGCAACTACATCATAAAAGATTTGGATGATGCAGCCTTGTTAAGTTTACTGACCCGGGATTCAGACACAGCAATCTACAGACCGGAACTAGATGATGTTTTTAAGTGGTGTGAGGAACACAACCTATAATTAAATGTCAAGAAAACAAAATAATTAATCTTCGGTCCAAGGTCACTAGATGACCACAGCCCTGTGCTGATTAACCAGGAGGAAATTGAACAAGTGCGTACATTTAAATACTAAGGACTGTACTTCGATTCTCAGCTCAGATGGACAGATCAGGTAGAGCATGTGTGCTCAAACATTTGTCAGCGTCTGCACTTTTTACGTAGACTAAGGCTACATGGTGTTAATAAGGAAATTTTGTTATTGTTCTATAGGGCCTCGATTGAATCATTTATAAGATACGGAATCACAACTTGGCTTGGTAACCTGCCTGTAAAACAAAGAGCACAACTGCAGAATCTGATTGGATGGGCGGGAAAAATAATCGGTATGCCACCCCCATCCTCTCTCCACGAAAAATTTGAGGAGACAGTGAGGAGGCAAGGCTGCAAAATCGCTGGTGATCCAAATCATCTTCTTTCCAGCGAATATCAGTTGTTGCCATCAGGAAAAAGGTATAAGGGTACCAAAATGCAAGTTAAATAGATATAAACTGTCCTTCATACCTACCTCTATTAAATTATTAAATAGTGCAAGATAGTGTGTGCGTGTGTATGTGTGTGAATGCGTGTATGTGAGTGAGAGGTCATAAAGGGACTGTGCAATAAAACTATGTTATGGGGAAGTGCAATAGAATAATAGGAGTGCAATAAAATGATCAGCGCAATGTAATTAATGATGTTGTATGGGTATATGTGCAATAGGAAGAGCGTGTGCAAAAAGTGCAATGAAAAGTGTGTGTGTTCTGTGCTGATGTGAATTTATGCTATATGTAAACAGACTTCCTCTTCTTTCCTCTTGTTTTATTTAGTTTTTTTGTGCGTTTTGTGTGAAGTGTTTTGTCATATGCTGTATGTGAACATGTGACGTTCTCTTGTGTCCAAACAAATTTCTCTTAAGTGATACAATAAAAGCAACTGACTAACTGACTAATGAGTTTGATGATCATCTGATTTTTCCTTCAACGCTACTGTGATGTCAGAATTATATACTATATACTATAAAAGCAAGGGATCTCTGTCTGTCTGTGTGTGTGTATGTTTGCCTCAAATATCTCTGCGGATCAGGATCAGACTGACCTGAGAGTTTCCACATGGCTGCTGCTTGGTTCAAGGGTGTGAAACATCGCATTTGTTTGGACTGCAATGATACCGTTAATAATTTATTTCAGAAATGCTTTACGAATTCCGCTAGCATTGCTAACCATAGCTACCACAGTCACGTGCGCACCAGAGCCAATCACTGCAGAGCCTACCTTAAGAAACAAGTGGATGTATACCTGCAGCAGCGCGAGCTGGACCAGGATTTTGCCGGCGGTTCGGTCCCTTTCTGTGCATCTAAACTGACTGCTGTGAATTAATGAGACTAAACGAGTCCGGACCGAGTCTGTTCGGGTCTGAGGAGATCCGGAGATCCGTGGACAACAAAGTGGAATCGGAATCTGTGGATGTTCGTGTGTAGCTAGCTGCTAGCTGCTAGCCCACCCACATGGCCCACCTCCCGAGTCGACGCACCGGACGCACCGGCACGTCCAAAACCGGACTTAGGGTAAATAATGTCCGCCACGCAAGTGTGGTTGCTGAGGAACGGGAAGTTGTGTGAGGGACGCCGGCGGTGATACAGACAGCGACAGAGATAGCGAGTTTTGAGAGTTGAGAGATTTGTGACATATAGCGTGTTGGGAGTATATAGTTAGTGTGTAATGTAGTGTTTGGTGTAGTGTGTTTAGTGTGTAGTGTAGTCGTTTTTTTGTGTTGTGAGTCAAAACAAGGAGGAGACTGCTGAATGTGGAGCAGGCAGGAATGAGCTGAGGAGCCTGAGGCATTGCCTGCATTTAAATTTAAATAGTTACATATAACTTTGTAAATTTAAAAAACTTATGCACAAATTTAGCAAACAACAATTTATATTTGCATTATAACTAATGCAATTGGTTCATTAAACTGTTTATGGTTTTCACAGTAAAAAATCTAACTTTTTCCTACTCTGATTTTATGTTATTTTGAGATTTTAGGTCCATAGTGTTAATATATGTCAAAATGAAAAAAATAACTGTACAGTCACACATGTGAGGTTGTGCTGAAAATAATGACACCAAACAAGGCAAGGTAAATAGTTTTTAAGGTGAAATATAATGGTATAATCAAAAGTAGTCAAAAACAGCCAATTATATCCCTGACGTCCCACTTTCAAACACAACCTCATTTGGCCATCCATGAAAAAGCTACTTAACCTCCCACTTTTCTATAGGAATATATGCTTCCTACGGGCGATGCACTAGTTGTTATTAAAGCAAATAGCTGCAAAGTTAAGACCATTCTAATGACCCTCAGATGTTTATGCTAACGCAAATTATTGTTAAGGCAAATTTTTGTTTGCATGCCTTAACTTATATGGTTAACATGGTAAACAAGTGGCTCAGTTAACCTTGGAGCGAAGTTGCACTATTAACTGACATGACTTTGGTCCGACTGTGACCTTGGATCATAGGGGAAGTCACCACGGGCAATGGGGCTTAGCTCAACCTGGCTCAGCCACCTCCCAGTTAGCACAGTTGGTCAACAGACTGGGGCTGAACACAACCTCTGAGACCGATAGATACCATTTGAGGGCATGGGATACAGTACAGAGGTGATTTACAGCGACTCTGACCAGAACTGTGACTCTGGGACAAGAAGACAAGGCATCTTACTTACCAAATTAAGGATTTGACCAAAACAGAGGTGATTGTGGAAAGAAAAAACACAACTTTTTCGTGAGTTTTATTTTGTTTATGCTGAGTTTGAATTAAGTGTGTTTTTTCATGATGAGTTAATGAGCCAATTAAACTTGACTTGATTCAGTAAAAGAGAGAAACATGAACTCTGTTCACTTAGGAAAATAGGTGTAAAACATTTCCTTTCTTGACATTTTGTGAGTTCTTTAGTTGTGTTTACTTATTTGACTAAGTAGCCAATGCACTGCTCCTCTCGAGGTACAAAATGATATTATGAGAGGTGTCAGGCCAGGGCCAGCAGGCTAAGGCTAACTTCAGTAGACATCTCTGCCACACAATAAATAATTTTTGACATAAGTAACATGTCAAGTAGTTGTTTCTGCATATTATTTTGATAATATGCATTCTTAGTTATGGCCATATCTTACAAATTACCCATCTTAAGCAATGTTGTGCAGTGCATCCTCAAAGAGCTGCTGAGTATGGCTTGACAGGCTATCAATGTGAAAGGGACCTGATGTCGCAGGCTGAAGCCACCTGCTGTTCTATGGAAACCTAAAAGGTGCCCGGTGGCAGCAAAAACAGAAGGAGTTGTTTACTACTCTGCTCCACTACTGGATCAGTGGTGACTGTTGAGGCATCAATGTTGTATTAAGAACTGTTTCCACATAAAGAAATATAAAGAATATAGTAAAAGCTATTCTGTACTCTGGAAACAAAATGTTCATCAGAAAAATAACAATTTTCTGCAGTACTGCAGCGAATCAACTGTCCAGCCAACACAACACACACATTGCTCAACTCATTTCTGTCTCAACATATACTTTGTTCTAATGGATTAGGGTTAGGTTCTTTTCTATAATGAAACGTGTTGGTTTCTTTTATTTCCTTTTATCTGTTGAAGGATAACCTTAATGACACTAATTTAGTAGACTTTACAAAGCTACAGAGGACATATGAAACAGTTTTCAGAGGCTGAATAGGGCTAATCATGATAAGTGAACTGATGCCTGATGCATTAATGGACAAGGGGCAAAATTATTAATTTAATTTCCATAAGAGGTGCAGTTAGCAAGGGTAAAGTCTTGGAATGTGTGTCTTGTTGCAAATAAAATGATTAAGAATAAAAATATTACAAACAGAATTCTGGACGGCTTTAGCTCAGTGGGTAGAGCTGAGGACTAGTGACCAGTAGGTTGCTGGTTCAAATCCCTGGCTCCCCAGGGCGGGACTGAGTTACAAGCCGAAGCATCCTTGAGCAAGATGCTGAACCCCAACCCCAACACTGCTCCTGATGTGCAGTTGGCACCTTCGTGATACTTCAGTAAGGGCCCTGCGATGAGCTGGCGACTCATCCAGGGAGTACCCTGGCCTTTGCCCATAGAGTCACTGGATTTGGCCCCAGTACCCCCGCTCCACCTTGTAAAAAAAGGTGGTATAAAAGCAGTAACATCACCCGCGACCCGCATGGATAAAGCGGAAGAAAACGAAACAAACAGAATTCTCAGGTAAAAGTTTATAATATGTTCTGTCAGTCCATGAGGAACATGACCATGAGCTCACAGAGGCAGAACAACAGCCCCGGCGCTCGAGCCACAACATAAGATTTGGTCAAAGTAGAAAATAACTGAATAAACTACTTAAGGAAACAACAAACAAAGTTTGGTGATTATATAATTATTTCCAACATGTTATAAAATGCTGCTACGTGATCATCTCACATTTCTGAGTGATAATGAGTCCTGTTGTCCCTTCTGTTGTTCAGAGCAGCAGCTGCTTTCACTGTCTCTTAACACAAAGCCCAGAGATTTATTGTGCAAACAGTACATCACATCTGGACAGCACTGTAATGTGCAGCAGACTCAGCTGAAACAGATGAAAAATTAACAGCTGCACATCATAACTGATGAGTGCAATGAGAAGCACACGTTGTTAAGTGAGAAGGATCTGTTCTCTTCGCTGCAGTATGTAGATCTGCTCCCCGAGACAACTTGGAAGAGGTCATGAGTAACGTACTGATATTGAACCAGTGTTACTGCAGTGACAAGTTGCATCACTGATGTAATTAGCACTCGAAGGATCAGGAGTCTCTGGAGTGGATCAGGAAGGATGAGATTAATCACAGTATCTGTGTCAGAACATGGCCTTAATGAATTATAATTCTATGACTGCTTCATCCACAGACACAACATAGCAAGCTGTTACCAAAAACATTCACTCTGATGAAACATTCTCTCTACTGACACTATCCTTTAAACCTCAGACACAGAGACTATTGCTCCTTTTACACTGTCTGTTCAAGGCAGGAATGCAGTGCGTCAGTGTTATGACCTTCCAACATGAGTGAGCATTTTTGTTCTGCCTTAAACCAGCAACAGTGCTGCTTTGGTCACACTACACATCCTCACATCATATCACTGTGCTGTTCGCATGACACAACTTTCTGTCTTGTCATTGGAAGTCTTGCAGTTGTTGTGATTCACACAGACATGTAAAGGTCACCAGTGTTGGGGCTAATGGGTTGCTTTTATGATGCTTTGCAGTAATATATTACTTTTAGCAGTAACAGAGTAATATAACGTGTTACTAATAATATTTCAGTAATATGTCACATAAAGCGTTACTTTACCGACTGAAGTGAGGCGTTTATTGTTGTTGTTTTAAGAACCCATCATGAACATATTGTTATAGGCTGTGTGTGTTTAATACAGCGGTACCTTTGAGTTCTGTGTTCAGTGTGTGACGTAGCCTAATGATGAAGCCTGGAGCACTTTAATTAAATTCTTAAATCACACCATGGATTCCTTGTTCTGTGAACATAGAAAAAGAGATTTGTGTCTTGTCATGTCATTATAGACCACATTATAGAAGGTATAGGTCTGTTGTGCTTCATATGACTGAGCTTACAATTAAATATCTCTATTTATTTTTATGTCATAATATATCAGACTGTGATCCTCTGTCTGCCTGCTCATCACTGTGTCCAGGGCCATTCCTTTATTTCAAAAGATCTCAGCTATTTCATTGTTTTATAGAGGTTATTTGGGCATTTTTGTGAAAGTAACTAAAAAAGTAGTCTAAGAAGTAACTTATTATTCTATGCAGACAGTAACATTATAACAGAATATATTACTTTAAAATTAAGATGATAAGTAATAAGTAATTAATTGTATTTTGAAAGTAACTTGCCCAACACTGATGATCTCAAATACTGTACAAAACATCCAAGTTGCTTGTGCGTTGATTTGCAGTGGTTAAAAAAGGAAGTGGGAAGAAAACAAAAAGAATGTGGGTGAGAGAATGGATTAGAGTGCACAAGCAGCAAGGATTGTTACTTCCACCATCATGTTCTCACCCCAAGCTCATCAAATAAGGCAGCTTGGTCAGTACTTTTAAGTTTCAGAGATCATCTACCTGACTGACTTTAAGACTCTTATTAATGTTGGAAAACGGTCATGGTTTGGTTAGGTTTCGGAGAGGATCATACTTTGGGTTATAATGACTACATTCAGCCTTGTAACGTAATTGACGTAAGTACCCCAGTGTTATGGCATGTCCATATGTACATATATATCCTAATCTAATTATGTAAAAAACAAATCACTCTTGTCCAGGATTGAAAATCGTCAGTTCAGACCGTCCACCAGCTCAGACCACCCTCTGACTCAGTCTTTTCTCATTCTTTATAACCAATGCATTGCCCGTAGGAAATATGTGTTCCTATAGAAAAGTGGGAGGTTAAGAAGCTTTTTCATGGATGGCCAAATGAGGCTGTGTTTGAAGTTGGGACGTCAGGGATATTTAGGTTTGTTGTGAAATCTGATATTCCAGGGTATAATTGGCCGTTTTTGACTATTTTTGATTTTGCCATTATATTTCACCGTAAAAATTATTTACTTGGTGTCATTATTTTCAGCACAACCTCACATGTGTGACTGTACAGTTATTTTTTCATTTTGACATACTGTATTAACACAATGGACCTAAAATCACAAAAAAAAAACATAAAATCTGAGTAGGAAAAAGTTTGATTTTTTTACTGTGAAAACCACAAATATTTTTTAAAAAAACATTTTTTATCACTTATAAAGCAAATATAAATTGTTGTTTGCTAAATATGTGCATACATTTTAAAAATGTACGAAGTTATATGCATTTACATTTAAATGCAGGCAATGCTCAGGTCTGCCTGAGCTCCTTCCAGCTGAATGAAGAGCTGCACTGCCTGCTCCACATTCAGCTTCTCCTCATTGTTCTGACTTATTAAACAAAAAACCGACTCCACTACACACTAAACACACTACACCAAACACTCCATAACACACTAACTACACACGCTAAATGCTAAATGTCACAAATCTCTCAACTCTCAATATCGCTGTCTATACACCAACCGTCGTTGCCTGTCAATCATCCGCCTCTGTCCCTCCCACAACTTCCTGTTCCTCAACAACCAAACTTGCTGCTTGGACACTTTCGTGACAAAAGCCCGTTTTTACCGTTTCTTCTGCACCAGACACAAAGCAAACGTGATGGCAATGTTTTCGTGAAAAAGCGTGGCGAACATTATTTACCCTAGGTCCGGTTTTGGACGTGCCGGTGGGTCCGGTCCGTCGCCTCGGGAGGTGGGCCGTGTAGGTTGGCTAGCGGCTAGCAGCTAGCTACACACGAACATCCACAGATTCCGATTCCACTTTGTTGTCCGCGCGTCTCCGGATCTCCTCAGACCCGAACAGACTCGGTCCGGACTCGTTTAGTGTCATTAATCCACAACAGTCAATTTAGATGCACAGAACAGAACGGGACCGAACCGCCGGCAAAATCCCGGTCCAGCTCGCGCCGCTGCAGGTATAAATCTGCTTGTTTCTTAAAGGAAGGTTATCACCTGGTTTTTTACATATCCAGTCCCTCTTGGATCGCTTTGGATCAATTCTTTCTGACACTTTTTCATACCGCGACTTTCTCACGCGAGATTATGCGCGAGGTTTTGACCGGCCCGGATGTGCATTGTATTAATATGTAATGAGGCGCGCGTTGATTGGCCGCAGGAAGGACAGATCCGGAATGGGGGGCTAGCCTGCATGCACACACAGACTCCAAAACATAAACAGCCCCCTGTCATGGCGCACACACTAAATGACGAACCTTACGGAATTCAGGCATTTATGTACGAGCCGGAGTCGGAACCCGAACGGATGAGTGAAGAGGCAGAGAAGGTGGAAGAGACACGTTTACAGCAGGATGTCTCTGAATGGTAAATTATTTTTTTTTCCTTCTTACTTTTCACACTCGTGTTTTAAATGTAAGACCTGAGTTTTAATGCTGGCGGTCACGATGTATGGCGTGAAAATGACAGAGAAATAAGCAGATTCTGCGTGCTCACTCAGAAAGTCTGGCTGAGGACGGCTGTGAGCCGATGCTTATGCAAGTAGCCTCCTGTGGTAACGTCACCACAGGAGCAGAGTCAAAATCTCGTGCTTTAGGAACGCGCACTATTGTGCGCTATTCCTGTTCGGAAAAAGAGCCAAAGCGAAAAAAATAAGCCACTTTCAAACTCCAGCTTTTCAGGCAAGTTTCAACAGAGGTCCAACACCAATATGCATGATTTAACGAGAGAAATTGCGATTTCCGGGTGATGACTCCTTTAAGGTGGGGGGTCGTGGTGGGCTCTCAAGTGATCTGGTGCGCACGTGACTGCCATGTTGTAAGTCTCAGGTCAGTCTAATCCGGATCCGCAGAGATATTTGACAAACTCACACACACACAGACAGACAGACAGACAGAGAGATTCCTTGCTTTTATAGAGAGATACTGCACCAGAGGGGCACTTCAAGATGTGACACTAAAGGGATGTCTACAGCATAGTAGTTGTAAGTATCGATCTATCTAACTATCTACTCTTTGGTGCTGTGTACATATGTTTTTTATGAGAGCTGTGAGAGGAAAATCAAAACAGAACATTTACAGTTTGGACATCTTAGCAATGAGGCACTAAAATGCTCTTTGGAACTGAGGATAACTGCAGAGTTGTTGCTAATTATCTGTGGGTTCATCAGTACGAGTAACACCTGTCACATTATGGTTGCTAGTTGATCCATTATTAGCATATAATGTGTGTGTGTGTGTATGTTCAGCGGTTTTATTGAAACTTTAAATTTCTTTATTTTGTAACTGTTCTATGTTGTGACAATGCTGTGTTTATGATCTGGTGAGGTTTAGACACAAAAAGCACAAATACGACTATACATTGTTCAGAGGCCTCCTTCAAAATATCCAGAGATTTCAGGAACTGAAACAGTCTTGAAAGGTGTTTCCACCATCCCCTCCAACTGTCTTTCACAATATGAAAGTCTGGTCATAAACATATGAGTGTGAAATGACACGTTTTGTAGAAATGTCAATTTGGTGCCTAGTAGTGATAGACCAATCGGCTGGCCGATATTATCGGCCGATTTTTGCGTTTTTTACGTGTATCGGCATCGGCCGATGCGGGCTGCTGCGTTCGCCGATCCGGCATTATTTACAGACAGGCGTCCACAGGCAGCTCCGTGTTGCTGGAGATGCTGCAAGAAATGGCAGAGCAGAAAACCAATCCAGTGTGGCAGCATTTCACAGAGCACTGTTCTACCTCACCTGTTTTTAATATTTGTTAAATATTGTTTACTTGTTCTGGTTCTACCTCACCTTTTTTTATTTCAATAAATGTTCCCTTTTTTAAAAATTGAGACTTGTAACATTTGTTATGATCATTGTTTAATTTTTATGATGTAAATTGAGGGAGAAAAAGTAGTATCGGCTCCAAATATCGGCTCAAGAAAATCGGTAGTCCGTATCGGTCATCGGCTAAGGCTGATTGAAAAAAAAATCGGTATCGGCATCGGCCCTAAAAAATCCACATCGGTCGATCCCTAGTGCCTAGTCCAGGGGTCGGCAACCTGCGGCTCAAGAGCCGCATGCGGCTCTTTAGTGCGCCCCTAGTGGCTCCCTGGAGCCTCTTCAAAAATGTATGAAAATGGATGGGGGGATATATTTTTTGTTTTAATATGGTTTCTGTAGGAGGACAAACATTCTTAACGTTTTCCAATGCTGTAAAAATGTGCATAATAAATATAAAATTTCAACATTTCTGTCAACGAAGATTTGCGTCATAGATAGCCTGCGACACACGTTTCAGCGCGGCGCCGTGCCAGGCAGGTGGCTGTTGTAAACAAACCAGCGGGTGTGTCAAGGGCCATGGATCCCAAAGGGAAAAAGAGAAAGATAGCTGATGAGAACAGAGGATTCAAGGAAGAATGGACTGAATCATTTGCTTTCATTGCCAATGCAGAAGGATTGCCTGCATGTTTGCTTTGTAATGAGAAGTTGTCGAACAACAAAAAGAGTAATTTGGAAAGACATTTCCAGGGAAGGCATGCTAAATTTGCAGCCGACTACCCAGTTGGGAGTGAGAGAAAAAGTGCGTTTGCAGTACTTCTGGAGAAATTAGAGGAGCGCAAAGGTAGATTTAAGAAGTGGATTGCATCTCCAAACTCCACTACTGCTGCAAGTTTTGTTGCAACCTGAGAGATAATAAAGCGTGGAAAACTGTTCACGGATGGTGATTACATGAAGGATTCATTCATAAAAATATCAGAGAATCTATTTTCAGACTTCAAAAACAAAACCGAGATAATCCAGAAAATTAAAGACATGCCTCTCTCCGCAAATACGGTGAAAGAAAGGGCCATTAAAATGGCAGGCGACATCACCAATCGGCAAATCAAGGACATTAATTCAGCTCCAGCATACTCAATTGCCTGTGATGAGTCGTGTGATGTGATTGATATCGAACAGACAACGCTGTTATGCAGGTATGTGAACTCTATATAAGGCTTTTAATTTTTTGCGGCTCCAGACAGATTTGTTTTTTGTTTTTTTGGTCCAATATGGCTCTTTGAACATTTTGGGCTGCCGACCCCTGGCCTAGTCTATCAGTGTGTTTACATGACACTTGAGAAAACAGAATTATTGGGTTAGTCCCACTATGATCGGATTTTTAAGATGCATGATTACACCTTCGACTGACTAAAATCGGACCGGATCGGATTTTTCATTGTCGGATTAAAACACCTAGATTATTCGATTGATAGTCGCATTACTCGTGCATGTATGCATTCTATCAGATTGGATTTGGATTTTGCATTCTGCGCAGGCTGGAGATTTTTTTCCCGGGGCCGTGAGCAGGAAGTAGAAGGACGGTGACAGTGATGGCGACGGCGGCATCTAGTTTGTGTAATTATCATGTACACCATACCAAATGTACAAAGATGTAGCTTCGTCTCGCTCTTCGTACGCCATCTTTCTTGAATGCCGGGGCAGAGTTTGTTGTTGCTGGTGACGTAAAGAGGTCAGCCGGAGGTGGCTCTGTTACCACTAGTTGAAATGGGTACAGCGCCACCTATCGTACCGGAGTATGACTTCATCCAATAATTCGATTTTCTCACAGGCATGTATAGTCAGACAATAGCAGTTGTCCGATTGAGTAGCATAGAACTATGGCTGTAATCCGACTAAACTGTGCATGTAAACGTACTGTATGACATGTACACAGTAGTGGTTTGCAGAAACCACTCTTACATTCCAGTTGTACCACTTAGCAACACATCAACCCATTCATGTGCCTTTCAGCGATATTGTCATTATAAAAACATTTTTTTCCTTTCAAAGTATGCAAAATTTGTGTTTTTTTGGAAAAAGATCATGGTCTGATGGATATCAATCATTTAGGAAAAATAGGCTAAAAAACGTGGGCACTCTTTAACTACCAAAAGCAAAACTGCGAAAGCAGAACCACGGACAAAATTTGTAAAATGTGATCACAGTCAGTGTGCACAGCAGATTCAGGACAAGTATGGATGGCAAAATACCCAAGTGTGGCAAATTCAATAGCCATATGTTTTACAGATACAACAGTGTACTTTGATCATTTGATCAAAACTACTCATCAGTATGCTGAGTCACAAATAAAACTATTAATCGTGTCTGTTTGGGTAGTTGTTGCGTCTTCTGGATGACATGTGTTTCTCATAAGGCCCCCATCATTCTGCAGTCAACAATGGGAGTTTCCTGCTCTTCTGAGGCACATGTGCAGCAAAGTACTTAGCACTATAATCAGTTAGTCGGTCAATTACAGACCAACACAACTTGTGTCAATTTTGAAGTGATGTGTCAGCTTATGGCTGCTGAAATGGCAGTGAGTATAAAAAAAACAGCTGGTTGGAATCCGATCAGGACACAGTGTGGACCATCAATGTCAAAGAGGAACAATGTTGTCCCCAACTGCCCCAAGCAAATCACCTACTTAAGGTAGAAAGTTATATCCAGTCAGGACATTGTACCTATAAGAACAACAAATTCAGTCCTAAACACCATTAGTAATCTGTCAAAGGCTCTCCTTTTAATGCATGATATGATCACATGGTCAGTTTCATTACGCTTTAAACTGTGATGCTCTATTTAACCATCTATTGCATCAGTTCTACACATGTAGCACTCCATGATCAAGTTAGCAATACCAAATGCACAACATCCAACATCCATATGTTTTGATTTTTGGACCGTAAATTCTGTGAAACAGTTGCATGACATCCTTTCTGAGATTTTGGATATTTTCATATAGTGCTATAGCACAAGTGTTGCCTTTTCCTGGTTTTTTAAGGCTGCATGACAGAAAACTACTGTCATTTCCTGAACTTACCAGACTGCTCTACCTTTACCAGCTTAGTCATTCGTGGCAGTGGGGTGTGGTTAAGGCGCCGGCTGCTGGAGGAGAGTGAGGAGTGGCTCAGCCGGTGATCAGACAGCTGGACAGGTAATCAGGCAGCTATATAAGCATGTTTGTAACCTGGTTCTTGTCTCTTGCAGTAGGCTGGGTCCAGCGAGAGGACCGGAGCGGCGACGGGCAGCAGTAGCAGCACGAGAGATGGAGCCTCCAGCCATCAGAGTGATGGCTGTTCATTTATGTTTGTTTATATTTGCGTTGTGCCACGTTTTCTGCTGAAGCCCTAAATAAACGCCTAACTCTCTCCAGAAACGCAGACTTCCTCCCTTCCTTCCGCCCTTCCTTCCGCCCTTCCTGAACGAGCTGTGAGCGGTGAGGCTCACATCATCATATTCACATTACTGATGGTTATCAAAAATCTAATAGTGTCAAGGTTTTGTGAAAGTGCTAATAGTCATCCCTACATATTATTACCCTACAGTATCTATGCCATGTTATTTTATCACAAATATAGGGAAATTTGATTTTGTTGTTTTTGTTGCTCAGTCCTAGCATTTATGAAGCACTTTTGAGGACATTTCAGAATATTGTGGTAAATATTGTGTCCCACGATATAATCTCAAAATATCAAAACATAATTTTAAGGTCGTACCGCCCAGTCCTAAATTGCAATTTTGTAAGGTTTATTAAGCTTTACTTCTTGGTCAGGTTAAGGAAAATATCATGCTTTTGGTCAAAATAAATTAGTTACTTAGACTTGCAATAGACAACTGTTTTGCTTATACTTATAACTCTGAATTAAATAATGATTGCACAGTGTAATGGCTGTAGAAAAATTACATTATTTCCATATAGGGTTCCATAAAAGTCTTGACAAATGAAGGTCCAATTACAGCACAAAGGAAGCACATATGCCACTGTGCAACCTAAACAGGAAGAGGCATTGACTTCTGGTTACTCATGGGACTCAAACCCAGGTCTCAGGTGAAGGTTCTAGGTTTTACTAGGGGTGGGAGTCTCTTGGCACCTCACGATTCGATTCGATTCGATTCGATTCGATTCCGATTCAGAGGTCAACGATTCGATTCTAAACCGATTATTGATGCATCTTGATGCAACAAGTTTTTGTAATAACCAAAACTGAGTTACTAATCACTAGCTAATCACTTCCTACTTTTGTGGTGATCATTAAAGAAAATCAACAGATTAATTAACTGAATATTTAATTAATATTTAATTATTTTAATATTTTATTAAAGAAAACGGTTTTTTTTTGTCACAAATAGATTTGACTTGAACACAGACTCCTCCTGCTACAGGCAATGAGCATATCCCTGAGAGAAAAACAGTATA
Organism: Sparus aurata; assembly: GCF_900880675.1. NCBI lineage: Eukaryota > Metazoa > Chordata > Actinopteri > Spariformes > Sparidae > Sparus > Sparus aurata. The sequence goes on along the minus strand of NC_044209.1, from coordinate 2,520,358 downwards.
CTGTAGCCTATATAAAAATAAAAAAGCTTTCAATGCAATAAACAATGCAGCTTGCATTTCAACACATTATGGATCTATGTATCAGCTCTCATACTAAAACATGGCTACTTTTGGTCATTGATAACAAAAAAAAACAGATTATTTTTCTTCTCTATGTGTCATTAAAGAAAAAGCTACTCTCAGTCAAAGATAAGAATAAGATTCAAGATTCAAGATTCAAAGGTTTTATTCGTCACATACTCATACAGGATGTGCAGTGAAATGTTTTTGTGACATGTACTATACTTCTGTGCTCAGTTTAAGTAAAAATAAAAATATAATGCAGTGCAAGTAAAATAAAATACAATAGAATAGAATAAATATAATAAAACAATTTTTTGTTCAGAAGACGATGAGGGCAGCGTCCGGGTGTCTGTTCTGTGATCCAATTGTCACGTCATGTAACACCAACAGAGCTTTGTCGGTGTCTGCCCGTGGTGGGATGGATACAGCCGGGGAAACGACCGAGGTGAATTCCCGAGAAAGGAAAAAAGGGCGGCACACTATCGTCAGATGCTCCAAGTGGGACGAGCAGGAACTCGAGAGGACTACACCAGCCGTTGTTCATCACAAAACAGACTCCTCCGCCTCCCGTTCCACCGCACTCCTCTGCTCCGTCCATGCGGAAGACAGAGAAGTTTTCGGCTGGAGCAACCGCTGTGTCCGGCACGAGGGAAGCCAGCCATGTCTCCGACAGACAGACAATGCCACAGTCCCCCATGTCCCCCTGGAACTCCACCCTGGCTCTGAAGTCGTCCAACTTACTTTCTAGAGATTGGACGTTTGCGAGCAGGACGCTGGGCAAAGGTGGTCGACGGGCCCGAGACTGTAGTCTGCTCCATACACCCCTGCAGCGACCCCCGTGCCTCCGTCCACGCCTCCATCGGGTCTCGCCGCTGTTGCCTTGGTTGTTGTTGTTGTTGTTGTCATTGTTGTCGTCCTCAGTATTTCCACAGGCCATGACAGTGTCGGACAAAAGGTCAGAAAAACTGCTTGTTTGCAGCATTCTGATACGAAAAAGTGCGTCTCGGTCGTATTTTAACATGCCTACCCTGAAAAAACTAAAAATGGTCCAAAAAAAGTACAAAATAAGTTAAATAAAAGCACGGTAGTACAGGAGCAGTCACGGCAGCATCAGAACTCAGTTGCGCCACCATAGCAAATAGAATGAGACTTCTATCACAAAATCCTCCTGTTAAGGGTGATAGGCAGCATATCCGAAAGCTTTGCTACTTTATGCCGCTTGCATTTCAACGTGTTAAAATGCAAGTGGTGTGCAAGTCGCGGCAATCAAAGTTGTGGTACAGTTTGTAATTCCTTTAGCAACTACAACTGTGCTTCCACATGCTTGCTGTTAAAGCAGAGGCTGCCGGTTGAATGTTGTGCAGAGCCATCGGGGCTGTGTCCGAAATCACTCACTACTCCCTATATAGTGTACTACATAGTGACTACGCCATTTTGTTGTGCTGTCTGAATGTCTAGTGGGGAATATTATACCCTATATAGTGCACTCAAAGTATCCCACCATGCATTGCGAAAAGTAGTGTACAACAGATGGTCACTTACCAAACAATATTTACCATCATGCATTGCGCTGCGGATGAACACATGGAGGTTTCAATTCACGTTTCAACTGTGCGACAGTAGTGACGTCATTAACGGCGCCAGAGTAGTGTCCGAAAATCCATTTTTCGTTCTGCCGTTGAGCTCACTATAAGGTGCACTATGTTGGACTCACTATGTAGAGCAGGGAATGAGTGGGTGAATTCGGACACAACCCTCATGTTTTTTTGTTATGTGCGCATCATCGACTGTCGCAATTACGAGTTCCGCCTCTTACGTTCAGTCAACATTATGCTGTCAATTAACATTAAGAAACTCCTAGGTTTTACCCAGACAAAAGATGGAAACACCAACTGTTATCCTGGGCTTTATAGAATCACATTGAACACTGAACAATTTCAAGGCTTGGATGCCTTGAAACATGGATGTTTTTAATTCTTGCCAGGATGAAGAGTAAAAGTGATCCAATCCAAAAATGTGAATAACTTTATTAACCTTGTCCCTCTCAAAACACTGTATCAGATTGCTAACAGACAGTTCAACCCTGGTGATCAGACAAGATGTGCCTACTGGCTTCCCCCAAGTATATGAGACAGACCTTAGAATAGCCCTCAAAAAGAAAATATGAAATAGGACTGTTACCCATCATCTTGAAGAAATGAAGGTACCCAATGAAGCTTGAAATCTTCACTGCCACTGACTGATTCCAGTTATGAGTTCTAGTGCGCTGAGGCATTGGGTCAACACCACAATAAACGTACTTGTTAACTTTAAAATTTTTAGATGAAGACATTAGCATATGTTACATAAACCTTTTATCATTTTTAACACATCCAGTATGTGGGTGTACTTGGGGACAACCCACATATTTTCTGATGTTGTATAGCAACATGTGAAGCCTAGTCACATATGTTTAACACATGTTGCATAGAGAAGTAATGCAACATGTGCACTGTTGCTCAAATATGGCTATGGTGAAGAGGACAGTGTTTGATCATACACAGAACAGGACACTTCATCGATCTAAGTGACAGCCACCCAAACTTTATTCCTGTGACCTGAAACTGAGGTCACGGGATTTATTTAATTACCAATATTCCACAGGCAAAACCAAAAACGTGGTTCCAGCTGACATATGTCTGCTAACATTTTCTATTCATTAAAATTCAGTTTTCCTTTCTGTTATGCTTACAAGAAGTTGCTTCATTTCATTCTTTAATGACACTAGTGAAATATTCCAACCCAAGACAACAAATTTGGCATTTTTAGCAGCTTTCATGTTTGAGTTTGCTTAGCTGCATACACAGCATGAGTTTGTCCTGACTTATCCACCAGGAGCCCAGTGGGGTCTAAGAGGCCATCCACACGACAAAGCTCTTTTGCATTTTCATGCGAAAACCCACATGTTTTGCATCGTCTTGGCCGACCATCTACACGGATCCTGAAAACGCAGCGACTGAAAATGCACTTTTTGAAAACGGGTCTCAGAGTGGAAAAATCTGAAAACGCAGCCCTCCCGTACTCGTTTGGACGGCGAATCCACATACCTTCCAAAATGATGATGCCATCGCCCCACCCCTTGACCTCTAGCCTCCAACCTCTGAACCCCGCAATGTCTCATAACAACAACAACAACAATGGCGGACTACATGCTTGTGTTCGTGCTGCAGAAGATATTGAGCCTTTCTTGCAACTTAATTGCCTTGTAGTTGAGTGTGAGTTGCAGCCGCAGTTCGACCTCATTATCTGTCCACACAAACGATTCTGGTTTCCTTGCACTAGCCATTTTCGTCTTCTTCTTGTTGTGTTCGGTTTCTCCGTCTACTGTCTGTTTGTTTACAACGTGCAAGCTTCATGCGCATGCTCTATCTCCTCCATTTTTGGTGAATTTCAAGCGCTACCTATACCTTGGAATATGAACTACAGCATTTTCAGTCGTTTTCAGTGGATCCGTGTGGACACAAATATTCTTGAAACATGGCTGAGGAAGGCGGAGGAAAAAAAGATTGGTTTCGTACGTATGGACAAGGTCTAAGAGGTTTAACAAGAATAAGAATGTCCTCCCAATATGTTGGGAGAACTATGTTGCTCTGAAAGTGATTTTAGAGAATTCCACAATACAACTCTTATTCCTTCTTTAGCAGCCATACAAATTTGAGGCATGTATGTCAGGAACAAAGGTGAAAGCAGTGTGACGTTCCACAACATCAAAACCCTGTTCACACAGCCCTTTTAAGGCGGGAATCTTGCTGATATTTTGCCTCGCCGTCTGTGTGAATTGTACAGAGGGACAGTTTCTTTCTGCCTCTGGTACGACAGCGGAAGTACTTACAGAGCCACAACAGAGGCGAGATGGCATCTGTGTAAACTGAAATACACGCAGTGTGGGACTGGATTTTGTTGGTCTGATGGTGCTCAGTAACAACTCAACAGATCCTTCACTCTTCAGAAAAGAAAAAGAGAAATGTCCGAAACTTTAACCCACAAAGATACTACAGGACCAAACAACAATAATGTGGTAGCAGGTGATGTCTTCAGCAACTTATATGAAGAGTTTCTAAGTGGAAAAGCATCTGTCATCCTGTCTGTCCTACTGACACTTCATCACATTTCTTCCCAGAAAACAGTGTCTGTCCCGGGCAGCAGAGCCAGGCAGCTGCTACAGTTGAAAGGAGCTGACGTGATTAAGAGCAAAAAGCTTTAACTCACCATGTGTTTGTCTTATTCCACTATTGTGTTGCTGTAGGTACTGTCTTTGGCAAATATATTGTTGTGAGCCTCACTGCTCACAGGACGGGGAAAAGGAGGAAGAGTCAGTGTTCTTTTCAGTGAGTTGACCGTTTTTATTCGAGGCTCAGACAAAAACGTGGCTCAACTTAAAGACAAAAGGGGAACAGAAATGAACAGCTGTCACGCTGTCCAGCTGTCTGAACACGGGCTGAGCCACTCCTCCCTCTCCTCCAGCAGCCGGCGCCTTAACCACACCCCACTGCCACACACCCCCACCGCCCGACTTAGCCCGGGATCCCGCTGGCCGCAAGCCCATTCCCTCCCCCCCTCCGCAGAGCGGGAGGGAAAATCAGCAACAACCATGCGGTTACCCGGCCTATGGATCACCTTGAACCTGAAAGACTGTAATGCCAGATACCAGCATGGGATCCGCGCCTCATGGTCCACTAGGCGCTGAAATGTGGCTGGGGCCCCAAACAACCTGAACAGAAGTGTGACAAACTGGTACAAACCGTACGGAGTGGAGAAGCTGTCTTTCCCTGGACTCTAGTGACAAGGGAATCTGCCAGTAGCCCTTGGTCAAATCCAGTGTCGTGTAAAAGCGAGCCGTGCCCAGCCGATCCAGGAGTTGATCCAGCAAAACGCCGCTGCAACGAGGCCACATCTGCTCTCTGGCTCGGCCAGAGATGGTCATCAACGGGGACCGGCGCTGACTGGTTTGAATTAGCCACCTCCGGTCCCAACTCATCCCTCTCGATCACCGTGGTAGCCAGAGAAACAGCCGTCACCTCCCTCCATGCTTTAAGGAGGTTGAGGTGGTAAATTTGTGTGGCCCCACCCTGGTAAGAACGCACCACCTCATAGTCAACATCCCCCACTCGCCGTGTGACCACAAAGGGCCCTTGCCACTTGGCGAGCAATTTGGAGCCAGATGATGGGAGCAATACGAGCACTTTATCTCCCGGTGAAAACTGTCTAAGTTTTGCCCCTCTGTTGTACAGCCGCTGTTGACGTTCCTGGGCCTGGAGCAAATTCTCCCGTGATAACTGACCCAGTGAATGGAGTTTTGCTCTCAGGTCCAGGACGTGCTGCACCTCGTTTTTGCTGGTGCTTGGACATGTCTCCCAGTTTTCCTTAACCAGGTCCAAGACACCCCGTGGTTTTCTGCCGAGCAGGAATTCAAAGGGAGAAAATCCCGTGGAGGCCTGGGGAACCTCCCGTACTGCAAACAACAGAGGGTCCAACCATTTATCCCAATTACGGCTATCCTCGCACAAAGCGATATCCCCGTGCGCTCCGGTCTAATGGCCCGATGAGGTCCATGGCAATTCTATCAAACAGGACCTCAATTAGCGGTAACGGCTGCAACGGCGCTTTTGGGGTGGCCGGGGGATTGACTAACTGACATTAGCGGCAGGATGCACACCACCGACTTACATCCGCCCAAATACCCGGCCAGTAAAATCGGGCCATGATCCGTTCAGTGTTTTATCATAACCGAGGTGACCCGCCATGGGGTTGTGATGAGCCGCCTGGAAAATGGTTTCCCGACGGCTTTTTGGCACCAACAACTGGGTGAGTTCTTCTCCTGTCTGAGCGTCACGACTTGCTCTGTATAACCTGTCCCTAATCAATTTTCATCACTTGGTCAAAGGCGTGACGGAGGGTTTCATCCCGAGACTACTCGAGTGGAAAATCTTCCATGGGCGCTGGAGCCAGCCACGCTGGCACCTCCACCTCACCGCTAAGCACAGCACACCACTCACATTTCCCTGACGTACGTGACCGCACCCTCATAGTTTCCCCCGCTAAGCCAGCAAACCCTGGCCGATTCATGCCCCTAATTAGAGGTTGTCAGGCCGTTTTATGCCTTTACTAGTTTTAATTATGGCTTTCCAAAAACCTGCATTCTACGGTTTGACCAGCAGGGGGAGTCAAGAGCCATGGGACATGATTGCAAGGTTGCTGGAAATATTTCCTAATAATTACGGCCTTTAAAGTTGTATTTACTGACTTTGGCATCTGTACCACAGCCCCCAAGCAGCCTCGAGCAAGAGCCACTCTAACTCAGAGTCAGTGGACTCAGAATGGAGTACCAGGGGCACGAAACTTTAAATGGAGTACCAGGGGCACGAAACTCTTGGGGGAGCGGTTATTGGTGTGTAGCCAGGGGAGGGGTGCTTAAGAGTGGGTGCACAGGTCCGGCTGGTGGGCAAGGTCCCTGGAGGGGGCTGGTTGGGATCAAGGCTGCCAGGAACCCAGCCTGGTCTCCTGGGGCTTGCTGGAGGCGTCTTGGGGGCTGTTGGTGGGGAGCCAGAGACCATGGATACAAGTTTTGAAGCCGGGATTTTAAGAAGACAACCAGAAGGAGGGGGGAATCTATGGGAAGGCCTGTAGCCCACACAGAGTGCTCTCATCCTGGGTAAAGAACCAGGGATGGAGAGGGGGGAATCTGCAGGTCTCAAGAGCCACTCTCACTCGGAGTCAGTGGACTCAGAATGGAGTACCAGTGGCACGAAACTTTAAATGGAGTACCGGGGGCACGAAACTCTTGGGGGAGCAGTTATTGGTGTGTAGCCAAGGGAGGGGTGCTTAAGAGTGGGTGCACAGGTCCGGCTGGTGGGCAAGGTCCCTGGAGGGGGCTGGTTGGGATCAAGGCTGCCAGGAACCCAGCCTGGTCTCCTGGGGCTTGCTGGAGGCTTCTTGGGGGCTGTTGGTGGGGAGCCAGAGATCATGAATATAAGTTTTGAAGCCGGGATTATAAGAAGACAACCAGAGGGAGGAGGGAATCTTGGGGAGGTCTGTAGCCCACACAGAGTGCTCTGATCCTGGGTAAAGAACCAGGGATCGAGAGGGGGGAATCTGGAGGTCTGTAGCCCACACAGAGTGCTCTGATCCCTGGCAAAGAATCTTGAGGCTTCTTGGGGGCTGTTGGTGGGGAGCCAGAGTCGATGAATTCAAGTTTGGAAGCCGGGATTATAAGAAGACAACCAGAGGGAGGGGGGAATCTGGAGGAGGTCTGTAGCCCACACAGAGTGCTCTCATCCTGGGTAAAGAACCGGAGATGGACTATAACTGTCCTTGTAATTACGGCTTCGAAACTTGTACTTATGGCCTCCCTTTAGGCGAAAGGCGCCACCTGGTGGCCACTTAGTGAACTTCGCCCATTCTTGGTGTCTAACCTCGGCCATATTTGCAAGATCTTGACATACGGGACGCCCTAATACAAGTCAATGGCAAAAGTCCCTAATGTCAACGAGTGCGATGGCCTGCAAAGTGCCGCACTTCGCAAACTGAATGGGGAGGCATAGAAACTATTTTTTTTTTACGGCTTCGTGAGTTTAGGATTACGGCCTAAAGTCCTGAAACCTCTTAGCAAGATTAGAGGGTGCGTGAGGCGAGTACTAACTCCAGCCTTGACTCTGTTTTTTCCCTCTAAAATACATTTTCAGAGCCACCACAGGATACTCATGAACATCCCCATGCACACACCTCACCCTCACCCACGATGCCTCTAGCAATGCCCCCGGTCGAACCAAGCGCTGGTGGATCATGGTCTGTTCACAACCCGAGTCCACACCTGCCCTGGCGTCTGAGGAGCCCCCCGGGATGCCGGTCGATCAGACACGTAGGCTGGGCCCTGCGGAACAGAAGGAAGGGTGTTAATAGTGGACCGGAGCGGAGCATGCTCCGGGTGTGTGTGTGTGGGTGTGTGTGGTGCAGAGTGCTGCGCGGCGGCTGCCGGGAATCTCCTCCGCGGGGCCGGGGTGGGATAGCCCGCGGGGATCGCCGCTGGCCTGGGCTCCTCCCTGATGCTCCGCCGGGGAAGGGAGAGGTGGTCCTCCGCGAGCACGATCGCATCCTCGATGTTGGGCGGCCGGTGGCACAGGACCCAGTTAGCCGTGGACAACAGTAACCCGGCGACAAACTGCTCCAGTGCCACCTGTCCCACGACGTCCTCCGCAGAGTTGGTCCCCGGCTGGAGCCAGCGCCTCGCTGCATCGAGGAGCTGCTGCGCATAGGCGAAGGGGCGGCAGGCTTCCTCAAAACAGAGCCCCCTGAACCGCCGCCAATGCCCCTCCGGCGTACTGCCCAGCCGGTCCAGGATGGCTCTCTTCAGCTGGGCAAAGTCGTGGCGCGAGGCCGCCGGCAGGCTGTGCGCAGCCAGCTGCGCCACACCGGTGAGGAGGGGGAGAAGCCGGACCGCCCGCTCCTCCTCTGGCCACCTGCACGCCTCCGCTGTGCCCTCGAAGATGTCAAGGTAGGCTTCCGGGTCATCGTCCACGGTCATTCTTTGGAGGGCAACAGGCGGAGGCCGGCCCTGCCTGGGCTCCGGATCAACCTCCAGGGTGCCCTGGGCAGCCGGGCGCTGCAGCAGCTCCCGCAGGAGAGCACGTTTTTCCCGCTGGGCCGCCGCGATGTCCGCGAGGGCCTGGGACTGCTGCTGCTGAAGCGCGGTGGGGCTCTCCTGCATCGCAGCAAGGTGGTGAAGGGCCAGCGAGAGCGGAGTCTGTCCTTTAGGATTCATGGTCCCTGTTCAGGCGCCAGATGTGAGCCTCACTGCTCACAGGATGGGGAAAAGGAGGAAGAGTCAGCGTTCTTTTCGGTGAGTTGACCGTTTTTATTCGAGGCGCAGACAAAAACGTGGCTCAACTTAAAGACAAAAGGGAAACAGAAATGAACAGCCGTCACACTGACGGCTGAGGGTCGGGTGCGTCTGCTGCCTCTGTTGTCGTCCCCGCTCCAGTCCTCTCACAGGACCCAGCCTACTGCAAGAGCTCAGAACCAGGTTACAAGCGTGCTTATATAGCTGACTGATTACCTGATTCTGTCCAGCTGTCTGAACACCGGCTGAGCCACTCCTCCCTCTCCTCCAGCAGCCAGCGCCTTAACCACATCCCACTGCCACAATTGTATTGAAAAAAAAATCACTGTGATTGACAGCCCTCCCGACCACGACTTCAGTGAACTTTCCCCAGGAAAAAAACAGAATCCCTCCTCGCAAGTCAGAGCTGGACAGGGTCCATATTTACTGGTGGTTCTCATGTAATTATCTAACTTAGAGCAAAAAAACATTCAAGAGCATCCATATGATTATAAACCATCAGTGGTTACATGTTCAGATTATCAGGAGGACACCGGGGGAAACAGTTCAAAAAAACACACAGACATCATCATGATATGTTCCTTCACGCCTCTTTTGGATCTGCAGCGCCATAGTGCTGTATGAATTACACACTGGTGTGGCTTTACACCAGAGCTGCTTGGTTCATGGTGAACAAACGAAGGCAGAGAATTGGCGAACCTCCGCTGCAACGATAATGTGGCATCTCTGTGTGAAAAGGGCTACTGTTTCTTGCTTACCTTTGCTTATGTTGCTTCCAATTGCACAATTCTGACATTTCTTTTTTACTGGTTTACATTGAACTACCTGTGCAACTTATGGAAATTCATTCTCATACAATATGTATGTGGTTTAACACGGGACACGAACAGCAGTCTCCTGGGTGCCCTGTGCTTGTGTCCATTCCATCCACCTCCGAAGGCGAGCTTGTTGCTCTTTGTACTACTTTGCCTGAACTTTGCCATGTAAATATGGGTTGTAATAAGCTGCTTTGACAGTCAACCAATATTTTAATTTTTCTGATGAAGATAGGCTGCCCCTAACTTAACCAAGTTAAATGTGTAGCAAACCAAATCACTGATGATATCACAGTATCACCTCATTTCATAACTACAGACCTTGCGATGGGATCACACCAGACTCAGTGCCCATCAACATGTTCAGGTTTAAACCCATGACTATTCAGTAGTCATTACTACATGAGTCATTGGTTGGACCACACCCATTTTCAGACTCTGCCTTCATTTTGATCTCAACTACACACATGTTAAGTTTCGTTTGTACTTTTGTGATGCTAACATGCTGACAAAAATATGTCCACAGACATACAGACATATAAACACCTGACAAAATACTAAAACCTAGTAGTTCCCAATAATAATATTGATAATAATAATAATAATAATAACAATAATAATAGTAATAATAATAATAATAATACATTTTATTTATAAGCGCCTTTCAGGTCACTCAAGGACACTTTACAAAAACAAGCAGCAGTCAAGCGGCAAAGTGAAGTATACAAATGAAGTATACATAAAACAAATAAACATTACAAATCATCAGGTAAAGCAATTTTGAAAAGGTGAGTCTTCAGTTGTGATTTAAAAGTAGTAATAGATGGGCACTGGCACAAACTGAGGGGGAGAGCATTCCACAGTGTGGGGCCAGCCACACTGAAGGCCCTGTCACCTATAGAGCGTAGTCTAGAGGGGGGAATGGAGAGGATTCGGGAATCAGAGGAACATAGTGAACGGGGTGGTGAATAGGGATGGAGAAGACGGGATAGATAGGGAGGTGCCGGGCCATGAAGACATTTAAAAACCAGAAGAAGTGTTTTAAAAGAGATTCGGTATTGGACTGGGAGCCAATGCAGGTGCTGAAGGGTGGGGGTGATGTGTTCCCAGGACCGTGTGTGAGTTAGGACTCTGGCAGCTGAGTTTTGGACATATTGAAGTTTTTTTAGTCTTTGGTTGGGCAATCCGAGGAGAAGGCTATTGCAGTAATCCAGTCTGGATGTAACAAAGGCATGAATGAGTGTTTCTGTGACAGGGTGAGATAGAGAGGGGCAGAGTCTGGAGATGTTCTTAAGATGGAAGAAGGCTGTTTTTGTGATGTTTTTGATATGTGATTCAAAGCAGAGTGTGGAGTCTGAGGTGATACATAAGTTTCTAACTTCAGCAACAGTGGATGTGATGAAACCAGGGATGGAGAAGCTCAGGTGGGAGGTTTTGCTGAGAGTGGCTGGGGAAGCAATGAGGATGGCTTCAGATTACAGTCAGTATCTCCAGAACCACATTTTGCCATGATGACAGACACACACACACACACACACACACACACACACACACACACACACACAGACCAACGGGGTAAAACATTACCAGTTGATGCTGTCATGGCTGGTAAATATTATATATTTATGTTATAATGTCTACCTAACTACAGATATTTCTGACTTATAATATCAAAATAGAAACTACACTGGCATTTACCAGACAGGGAGGATTGAAAAAAGGATGCTATCAACATGTAATTGCAGAATCCAGCATGGAGCTTTATAGGTAGTGGCAGTATACAAGGTGGCATAGGCCACACAGAGAAGGGGAAAATATTACAGGCAAACAAACAGCTTCAAAATGACATTAGTCTATGAACAAAGTAGGAAACAGACATAATTGATTAAAGTAAATACTGGGATATTATTTGCCATCAACCTTTCTTGAACTGTAGCATCACTGTTTCAACATGTAGCACTTCCAGGACCACTTTTGCACATGGCATGCACTAAAAGTCAAAGCATCTCCGCATCAGCTACATCAGTTCTTGACCATTCTGTTTGTAGCCATCCTAGTGGAGTGGCTCTAAGGATGTCTGTTAGTCACTTGGTCCACTGCTTTGATCCTGACTGAAATAGCTCTACAAGGCTATGATGGCATTCTGTTAAATTCTATTAATATATTCATGGTCAGCAAGGGATGAATTATAACTACTTTGATCTCCTGACCTTCTCTCTGGTGCCACCATCTGTTCTAAATTAACATTTTTGATTTATCTTCTTATGACGAAGTACCTACGATACCAGTAACAATCGCACCAGCCTCAACTTTCCTTTGTTAGCCATTCGTTTAGTGGTCCAGACTGGGATCTTTGGAGTACCAGAGGAGCGTTGGCGTCCACAACAATAGCACAGGAGGTTTGACCTTAGATGGGCCAGGGCCATCTGGTTAGCATGATAACTTGAGTAGATACTGGACCTCTGCAACACTATACATACACTATAACACGAAACCTGTTTTTTCTTCACAGTCTGTTGATAATTTTACTTCATTTTTTCACATTTTCATCTAAATCTGTTACATATGTTCCAGAAGTCTGCTACGGAAAACACATAACTTCTGTCTGTGGTCTCAGAGACCCTCATCTCTAAAACCTGATCATATGCAATATATTTGCATCTGCACTACATCTGTGATTGGTGGTGACATGATTAAACATTACTCTATCAACCCCTTAAGAAGTTTTTTGTTTTTTTTCTGGGTTTCTGTTATGGAGTTTAAGAAACATGTTTGTTCAGTCTTCATGACTCTTCCTGATTTCATGAAAATTCCATGAAACTCAATTTTGAACATGTCTGACATTTCAGTTAATGACTCAGAGTCTCTAGCTGCAAAACCTTCTTAAATCAAATCCCAAATATGTTCATCAAGAATGTTTGTTCATATGAGCCTTAACAGGGAGCAAAATCTCTCTGTATCTCATGATCAACTTCACTCTGTAGAATTTCATTTTAATATATCCAGAGAAGTATCTGAAAATGAACATGAAAATTGAACTAATTGAACTTAGTCAAATTTTTTAAATCCAGTGTCTTTTACTCTTACATGTCTTTTATTTTCCTGTAATGCATTTTGCACCCTCTAACCACCTTCGTGGCAAAAATGTACACGCACAAAATCTGCCATAAAATACTCATACATCAATAGTTTTTTCTGCTTTTTTTTTTTGCTTGAATCCTTTAGTCAACTTGTTCCCTGATCAAAATGGTCAAATATTCAATAATTTTCAGGATTTTAACCCTTTAAATGCCAGTTTGATTATTTGAATTATCAATTATATTTTTAAATATATATTTTAAATATAAATAATCTGTGTTGATTGTTAATCCAGCGGCCACATGATGATAAAGAGGACAGGCGGAGGACAGAGACAGACAGACGCCAGGTAGGGTGGAGTCTCCGTCAGGATATTTATCATTATAAAAACACTCAGGTGGCTGACTATAAAAGAATCATGAGGTCATTTCCGAGTCGTCCTATGCTGTTGTGTATTAATCATAAATAATATTTTGGATGTTTTAAGAGACTCACACTGCCGCTGCCAAGCTTGTTGCTCTGCAGGAATGGTTGTTTTATGATGTGCATGTGTCGTTTCCTCCATTTTAACCCGCACGGTGTAGACTTTACTTCCTCACATCTGGAGTCATACCGATCCCACCGCTGTAGGTAAAAAAATATGAATCGTGTATTTTTTACATGCCAAATACATATATATTTCTTTTCTTTTTAATGTATTAGCCTAAGTCCCAAAATGTAGTCAAGTATTAAAGTGGTAATTCTTCCCTTTGTCACAATCTGGAATACACATTTAAAGATGAGGGAAAAGATTACCCTAAATAAAAATTAAGTTAATATGAAAATACAAATATCAATATGAAATGACAATACATCGTTGTACTACACTGATTAACCCTTGTGCCCTCCTTAAAAAAACTTCCTCTAACCACCTTCGTGGCAAAAATGTACACGCACAAAATCTGTCATAAAATACTCATACATCAATATTTTTTTCTGCTTTTTTTTTTTGGCTTGAATCCCTTAACCAACTTGTTCCCTGATCAAAATGATCAAATATTTAATAATTTTCAGGATTCTAACCCTTTAAATGCCAATTTGATTATTTGAATTATCAATTATATTTTAAAAAAAAACCCACAAAAAATGTATTATTTTCTATATAATAAGTAGTAGGCTTATGGGGCTTTGGTGGTGATTAGAGTCTTTGATATATCAAAGATTACCAACAAAATTGATTTGATTGCATTAGTATATTTTATGTAGTAACAAATACTCCCTCTAACCACCTTCATGGCCAAAAATGCCCCATTGACTTCCATTAAAACCACATTTTTTAATCTCACTGCCATTACAGTATAAAACCATGAATTCTGTAATGTATGAAATGCCATTTTGAAGAAAAGTAGTGATATTTGACATTTTTGAATGCTTTCACCAGATTCAACCATTTTCCCATTGTAGGCTGATGCATGAAATTCTTGTATTTTTGCCAGTTATATTATGGAGCCGGGTGACTACCAGGGCCCAGTGTGTGTGTGTGTGTGTGTGTGTGTGTGTGTGTGTGAGAGAGAAAGTGAGAGAGAGTGAGAGTGAGTGTGTGTGTGTGTGTGTGTGTGTGTGTGTGTGTGTGTGTGTGTGTGTGTGTGTGTGTGTGAGAGAGAATCTGTAAGCATGCACTGATCACTTCAGCGGTGAAAAAAGGTCATCTTTTGAGGAATGTGTTTCATGTGTCTTTGAAAAGGTGCTTGAGTGAAAACATGCCTTTGCTGTTCTCAAAAACAAAGCAAAAACAACGGTTAGTGTGTTTATGCACCTGGCTGCTTTCACAGCCAAAGATAAACATGCAACTTGTCTGAGGGGTCATTTCATTAGTGAGCAAAGAGGGTGCAAAAATGAAAAGGCATTTCAGAAGAGAAGAGGCATTAGAAATGGTCATGCAGCCTTTATCTGACAGCGAGCTGCAGGATTCATCAGGGGAAACCACGATCTTCGAGGGGGAGTCTGACACAGAAGGCTCGCTGGAGTCTTCCACGTCTGTGAGTGCCTCTGACCCATCCTCTGAGAGTGAAGCGGGCACTGAGGATCCTGTCCATCCTAAAAGTCAGTGGACGGGCAAGTGTGGTCTCCATCTCATGCTGAGACTCTGTGCTACATGCAGGCATGATGCCAGGGCCCACGAGATATGCAATATCAAGAATCCATAATGTAGCATCATCTTTTGACCTTTTCTTCACTCCTGACCTGATCCAGCTCATTTTGCAAATGACAAACTTATACGGGAGGCATTCAGTGTCAGGATGGAGTGACGTGGATGCCCAAGAGATTCGGGCATACATGAGACTTCTTATCCTGACTGCGCCACTGACCAGCTCCACTAGAAGGAGAGGTGTGTGCTGGTTGTGCAGAGGCCCGAAAAAGAGGTCTTCCACCACCAAGTGTGTGTTTGTAGGGAACACTAGGTCACAGGCTGCAGGACCACACACACACACACACACACACACACTTTGAAACCTCCTTTCTGTCCAGAAGAAGAAGAAGAAAAAATAACTTTGATATTTCAACAGAAGCTGTAAACTTGTATTTTATTTAACCCTCAGATTACACACACACACACACACACACACACAAGCACACACACACACACACACACACACACACACTATTCATGTATCTGTTTCTCTCAAACACACACACACACATCGTATATTCAATGCCTGGATATTTCTGTTTATATTTCATATTTTGTTCATATTTCATGTGTTCTATTTTGTTTTTTGTTGTCTAAATTTCCAAAGTTGTTGCAGTTTGCACAATAAGAGTTCACACTGATGAATCAGATGTTGATTTAAAAACATTTCACACACACACACACTGGGCCCTGGTAGTCACCCGGCTCCATAATATAACTGGCAAAAATATAAGAATTTCATGCATCAGCCTACAATGGGAAAATGGTTCAATCTGGTGAAATACATCAAAAATGTCAAATATAACTACTTTTCTTCAAAATGGCATGCTGACATTACAGAATACATGGTTTTATACTGTAATGGCAGTGAGATTAAAAAATGTGGTTTTAATGGAAGTCAATGGGGCATTTTTGGCCATGAAGGTGGTTAGAGGGAGTATTTGTTACTACATAAAATATACTAATGCAATCAAATCAATTTTGTTGGTAATCTTTGATATATCAAAGACTCTAATCACCACCAAAGCCCCATAAGCCTACTACTTATTATATAGAAAATAATACATTTTTTGTGGGTTTTTTTTTTAAATATAATTGATAATTCAAATAATCAAATTGGCATTTAAAGGGTTAGAATCCTGAAAATTATTAAATATTTGATCATTTTGATCAGGGAACAAGTTGGTTAAGGGATTCAAGCCAAAAAAAAAAGCAGAAAAAAATATTGATGTATGAGTATTTTATGACAGTTTTGTGCGTGTACATTTTTGCCACGAAGGTGGTTAGAGGAAGTTTTTTTAAGGAGGGCACAAGGGTTAATCAGTGTAGTACAACGATGTATTGTCATTTCATATTGATATTTGTATTTTCATATTAACTTAATTTTTATTTAGGGTAATCTTTTCCCTCATCTTTAAATGTGTATTCCAGATTGTGACAAAGGGAAGAATTACCACTTTAATACTTGACTACATTTTGGGACTTAGGCTAATACATTAAAAAGAAAAGAAATATATATGTATTTGGCATGTCAAAAATACATGATTAATATTTTTTTACCTACAGCGGTGGGATCGGTATGACTCCAGATGTGAGGAAGTAAAGTCTACACCGTGCGGGTTAAAATGGAGGAAACGACACATGCACATCATAAAACAACCATTCCTGCAGAGCAACAAGCTTGGCAGCGGCAGTGTGAGTCTCTTAAAACATCCAAAATATTATTTATGATTAATACACAACAGCATAGGACGACTCGGAAATGACCTCATGATTCTTTTATAGTCAGCCACCTGAGTGTTTTTATAATGATAAATATCCTGACGGAGACTCCACCCTACCTGGCGTCTGTCTGTCTCTGTCCTCCGCCTGTCCTCTTTATCATCATGTGGCCGCTGGATTAACAATCATCACAGATTATAGCCATAATAAGATCCAAAGCACACGTTCAAGGGTCAGCTTCTACACTTGGAGCATCGCGTTTTGATTGATAAAGCAATGCTATTACGCTCCATACATACATACTCAGTTAAATTCAATGAATCTGTCCTGTCGAGCCAGAAGTTCTGACGATTAACATGCCTAATCCAAACAAAGAGAGACATTTTAAATCGCCTGGGGAAATAATCAGAACTGACCGCTCTGACAGTTTCACTGTAAAATGCATTTTGCTTCTTTTCTTTGTTTCATTTAAATCCACCAAATGTTAAAAACAAACAATCTCATCCTTTGTACAGCTCCCTCCGTAAATAACATGAAACTATATCAGTGTTTTTCCAGGTCATTGACTTCAATCATACGCCAAAATATATGAAACTATAGGCTCAAAACGCGAAAAAACTAACTAACCAACCTAAACAAAAAAACTGGATGAAAATAATGATTTAAAATAAGTGTCGGCTTAGATATCGACAGATAGGATGTAGACATAATATTATCCTAATTATTAATTCCTCTCCCCCATGATCCACCTCGGCCAATTTGGAACCATTAGACCTGTAATGATTTACTTCCAAACATCAAACGGCGGAGAACAATGAGGGTCTGGCTGCAGTCTCTGCCGGTGCGTCTCTAATTCTCCATAACAAAAGTACAAAGGCCTAGACGGAGACCAAAGGCTTTATCCATAAACACCTTTAGCACCTCTCAGGGCCGCGGCGCCACGCCGGGCCGACGCGCACACCACGGCCCGTCTGGACGTCGTTGTGATAGGGGGCAGTGGAGGAGAGGAGAGCAACCCCGGGCAAGGCAGACAGCAAAGGCGGAGGAGGGGGCGGGGGTGGAGAAGGGGGGGGGTGCCGGGACAAAAACACCTCATCTTCTGCCTGACTGTCTGAGCAGACCTGGGTGAAGTGTGTGTGCGACAAAGAGAGAAGTTTTGTTTTTTGTTTTTTCATCGGAGTGCAGCAGCATCTTCAGGGCCTCTGTAGCGGAGCCGGTGGTGGAGGGATATTTGACCTGAGGAACACACAGGAGGGATTTTATTTATTAATTTTATTATTTTATTTTTATTTATTTTTATTTTATTTTTTTTACAGTTTTACACAGAAACAGCCTGATGCGTAAGTATACAGCTTTTGGGCAAAGTCCTGTCCATCACTGGGTATCAAGTATTATTTGTCGTTTCAGGAAAAAAGAAGCGAGATGTCGTCCACATCGCTATTACAGAAACTCACAGACGATAACCCGCAGCAAAAGGGGTCTGAATGTATAACGTCTAATCTAAAATATTATTTATCCTTCATTTTTGTTGACTTTGGCCTGACTTGCAGGGTCCCACAGACCTCACCGCTGTATATGTGAATGATTCGATCTCTCCTTGCTGCAGGCCTTCTCTTCTTGTTTGACTATTGAAGTTTGCCTTTGAGCTGTTAAAACAGGACGCGGGTTCCCAGGAGTTAAAACACAACATTTAGTTTAAGAAGCAGCCTACAGGCTCACAGGCTCTAAATGAGGACATTTTCCTTATTAATTCTGTGGCAGCATAACATTTGGGTCTATAATGAATGTCTAATATTCATAGAGCGCGCAGCACCTTCATACAGTTTGTGATCTGTAATAAATAAGAATATATTTTTTTCCCACCCTGACGCATTTTGGCAGCATTATCGAAGCTGCGTCCATCCACGGGTAGGACCTAAAATTTCGGGGGGGAGCAACGAGTCCCACGTGCCTACTGTAAGCCCGTGCTTCTGTGTGCGTCATTTCAGTGTCAGAGGGCAGACAGACGCCTGTGGCGGCCGCCGCCGTTATCCACGGTTCCGGCGGAGAGGAGCAGACAGAGACGTGCCCGCGCAACGCCCTGTTCGACCAAAGCCGGCGGCACCGGACAGCTTTCACGCGCGAGCAGCTGTCCCGGCTGGAGCAGGAGTACGTGAAGGAGAGCTATGTCTCCAGACCCCGGCGCTGCGAGCTTGCCACGGCGCTCAACTTACCGGAGACAACGATAAAGGTACTGTGGTTATAAGACAGTGAGCAAAAGGCTGCTGACATTTTATGATAGAATTATTTCTATTAATGAACTCCATGATGTCATAAATTAACCTATAGGCCACCAGATTCTCTAATTAAGAGCATTCATCAGACCCCATGCATCTGAACAGCCTCACTGACAGCTCCACCAGAAATCCGAGAATCCGAGAAACACGGAGCTATTTGCACCTGAACAGTGTTAACACACAGCAAACATTGTTTCCGTTCTTTATTACAGTGTAGAAATATTTTACTGCTGAACAGAGAGTGGAGGGAACTATAGGGCCCCTTCTGACCCCCAGTAAATAGAGCCCAGTCCACAGGTTAATCAAGACTTGACTAGAGAATAGTGTAACTTCACTGAAATGTCGATAATGTACACTGTTTGCAACACGCCTTTCTTCTCATAGACAGAAGAAAAGTTATCATGTAAATAGGTATGTCAACTCAAGTGCTTAGAGGATACATTCCCCTAGAGATGAAAATTCAGTCATCATCTCCTCCCCCCACGCTGATGGACAGCAGGTGAAGTTTGTAGTCCACAAAACATTTCTGGAGCTTCACAGCAAAACAGCATTAGCCTACAGCATTCTGCTAAACTCAGAAGATCTCACAAGATCAGTCCATTCCGCCTGTCAGACTGAGCTCAGACACTAGTTCTAGCAGTCTGATATGGCAGTTTAGGAGCTATAGTTTCACTGGCAAACAAACTGACGTCTTCGCTCCTTGAGTGGAGCAGATAGGTCGGGCTGCTGCTCTGCCACATGGTCTCTTTGGTCTACCTGCAGGCCCAGAGACGCTCAGCTGCTTCAGCGCAAGTGGTTGATTTGATTATCAGGGGCAACTCTGGCTCATATTTACATTGAAAACAATGAGCATGTGAAGTAGGTGTAGCTATGGTGGTGGTGTGCAATGACAGGTCTGTCTGTTCATACATCAATAGGTATGTTTTTGTTGTCTTGGTTGAATTTCTATCCACGGTAACATCCAATTTAGAGACAGAAACACAGAGAGACAGTGAGAGAGTGTTCAGGACGTAGTTACTAGTTACACTTTCCAAGTGTTGAATGAGCAGATCAGTATCAATTGGATGTGTGAGTATGGAGCTCATAGAAATCATCCTGCACATATTGTCATTTTTACACTCTGGTTATTGTACAGATTAAACAGTTAGATATAATATGTTCCTCAGATAGCTTTGAAGGTGTTAGTAAGCAGATTATATTTCATGTATATTGAGCTAGGCTAGTTGTTTTCCTGTGTTTTCTGTCTTTGTGCTGAGCTAAACTGGATCTAGCTACATGTTTACTGTACTGATATAAGAGTGGCATCAATCTTCTTCTCTAACTGTCAGCAATACCTTTAACATTTGTATTAAATCTGTGTCAAACAGAAAACCAATTTGTGGTTTTAGTTATGTAGTGTAACATGGAAGAGTTTGTCCATATGTTTGTCCAGTGCTTCAGGGAAGAATCTCTGGCTAAAAAACACCAGTCATCATTTTTATGACTCTGTTACTGTATATTAAACAAACAAGATCTATTGTGTCAGTCAGTGAGCATAAGTAGTTTTGGGTGTGTTTTTGAACTTTGGGCAGAGCTAGGCTAGCTGCTTACCCCTTTATGCTAGGCTAAGCTAACTGCCTTTCAGCTCCAGGTTCATACTCAATACACTGAAACAACAGCTGTCTCATGGACAGCCTTCACCGGAAATCAGTCTTCATGAAGTTCTGTTGTTTCACCTCATGAGTTCATGGCCTCTGCTGCTGCACACAGACACAATAAAAGCAAGAAGGTCGACCAGGAGCTGAAAAATCAGAGACAGCTACTCACAATGACAGTGACAACACTTAATATTTATATGAGGTGTTCATAATCTCTCCTCTTACTTACGTGACAGACGAGTAGTGACAGGATAAGCAGGGCTAATATTTGACATGGAGACCTGTTGGCCCAGTGCAGCAGCTTTAATACATAGTAAATGCCCCCATCTTTCTGCCAATCACTGGAGGGTCTTTTATGAAAGAGGAGGAATGTGAGGCGAGGCCTTGTAAAGGCTGCCACCTGACGTTTTAGAAGCTCAGCCTTCCAGGAGTTTCTATCAACTGGTAAAATATGAGGACGACAGACACACAGGCAACTTGTCAGTCTCAGCTTTCAGAGTGTGAAGATCTTAGTGCTGCAACAGAGAAAAGCATGTTTGAATACATTTAGTAAAACTAAGAACAATAACTGTAAACTTCAAAAGTTAGACCCCTTACATTATAATATATGTTTGGTTCACACAGTCTGTGTATATATATATATATATATATATATATATATATATATATATATATATATATATATATATATATATATATATATATATATATAGGCATATATGAAATTATATGAAATAATATGAAAAAAGAAGAATCATAAAATGAGCGAAAGAATCATAACAACCAAACAGTCCAGTCAAGAAGTCCACAGTATTGAAGTGGTTTCACTGTCATTCCTTCAACCTAGAACACATCAGCAAATATTATGTATCAAATAATTTGTCATAATAATGCTATGTTCATTATCAGTGTGAATTTAACAGGTTATTTGAACTCCACTTGGCTTGGCCTGCTCCTCACTTCTTTCCTTCTTGCTCCCTTCTCCCAAGGTGTGGTTCCAGAACAGGAGGATGAAGGACAAACGGCAGAGACACTCCTTGCCATGGCCTCACCCTCTTGTGGACCCCCTGGGATCGCTCCTAATGGGCCGTGCCTCTCCTTCCTCCACATTACCGTACCCTTTCATCCCGCCCCACCTCCCACACCTTCCCCTCCACCACCACTACCCCCTGGCTCTCTCCTCACCAGGATCTTCAGCTCACAGTCGCTACAGCGCACCTATGCGAACACTGGATGCACTCCGCCTGTCCCAGTACCACAACAGATCAGGGGGGCTGCCTCCAACCGCAGCAGCCCTCTACCCCTCCACCAGCATCATGCATCATCCAGCCTCATGCCCTTGTCCCCTCTGCCTTCACTGGGGACCAGAACAACTGCTCAAAGCTAGAGGGGAGGCACTGGGACTGAGCCAACCCCAGAGTCCCAAAGCCAACATCCAGTCTGGTGGTCTGGAGCGACGGGAAGAGATGGTGTAACACCAGACAGACACTTCCCAAGGCTGTCAAACAAGCTGGTGCAAGCACATCACAGTATACTCACTGTGACTTTAATTCATGCGATTTACATGGTGGAGCTTGTTAAGTCACAATGGCGATGCACCCCATTCAAGAGTTTAACTAGTTATTGTTTACCTCCTAATAATAGAGGAGACTCACAAGCCTCTCAAAACAGGAACCAGAGACACGTCATTCCAAGGTATTATATAAAGGTCCCATATTGTAGTTAGGACAATCTCATGTTTCGATTTTAAAGCAGGTCCTGCTGCTACAGAAGCCCTGACAGGCAAGTGAGGATATTTTGTTTTGTGGTGAGCTATTTTCTAAGTCTGAGCTGAAATGTTTTCTCTCTTGTGTTCTTTGATTTTATTTTCCATTTGTGAAATCAGGAGAAAAAATGAATGAATGTGTGAAAAACTGTGAATTTTTTTCATCTGAAAAAGTAAAAATTAATAAGTAACCTAAAAAGATTATCCTGGCAAACCCTTTTCTCCCCACCAGTCCTCAAGTCATAAACACAGGAGAGAAAACAAACTTAGTTCACACTTGGATCACCCCCCCAAAATAATTCTTCACTTGCCCCTCAGGGCTTCTGTAAGGTGCTACATAAAAATATGAAAGTATCAAAAACAATCAAGAAAAGAGGTGCACTCTGCCCATATTCAGAAACTCCGCCTTTAAACAGACTGTCGAAGGTTCCTGATGTCACTACCACGCAGTCACCCTCAGCCATGTGCACAGTAGGGAATGCTGGTAAAACACCAGTAGAGCTGATGAACATTGTTTGTAGTGCCTGCTCAGGCATGTGGCAGCTGACAAATAAGAGCAGACTGGGAGGGGGGTCTTAAAGAGACAGGCACTAAAAAAATATGTAAAGAGGGGCTTCAGTAGTGGACAGTATGAGAGAATAATGTGTTTTTTAAATATTTTTCTGGGAGACACTCAAAGTAAGAGTATAAACCTGAAAATGATCATAATATGGGACTTTTATAACAATGCCAGTCACATAACACTGCTGATTAACTGAAGCCAACTGTTATAGGTGACGATAGGTGCCATTTGCAGCCAGTCGAAAGATGCTTTTCAGCTTGATCTTAAGTTATTCTGTAGACTACTGTTTACTCAAGGCAGAAATTAATATCAGAGTCATTCAGAAAGCTTCTGAGTGGCATCGTATTTTCAGTGGAAGGGTTCAAGGCTTTAAAATGATTCCTTTAAAGGAATATTTATTTTTTTTCGCTGGAAAATATATTCAAAACACAGGCTATGGAAAAACATTAAGAAAATAGTGTGTAGTCTAAATTGTAGTTGATACTGAAACTACCACCTGTACACAACATCCTCCCACCACGTATCTCATGTCAAAGTGTGAAAAGTAGCTTTGTTTACATACATATGGTTTCTACAGTTCATGCAGATGTTCCTGTAGTGATTTATCTGGGAAAGGGGAGAAGATGTTGGCGGTGAATGCCATTAAATACCAGGATCTCAACTAATTTTCAATCGTAGCCACAAAATGTGTGTACCTATGAGTTTGTGGCACTATGCTTGTTTGATGTGATTCAGATTCATATTCAAGAGGAGGGAAGATGACAAAAAAAGGAATCAAAAGGGATAACTGGTAGTCTGCAGCTGTGAAAGCACAATTGCACCAAGTGAAGATAATCTAGATGTAGATATTTTGTTTTAGAGTTGGTTTCTACTGTTTCCTCTGGTTTAACACTAATGACTACTGCTTTTATTTATTTGTTTGACTTTAAAGTTTTAAGTTGTCTCCACTGAAATATTTGTGTTTTCATGATGAGGTGAGAGAGCAGAGATCACATTATGTTCCTGGGAAGCTAAAGAGGCTGAGCGGTTGTATGCATCAGTTGTTTTGCTTGTTTCAGGAAAAACCTACAGGTGAATAGGCATGCAATTCCACAGTTGATTTCCAGCATTAAAATGAAATTCCTGTATTTTTAGAATTGGATCCTCTATTTAAATGTCTTTGTGTAAATGATTCATATTTACAAAATATTTTGGAATTTGTCCAGTAGACCGCCTCATCTGGCAGTCACAACATGGCTGCAGTGTAATCCTTTGGGGCAACTATATGGAAACAACCTCTACTGAGATTCAACTCCTTGTTGAAAACATAAAAACACAAGTCTTGCTCAATGAGGAGACTCATCCTTGCGAGAGGTCAGTCGTTGCAGGAAGATGAGAGTAGAAATGTGAGTCAGAGTTGGAGAGAGGAGTTTGGTCGTTACCTAGACGACTGCCAGCTAGAATTTATTTAGAAAGTTCTGTGGCAACAAACTGTAAGAACTCATCTCTTGAGATTTCAGAGCATCACTTGTGTTTCTGGTTACCAAAAGATCTTATTGTTCAACCAAAAGGTATCTGTCAGTATTTTAGTAGGTGAAACAAGGTTGAAATTATTGTTGTAATATGGAACCACACCACTAGCCACACTATGTGTGAATCCTACACACTGGATCTTTAACTATAGATAATGAAATTCAAGATGTTCTGTGTCACAGAAAAATGTCCCTAATGTCTCTTGCCTCTATGTCCCCCTTTTTTTAAATTTACAATTAACCTGATATGTGACTGGACTGTTTTTTTAAAGGCTTGTGCCTGAAAGATGTACAATTTTGTCACATTGCTGTCCTTCATTGTGACATCAAAGTAGTCGCTACGATATCCCCTGTAATGTTACACAGCCATAAAACTCTCTAGAACAGAGGCAGCCTTTGTCTTGCAGCAAACACCACACCCTGAGCCACAGTTACAAACATACAACCTGTGTGAGACCTTATAACCTAAGGAAGAAAATGTGTTCAAGGAGGTCAAACGGTGTGAACGAGTAGTATGCCAGCCACTGCAGACTACAACACCATATTTAATGTCATTTTTGTGGCTCTGATTATCATTCATATAATAATAGTTTAAGGGGTTAATTGGATTGTTGCTGCAGAAAGAATAAAGTCAGATTATCTGATCAGATTTAGTGTATTTTGTCTAATGAAAGTGTACAGACACCAATTGCACTCAGACAAATGAGTCCTGCACGGATTCGGGTCCCCACGGGTACCTGACCCGCACTATTTGGATGAAACTGATAGAAAATAATGTACTGTGTCGGACATGGGTGCGGATTGGATCGGACGCCTTGAGAGTGCGGGCCGGGTTTTGCAATTGCCATTTTCAAGGCGTCACGTGCAAAAAATCCCAGAACTCCCACTCCCCACGCTAGCTTACTTTAATTTTTAAAAATTGCATCCAATCTGCCGACAGTCAGAAAATGGACCCTGAAGAGTTGAAAAAAAGGCTAGTGAATGGCGATTTTAAAGTAGTTGACAATACCTCAACGAAACTCAAGTCCAATGTTTGGTAGAAATTTGGAGTTATCTAATGCTCAATTTTCCTTCGGGTGTGGGTCAGGCGTCGGTATCAATTTGTGCTTCTGTCGGAAAACGGGTCGGATGCGGTTTCAAGTATGGCGGTTCTGGCAGGTGCGTGTTTGCAAAATAAGACCCGTGCAGGACTCTGTCTCAGACCACCACAAGAAGGAAATGAAATGATGTTTTACTGTGTCAGGACATGTGAAGTAATGAATTGTAGATACATTTTTGAAAAGATTTAAAATTAATTAAAATAAACAAAAGAAGATTAAAAACTGTTCAGTCTGTCTGCATTATTGGATATAACATAAAAACACAGGTCCTCAGTTATATTCAGAATGATCACGTTAACTCAAATATGAAGTAAAAAGTATTCCATAATGGATTAGTTTTGTGCAAAACCTTTTGAAACAAGACTAGGTCAGAAATGGTAAATGGCTGGACTGTCTAGTCAATGTGCAAAGATGTGGCCAATTCATTACAGAAGTAGTCAGTGGGAGAGTTCATGATACGGATTCCTGGCTATGAAAAAAAGGGGGAGAATATTCCTCTGTCAGCAGGCAGGAACTGTTTTACTTATGTTGTACTCATTACTAAGATCTGTAACTTATCTAAACATGTATTGCTGAGAGGTATAGATAGACCATTTTTATTTACACATTTCATGGGTCCCCTGTCTTATTCCAATCAGCATTTACAATTTCATCCTTCCATTTCAGCTTTTGCATTTTAAATGTAACATCATCATGCCTGCCAAAACCCCACAACACTTGATATGAGACAGTCAGCTGCAGCAGTGTTGATGTCAGCCAGCTGTAACTACCAGAAGTTAAGGCAATGCAGCGGGGCTCCTTCCAGCACAGATTAAAAACACAGCACAGATGTTTTAGAAAGCAATTTAGAATAATTTATAAGAAATGTATAAAGGAACCACATGTTGTCTAAGATGACATAGCGTCAGCAGATGTGTTTTCTTGTTGAAAATGTGACCGTGACTAGCTTTGGATGTGGGGTTTGGGAAGCAGCTGTTTTCCCCTCTTCCCAGGACCGCGTACCAGCACGAACTATTTGACTGGTACAGAGTGGCTGACTGTACCGGCCTTCTCTCACCCCCAGTTGTGAATATTTAATCTTGTATGGAAAGATTTGAACAAATTCACAGTCTATTATAATGTAGACTGGCTATTTATGTCAGTTAGTTGTTGTCAATTTAGCACAATACAGTTAGTGAGCCTTCTTCAGGGGTTTTTGAGAGTCTAGCCAGCTAATCTAATGTTCTTTGCTTAAGTTTCTCCTTTGTAATTACCTAAGAGATTCCATTCCCATCCGTCACTTCATTAGCTAACATTAGATTAGATGATGCTAACTCATTCATGTTGCCCGTCTTTGCAGAATGACACAGAGGAAAACTGAGGAGAAGCGAGGCCCATCAATAAGTGAAGGGGGTCATGGTTGGGAAGATGATTAAAAAAATATATCTACAGTTATTTATAACTTCGTTTTTCTTCTGGTCTCTGCAGAAAGTGATACTCTTTGTTTATTTAACATCAATAACCCCACTCGTTTGCATTAGCAGCATTAATAACAGTACAGCTATCAGGAAAGATTAAACTCAACTTCAAGTTGAAACTTTCGGCCATCACACCTACCGAGATGCTTCTCTCTCGTCCTGTAGTTTTTCATTCTCTTTGCATATTTAGATTATGAGCAACAACTATTGTCACTGCTGTTAATCATTTAGGCCTTAAACCAATAGTGAAAATGGCCGACACAAATTTGTCTGCGCTGGACCATGTTAATGTCTGATGAAACATGGTGACATCTTTACAACTTCGATTTGGTTCAACAGCCATCAACAGTAAATACAAACCAAAGACATCTTCAGTTGATATAAATGATAAAATAATGATGATTTGATATCAAAGAAGCAGCTCATTGTCACATCTGGTCAGATGGAACCAGAAGAAAATGTAACTTTCTTTACATCATCATTCATTATTACTTTTCTGTTAATATGCTCATCTCCCGTTCTTAATTCTGATGTTTTTTGAATACAAGCAACATTCTTAAACTTTAGAACGAAGAATGGCACCCACTGGAAAACCCAGAGATGTTATCGTCATCCCAACTTACAATGGCAGTGTCTTACATTGCAGACTGTTGTCTGGAACAGGTTAGATGTGTTTCATACAATTAACACACTCTTATTTACTCTAAATGGTTCAAGTGCATTTCAATCGAAATCCAGTTATAGATACAGAAACAAACGCACCTTTAAAAGTCATTTTTACAGTAAATGTGCCATGTTCTGAATAAAATATCCTCTCTGACCTGTTTCATATTGCTGTAATACCACTGATTAATTGTATTAGTTCAATGTGGTCTGATGGAGTTTTACAATAAAACACAGCCCTTCCACTGAAGCAATAAACTGATTAAAAGATTAAAATTGTTGTGTGTGTGTGTGTGTGTGTGTGTGTGTGTGTGTGTGTGTGTGTGTGTGTGTGTGTGTGTGTGAACAAAGAATAATAGGACAGACTATGAGGAGCTAAAAATAGATCTTTCATAATACAAACTGTAACGAAATATATGTTTTGTTTTCATTGACGATTGGGATGGGACTAAAATTTACACATCGCTGCACATCATATCAGATTCAAGGCATCAGTTGTGGTTAAAAGCATAGAAGCCAACTCAGTGTTGGTGCAGTGTAAGCAGCAGTGCACACAGTCATGTCTCAAGCTCCTGTCTTTTATAGAAATCACCCGCCAACGCACTGATTGACTTTTTTGTCCAAAACCTTTTAAGCCTCTGCACCATTTACAAAAGGATGGCTGTTCGACAAATGAGGACTGCAGTGCATAAACAAACACAAAGATACATACATTTACGAACACAGTCACATACACAACACACTGCCAAATCTGAGGAAGACATATACCTCATCCATCACAATTCAAAAATGGTATCTCACCATCACATTCTGATCTTAGCCATGGAAAAAACAAATATCTTTCGTTATAGTTTTAGTAAACAAAATTAACTCTGAAGCAAAACCACTAGTAATGTTTTGATGAGAATCTTGGACAATTTCCAGTCGTGTTTGTGGTGACCAGATATTTTAAAGCAACATGATGTCACTTTTTCACCTTATATTATGAGCTTCAGAGTCATGTTGATGGTACAGTGTGGTGTAACAGGCTGAATAGTGTCTCTGTCTCTTGCTTCTGGTTGTTACATACATGTTTACTTCAACATACAAGTTTTCAACACATCACACTGTTCTGATGTAATGAGTTTAGTTTGTAGTCAGCACCTACATTACATCTGACAAACAGTTACACACTTACAGTTTCAGTCACATAAGAGTTTATTTCACCAATGTAACTCCATTCATGTATTCATGTTTAATTTGTAAATGTTTGCATCTGTCGACCTGTTTGGGGTAAGAAATAGCTTCATATTTCTGAACAGATATGGTTGTTCTCTCAGAGACACTGAGCAAATACATGGGTCTGAGATAAAGTTTGAGGAAACTGAAATCCAGCTACTTTGGCCACATATGTAATTGTGAATTTATATTCCTTAAATTAACAATGTGTAGAAATTGGAATTCTGTCCTATTTGGTGCCCCCACAGGTTCTGAGTGTGGACAGCACTGTTAAATACATATCCCAAGTCTGTAACAATTTGTCCGGGGGGTCTGACTACAAACTCATTAGGTCACAACAACATTATGTGTTGCGGCAATTTCACGGTGAAAAGGTTACATAATGATCTAGTTCATAACGTGTAACCCAACAGGTGATGTGAATGAATCAGTCCATGTGATTTGATCTTTAGTTCACAGTTATGTGTGACGCATCGTGCAGTCATTCATGCATTGAATTATCATTAGACATGCATTAGTTAATCATTAATGATTCGTATCCCTTTTATAAAGTGTTACATTAATGTTTATTTTTCTTTTCAGCAACAGGTCTGAAAAATGATTTGACATTACAATAAGGATGCATTACAAAAATATAGTTTCTCATATGCCTGCAGATAAGATGATGGCGAAATACTTGTCTCAGTAGAGAACATGCAACACTGAGAACAAGCTCTTTTCCAGTGTGGCCTGGCTTGCAACAGTACATTTTTCTAACAAATCAAATGCTACTCAGCAACAGTGGATTGGGAAATGCCAAGCCTATACCTTATTTTACAGTTATAACAACAATGCCCACAAAAACGGCCTGAGAACACAGAAGTACATGACTGATCTTAAAAGTTTTATGGTAGTAAAAACTCGAGTACGAACAAATAAGAATATGAATAGTAAAACTGTTTTCATTGTGATGGCTTTTACAATGCATCAGTTATGCTTCACTGACAAATCAATATGAGGTTTACAGCATCAAAACAAAGCTGTAACTGAAGCATATGATCTCCTCTGAGGTTTAGTGGTGTAATTCATTTCCTTCAGCACAATCAATTCCAGATCCAGTTGCTAGTCTTAATGTTGCTGTAAATACAGTTTGGACAGCAGCCACAAGAGTCCCAAAGTGTGTGAGAGATGAAGCAATGGCAAAGTCCTGTGCTTTGTGCTGATTCCAGCCCAGCAGGTGTGCCTTTAAACCTCAGACACCCAGCACTGATTTCCAACTCACCTGGACAGGTGTTCAGCATAACAGCAGTACTTGTACAGGCTGAAACCCAGAGCAGCTCTACACAGGCTGTGTGTAATAATGTAGGACAATAAACAGAAGGGTTAATTACAGGTGAGTGCGTCTGAACAGAGCTTAGCACGGCGGGACACACAGAGGGTACCACTAGGATAATAATGTGGTATAATCATGTGAGGCTGTAAGTAGAGGGGGAGACAGACTGGCCTGTCTCAACTGGCTCAGATGGGATGTAGAGAGGTAAGTAGTGAATAAAGGGCTTTCATGTGACATAATTTAGCGTCTGGTGGCCATATTGAAGGTCCTCATCTCTGGGAACAGCATTCTGTGATTGTGTCTATCTCAACAGAGATAACCGGACATGCTTCTGTGTGTTTTGAAATGGGAACTAATCACTTCACTGCTAATCATCAGGGTTTTGTTGTTAAAGCAGTAGTTCAAGTTGTTTTAAATTTGCTTATTCACTATCTTGCCAAACGTTTGGTCAGAAGGTTGATTCCACTCTGATGTCTGCCCGATCACTTTAGCTTGAGGCAGCAACAGTTTTCTTAGCTTAGGACAAAGACTGAAAACAGGGGAAAACGACTAGCCCATTCAGTGGATGGTCTGAACACATTTCTGCTCTTTAACCCGTATGTGTGATTTTGAAAGATTTTTTTTAATATTAGAATGTGAAATTTCATTAAAGTAAGACTTTAAATTACAAGCCATGGCCACTTTAAATGATCATAACCATATTAAAGGAATTAAGTGTGGTATGATCATACACACTGAATTTCGTACGAATCCATGGTGACAATTATTTATAGAAAAACCTTTTGCATTGACGGTGCCCCCTAGCCGCTGTTTAGTGCCCATGTTTTATAACACTTCACAGCAATTTATGCATTATAAAAAATTTTCGCACTAATTTTTAGTCATGAGTGTCCCTAGATTCTACGTGCAAAGTTTCATACAGATTCAACTCAGAACCTAGAATGTGCTCTTAAAAGGTTTCTCACTAATTGCAATTTTATGAAAATATTTTCTTGTCAGAAATGGGTGTGGCTTATATCACCTCATTAAGTCACATTCATGGAACACCTACAGGTAAAGCTTCTGAGGCATTGCGATTGGGAGTTAGTGGACAAAACATTCTTAACTTGATTATAGCGCCACCTGCTGTCAGACGTGTCATTTTTAGTAAGTGCACCGTTCTATACCAGTCCTGAAAGTTTCAGTCACACAACTTTTATGGTTTAGGCTGCAATATGAGTTTTATATACAAAAGATTTTTTTTTTTTTTTTTTAAACAAATCCTCAGGAAAACTATAGGGTCACTACACCACTGGTGTTCAGGCTTCGGCCACTGAAAACAAAATGACTCCATACAGCTCAAGTCTCTGGAAGTTTGAGATCACAAATAGATTAGATAAAATTTACACAATGAAGTCAAATGTATTGCAATGCAGTGGTGGATGATATCATCAGAGGAAGCACAGCCTCTGGATGCAAATCATGGCATCATGGTGCTGCCAGTGGATGGTAACCGGTCATGCTAACACCTATAACTGTTTTCAACACGGAGAATGGATAAATTATAACAGAAGACATTCACTGTGGGATTAATCATGGATTTACTTTAAAAAAGTCTCAAAAAGACACTGCAGTTCAAGGCTGGGTTATAAAACTGCTCAAAGGGCTATGATCGCACATCACCCCTCATTAGCATGATGGTATGGGCTTGAATGTGTTCAGCTTTCCAGAGATAATTGGCACATCATATTTCAAATATTCTATGTCTGATATCAATGAGGACAAGGTCTGACTTGGGACTTCCTTGAGACTTGACCTGAATGCCTTGAATCAAATGTGCAAATGAATGCACTTAATATGCTTGAAAGTTTAATCTGTACAAAAAACAAACTGTTAATAAAAGGCAACCATAAAGATTCCAGGATGTGGTTGGTCCCAGTGTTTATGCTAAGCCAAACTAACTCAAGCAAGAAAGTGAAGAAGACTTAAAAAGGTATTTCTGTTTTTTTTTTGGTTTTTTTTGTTTTTTTATTCAAAGCTTCAATACATGAAATTAAATGTTAAATGCAACACATATTCCTCTAAAACTGACAGAGGACAGCCCAAGTTCTCTGTCAACATTCAATTTAAGTTAACAGGCTGGTGGGCTACGAACAGTCAGCCAGTTAACATTTCACCATGTGTATGTTCAGGGGTCAGTCTGCTGTTTAATGATGCATAAATTAGCTGAGTAAATCATTTTCCTTTTCAGTTTAACGAGCCTGTTAGATGTGAAACCCAACCAGCTTTAAAGAGTTCCAGAAGGGGATCTCTGAGAAGACTTGCAGGTTACTGATCCACATCGGTCACAAGGAATTTCGTTGACCACCAAATATTGGTAGCTGTTGGATGGTTCCAAATTTGATTCCCTCGACAGC
The DNA here is from genome assembly GCF_900880675.1 of Sparus aurata. NCBI lineage: Eukaryota > Metazoa > Chordata > Actinopteri > Spariformes > Sparidae > Sparus > Sparus aurata. The sequence continues at coordinate 2,487,738 of NC_044209.1, read as the reverse complement.
CATTATTCAGTCCTGTAGCAACATAACATACATGTAAGTCCAGTCTGCTGCACCGACAGGACTTACATAAAGTATTCAATCTACCTTGATCAGATAAAGAATTGCACATAATCCGAGGGCTCTAATTCTCATTGGCAAGTTTTGCCTCATTTTGTCATTTGACCCTTTTGACAACACAGCTTTTTGATGGTTCAGTGTTGATGACCCCCAGGTGTGCTCCAGAGGGCGATGAGAAACTGACTGCGCTAAAATTCACTGCGGCAGGAATATTCTGTTTCTGTTGGCATCGGAGAGCAAATGTGAGCAAAGGCTTTTCCAGTCGCTGTTTATTGTCTGTAGCTCTGGATAGCCATTGTCAACCATGTCCTTTAACACTAACTCAGCTGCAGCTCGGCAGCTCTCTGCTGGATTTCCACAGCTGTTTACTCTGACTCGAATAAATATCCTGCCTGAGTATCAGTCAGCCAAAACCTTGTTAAACGTCTCCCCCTCCATAAGCTCCTCTGCCCTCACGTTAAAATGATGCTTTCTTCATTGAACACATGGCTAACTTGCATACGGTCATAGCTCAGGGGGTAGTGTGGGTCAAGCGACCTTCCGATCACTAAACCGTTTAGTGATCAGAAGGTCGCAAGTTTGAATCCTGGCTCCCCCGGGCTGAGCTGAGCTGCATGTCGAAGTGTCCTTAAGCAAGATACTGAACCCCAAATTGCTCCTGATGTGCAGTTGAATAGGTGAATGTGGAAAGTACTGTAAAGTGCATTGAGTGGTCATTACACTGGAAAAGTGATATAGTCCATTTACCATACAAGTGATAAATGATATACTTTGGTAAAGTGACCCCCCCCCCCCCCCCCCCCTCAGTGCAGTGATGTCACTAGTCACAACGCAGAAACCAATTCAGGGTTTAGAGAGGTTTGCCAGCTTATATTTAGCATGCTTTATGGAGCAACTGATGAGTGCTCAACATGAATTACACCCCTGATCTAACAGTTTAATTGTCGCCGGCAGGAAAGACAGGAAATGTGTGGTGTAGAGAGAGAGACAGAGAGACAGAGAGAGAGAGAGAGAGAGAGAGAGAGAGAGAGAGACCACAACACAGAGCCACTGACCACATCTACACCCTCCACATCCTCATCCAGAAACACCTCCACCAGAACAAAAACACAATCTTCTCTTGTTTTGTAGATTTCAAGAAAGCATTCGACATTTAGCATTTGGCATCATGGTCTGTTTCTGAAATTACTAGAAAAAAGTATTGGAGGAAAAATGTACGATATTATTAAGACAATGTACATAAATAATAAATGCTCTGTAAAATTGGAACCATGGAAACAGAATTCTTCACTCAAAGTAGAGGGGTGAAGCAGGGCTGCAGTCTGAGCCCCACCCTCTTTAATATTTACACTGATGAATTGCCCAAATCCCCAGAAGATTAAAGGAGTCATCACCTGGTTTTTCACATATCCAGTCCCTCTTGGATCGCTTTGGATCAATTCTTAAAACTTATTAGGAAAAAAAAAATCAAACATAGAGCTTGTTCTGACCCTTTTTCATACCGCGACTTTCTCACGCGAGATTATGCGCGAGGTTTTGACCGGTCCAGATGTGCATTGTATTAATATGTAATGAGGCGCGCGTTGATTGGCCGCAGGAAGGACAGAGCCGGAATGGGGGGCTAGCCTGCATGCACACACAGACTCCAAAACATAAACAGCCCCCTGTCATGGCGCACACACTAAATGACGAACCTTACGGAATTCAGGCATTTATGTACGAGCCAGAGTCGGAAACCGAACGGGAGAGTGAAGAGGCAGAGACAGTGGAAGAAACACGTTTACAGCAGGATGTCTCTGAATGGTAAATTCTTTTTTTTTCCTTCTTACTTTTCACACTCGTGTTTTACATGTAAGACCTGAGTTTTAATGCTGGCGGTCACGATGTATGGCGTGAAAATGACAGAGAAATAAGCAGATTCTGCGTGCTCACTCAGAAAGTCTGGCTGAGGACGACTGTGAGCCGATGCTTAATATGCAAGTAGCCTCCTGTGGTAACGTCACCACAGGAGCAGAGTCAAAATCTCGTGCTTTAGGAATGCGCACTATTGTGCGCTATTCCTGTTCGGAAAAAGAGCCAAAGCGAAAAAAATGAGCCACTTTCAAACTCCAGCTTTTCAGGCAAGTTTCAACAGAGGTCCAACACCAATATGCAGGATTTAACAAGAGAAATTGCGATTTCCGGGTGATGACTCCTTTAAGATATCCCTGGTCTCACCCTCTCTGACATAGAAGTCAAATGCTTACTATTTGCAGATGACCTAATATTGCTCACTCCACCAAAGGAGGCTATACAAAAACAACTAGATCACCTGCAAAAGTTCTGTCAGAAAAATCCCCACAGGTTCCACCTGGATATAGAACATACACACGGCTACACATGTTTAGGACTAAATATCACATCTACAGGAAATTTCAATCTGGCCATTAAAGATCTCCAAGACAAGGGCAGAAGAGCTTTCAGAACTATAAAAAAATCCTCAAAAATAGACAAACCTGTTAAAATCTGGATCAAAATATTTCAATCAATAATTGAACCAATTTTATTGTATGTTGTGAAGTGTCGGGCACTCTCATAAATCAAGTCTTTGAAAAATGGGACAAACACCCAATAGAAATCCTGCACACAGAGAACTGCAAAAGCATCCTCAAATAACCCCCATCAAATAACACCCCCAATAATGGATGCAGAGCTGAACTAGGCCAACTTCCCCTGTTAATTTGGATCCAAAAAAGAGCTATAAAATTCTACCAACACCTCAAAGCCAGTGAGCCCAGCTCCTACCACTACAAAGCCCTACAATGCCAAGGGGAGAGCGAAGAAAGGAGTCCCTCAGCCAGCTGGTCCACAGGCTCAGCTCCAACAGCATCCGGCACCAAGACCGCCCTCACACAATCCGGCCCCACCAAATTATAGCAAAAGGAAAAGACAATTACATCAACTATTGGACATCTACAGCAATCTCCAATGCGAGCTGGCCCTAAACAGACAAAACTTCATAGCAGATTGTCTGAGCTCTGTAACTGACCCGAGACTGAGGAAAACATTGACTATGTACAGACTCAGCAACCACAGCCTGGCCTTAGAGAGCGGCCGACACAGACAGACGTGGCTGCCCAGAGAGGAGAGGCTGTGTCGGCTCTGTCCATACATGCATGAGCCCAAACTTTGACAAACACTCAAACCAAGGAAAACTACACCATTTACTGGGAGAAAAAAGTGCCACTGCTGTGGATGCAGCAAAATATGTGAGTGCTGCCACAGGAGAAGAGAAAAGCTGCACAACAACACCTGACATGATCTCCTCCACATGAGCCAGCTGCTTATGACTGAGTGCTTAACCTGCACATTTATATCTTGTTAATTATCTGTCTATTGTTCTGTAAATATTACCTTTATGTGATACACGCACTCAAACACACACACACACACACACACGGATAGAGATAAATGTTTTGTTTTTGAGCCTCTCACAGCCTGATAGTTGGACACAAATATATAAAACAGAAAAGTCAGGGAAGTTCCAGAAGAATTAAGAACACTATCTGTTAGATGTTGGAGAGTTTTATCCAAACTGCCACTTTACAATAAAGCATACACTTTGTGGGAGTTTCTGAAGCCTTCCATCCTCTCCTCCTGCATTTCCTCACTAACCATGCTCTTCTACCAAGGGGAAACTCTAGTATTATGTGAAGGTCATTTGGGACAGATTCATTGTGGAAAAGTGGATACAGTTGACGAGGTGTAAAAAAATATGCATTCATTGCTCCATTTCTATACCCACAGTACATTTAACCTTAAAAAGTTCATTACTTCCTGGTCTACAATCAGTCATATGTAAATACTCAATTTTTCCATTCAGCCCTGACCATGCATTTCAATGCCACAAAAATATACATTTGTTGTTCCATTTATACCCATACATTCAGTCATGTGGATACATTACTTCCTATATTCAATCATGATCACCGTTTTTCATTGATGAGCTTGATTGAGAGGGGGATGAATGAATGTTTATACCTGTTGTGTTTGCACAGAGAAACCCTGTACCTCCTGCCTGAATTCAACAATATATATTCAGGATTACCCACAGTAATTGCCAATCTGAACTGTCAGTATCAGCAGAGACCCTGCAGCCCTCTGCCTGGATTACTCTTATTTTCTTAGTTTGTTGCTGCTCAGGACGCTTTACCAACCCAAAATGTGACTATTTCATGTGCTGGGAATGATGTCTGATTGCCTAAAGTACTTCACTCGACATCACTTGACATGGTCTAAAAAAGGGTAACTTTATTCCTTTATCTCCTGTGTTGAGGGGATGGTTCCTCTTTGTTTTAAACATGGCAGAGGTAGAGGGGGCAGAGCATATAGGCCGACATGCCAGTTTGTTTTGGTCTGACATGCTGGTGCTGAACTGCAACCAGTAGTGGTGCTCAATTTGGCATTTGAGACCTTTAAGTCTAATTAATATATTAATATGACATTATGTTAATATGAGGTTCAGTTAGCTGCCGATTGAAAGGTCCTTCAGAGAGATATTTCCTACTTTTATACAAGTACATTTCAGAGCCTGCACTTTACTACTTTTACTTGAGAAAAGAAGTTGAATTGAAGTCTTTTTTACACAAGCGTGTACTATTGCCACCTCTCAGCCATCAATCATGACTGTCAAGTCTCTGTCACTAGTGCTTATGAATTTATAGCGCTGTAGTTTGCATATGACAGGCAGGCTGAGACATAGTTCCTATCAAGTAGGGATGTGTACCAAAAGCCATTACTAAATGAGACACGTTTAAAACATTTTTCTCATCACTGTACAAATCTGAATGTAAAGTAATACAGCAAGAGCTAGATCTTTACTTTGCAAATCTACCCTTGCCAAAATTAGATGAACAGCAAAAACAATCACTCGATGCCCCAATTTCAGCGGCTGAAATTTTGAGTAATATTAAATGTTTGTCAAATGGAAAGGCACCTGGAGGAGATGGTTACACCACTGAATTTTTTGAATGTTTTTCAAAAGAGATCACACCATTGTTAGTGATTTTATATAATGACATTATACAGAAGCAATTTATGCCACAATCGATGCGGACAGCTATAATATCACTCTTGCCAAAACCTGGGAAAGACCACCTAGATGTAAACAACTACAGACCTTTAAGCCTACTAAACAATGACTGTAAATTGTTTGCAAAGATATTAGCAAAAAGATTAGAAAAAACGTTGTCCACTTTAATCCACCTGGATCAGGTCAGCTTTATCCCAGGGCGATTATTATCCAACAATATGAGGAGACTCATGCAAATCATGCAGGTTGCCAGCTCTCTCCCACATCCAGTGATAGCAGTATCACTGGATGCGGAGAAAGCATTTGACCGCATTGAATGGCAGTACTTGTTTTACACTCTGTCCAGATATGGTTTTGGTCCAAGATGCTTACAGTGGATCAGAGCTCTGTATCATGAACCCGTGTCAGCAGTTAAGAGCAATAATATAATTTCAGCACCATTTCAACTTTATCACTCTACAAGACAAGGCTGCCCTCTATCTCCACTATTATTTATCTTGGCATTAGAGCCTCTTGCTTGTATAATAAGGATGGAAAGAAATATTACTGGTGTTTCAATCGGGGGTTATGATTTCAAACTTAATATGTATGCAGATGACATTTTGTTGACCTTGTCAAAGCCATCGTGCTCAATCCCAAGAGTATTGGAAATTATAAAAACATTTGGCAGTCTGTCAGGCTATAAAATAAATTGGAGCAAAAGTGAAACCATACCCTTAAATCATTGTACATACATTACAGATCTGGGACCCGCTCCGTTTATATGGAAAAGAGAGGGGATGAAATATTTGGGCATTGAGATTAGTACACCTATCAGTAAAATGTTTGAATTAAATGCTCAACCTTTGGTAAATTCCATAAAGGAAGATCTTAAAAGGTGGTCTAACCTGCCTTTGTCCTTATGGGGCAGAGCCGAGGTGCTCAAGATGAACATTCTACCAAGATTAATCTTTTTGATTTCTTCCATTCCTCTACATATATCTAAACCTTGGTTTGATAATATAAATAAACTGTTCTCCAATTTCTTGTGGAAAGGAAAGAAGCCCAGAATGAATAGCACCAAATTATCATTGCCAAGAGATAAGGGGGGCTTGGGAATCCCAGATGTGTATATGTATTATTTAGCATTTAATGTGAGATTCCCTTTGATGTGGGGATATCAACATAATAGAATCCAAGGTAGTTGGGAGTGGTTGGAAGAAGGCATTGTAAGGGACAAGAACAAATTAATTTCATTGTCATCACTGTGGTACCATCCTGCTTTAGCAAAAATAGACAATTGTATTATCAGCCTGTCATGTGATATTATTAAAAAGGTTCATAAAAAATTGGGAATAACAAAGATTGCCATAGCATCATGTCCACTATGGCACAATGCAGCATTTAAAGCAGCAGGGAATCCATTGTCAGACCCTGTATGGCAGCATCACAACATTAATGTAATCTCACAAATTGTAGAAAATGGGTTGATTTTGACTTTTGAGGAGCTCAGAAAGAGGTATAGTTTAAATGCCAATGCTTTCTTAAAATATGCACAATTAGCATCAATACTGTCAAAATTCCCAAGAGAATATTTGGAGTACAATGTTGAAATAGATAGTAAATTGAGAGGTTTAGCATCACACAGAGGCACAGTCTCGGGTCTATATAAATTGTTAATATGCTCCTCCTCAAATCCTAATGCCCACACTCAGTTAAAGTGGGAACAGGATTTAGGGGTCTCATTAAATTCAACAGAGTGGGAAAGAATATGGAGGGACCCTGCAGCAATGTCCAAATCGGTCAGATTTAGAGTCATACAAATGAAAATCCATCATAGAGCATATATCACACCAGCAAGAATGAAAAAAATAGACCCCAGCTCCTCTGACCTCTGTTGGCATGGGTGTGGTCAAGTAGGAACTCTGATCCACATGCTGTGGCACTGTCCTGCAGTTAAATCCTTCTGGGAGAATGTGGTCCACTCAGTGTCACTTATGCTGAAGATAGAACTTTCTCCTTGTCCTCTCATTTGTTTGTTGGGATATAGGGCTGCACAACTCAGGTCAAAAAGAGATAGGAAAATAGCAGGCCTAGGCTTTTTGGTTGCTAAAAGAGTGATTTTGATGAATTGGAAGACACGTAAGACAAATTGTTTTTCAAAAGAAACATGGTTACTTGAATTTTTTGATCTTCTTGGAATGGAGCGAATGGCCGATTTGATGAACGATTCCGCGTATAATTTTGGAATAAATTGGGACCAAGTTCTGGGAATTATTCAAGTTCCAAATCTGAGATGATGGAGGACTCTTGCTGTGCAGCCCTGTAAGTCACATTGTTACCCTGTTTCCATGTAAATTAACTTGAAAATGATTAAGAAATGAACATGATTATGAAATGAACAATCGAATTGCAATGGTACAGTACTGCCCCCCCCATCTGTATTTTTAATTTGACTTTGTGTATATGTATGTGCTTGTATATGTAGCATGTCTTTGTCATATCTTTTTGTTTGATTTATTTTATTGTGGTTGTATTGTTTATTTTGTGTTGTATAATATAATAAAAAAAATAAATAAATAAATAAATGAGCCCTGGGGTAAAATGATTAAATATCGTAGTATTGATAAGCTCCAGTGTTAACTATTCTTTTATTAGTAGCTACTCTATCAGCTTTGTGGTGAAATTTGTTCTCAATTTTTCCTCTGCTAAGCTCCTCCACCTACTGTACACACACACACAGAGTGGAGACCTTTGTGTAGAAAGTGGGCTGTGCTACATCCTTTAGAGTCTGTACCTATTTAGAAAAGGCTATTTATGAATAAATCCAAATAATGCACTGGTCTTATTGAAAAATTCTGCAGGATTTTCTAAATGACCCTAAAGTCACATTTCTTTTTCACATTTGTGATGAAGCACCAGCTCTCTCCCTAGTTGCTAAACCATTTTTTGTTCAGAAAGGTGTAAAGACAATCACATACAGTTCTTTTCTTTTTTTCTTTTTTTTTTTAAATCATGTTGCCACTAACATTTGTTAAATACAAAGAATTGTACTGTAAGTTGATTACTCAAAATGTATATAAAAGACTTGTGGTAATCAAAGTAATAACCTGTCAGAGTTAGAGTCCTTTTAGATTGTGGACCCAGAAGCAGACTCGGGAGCAGAATAATAGTTAGGATATTTATTAACAGTTAAAAAAACACAGGCAGTACAGGCCAGGCACAGGCCGCAGGGAAAAAAATCAAATAAGTCAAAAAATCCTGGCAAAAGTACAGGTAGGGCTCAGGCGAAAATCCGGGGTCAGACAAGCAAAAGTGGTCAATAAACAGGCAGGCAGTGTTAGGCACAGCAGAGGTACAGTCAGGGTTGAGGCAAAATCCAGGAGTCAAAAACAGGCAGAGGTCGGTAGACAGGCAGGGAGGGTGAACACAGTCAGCAGTACAAAGGGCTTTGCAAGAAGTCTTAGTCAAAAAGCGGGCTTAGGTCAGAAAGTTGAAAAAATCCACAAAATAGCAACACTTGTGCAGGAAACTCCTGGAAACAGACACGATAATCTGATGAAGACTGTCAGTCCTGGTGTGTCTTTAAAGCCAAGGCTGAAGAGGAGAGTAGGATTAGGTGTGGAGCAGCAGGCAGCTCAGAATTGGATGTCTCACTTGTCATTCAACCAGGGGGCAGGGCAGAGGGGAAAACACGGCGTGGATCACACAGGTCAGCCAGGTCACTGACTAAGGAGGGCGGGTCCTAGGCCGGAGCGAGACAGTGATAGCCATCTTGTGCTGGTGTGGAAAGAAGAAGCACACCTCAGCAGTAGCCTTTTTATGTGGAGTATGAGAAGGTGTGTTCTCAGTTTCAATTGGATAATGGAGATGTGATGTCATGACGGATAAATACTGAATAAAGTACAAATTATTTGTTCGTTGTGGAACTGAACTGGAGAGACGGATTCTCCCACTATATATGTGAGTTGAATGGGAGAGGGTGAGGATTTCGAGTTTTTTCTTGGGAAGAGAGTGACCAGAGTGGTCTGAAGCTGAGTAAGAAATGTTTGTTTCTTTGTTTGATTTTGAGACTACTAGTGCATTGCCCGTAGGAAGCATGTATTCCTATAGAAAAGTGGGATGTTAAGTAGCTTTTTCATGGATGGCCAAATGAGGCTATGTTTGAAGGTGGGACATCAGGGATATAATTGGCTGTTTTTGACTACTTTTGATTATACCATTATATTTCACCTTAAAAACTATTTACCTTGCCTTACTTGGTGTAATTATTTTTAGCACAACCCCACATGTGTGACTGTACAGTTATTTTTTTCATTTTAAGGTACTATATTAACACTATGGACCTAAAATCACAAAATAACATAAAATCAGAGTAGAAAAAGTTAGTTTTTTTACTGTGAAAACCACAAATATGTTTAATGAACCAATTGCATTAGTTATGATGCAAATATAAATTGTTGTTTACTAAATTGGTGCATAAGGTTTTGAAATTTACAAAGTTATGTGTAACTATTTACATTTAAATGCAGGCAATGCCTCAGGCTCCTCAGCTCATTCCTGCCTGTTCCACATTCAGCCGTCTCCTCCTTGGTTTGCCTCACAACACGACTCCACTACTCACTAAACACACCACACCAAATACTACATAACACACTAACTATACACTCCAAACACGCTATATGTCACAGATCTCTCAACTCTCAAAACTCGCTATCTCTGTCGCCGTCTCCAACACATCACTGCTGCTGTCAATCATCCGCCGATGTCCCTCCCACATCTTCCTGTTCCTCAACAACCAAACTTGCTGCTTGGACACTTTCGTGACAAAAGCACATTTTTACTGTTTCTTCCTGCACCAGACATAAAGCAAACGTAACGGCAATGTTCGCGAAAAAGCGTGTTGGACATTATTTACCCTAAATCCGGTTTTGGACGTGCCAGTGCGTCCGCTCCGTCGACTCGGGTGGTGGGCCGTGTAGCTAGAGGCTAGCGCTAGCTACACACGAACATCCACAGATTCCGATCCCACTTTGTTGTCCGCACGTCTCCGGATCTCCTCAGACCCGAACAGACTTGGACTTGTTTAATCTCATTAATCCACAACAGTCAGTTTAGATGCACAGAACAGAACCGAACCGCCAGCAAAATCCCGGTCCAGCTTGCGCCGCTGCAGGTATAAATCTGCTTGTTTTTTAAGGTATGTCGTGGGCTTGAGCTCTGCAGTGATTGGCTCTGGTGCGCACATGGCCACGGTGTGCAGTGGTTGCCTCTGGTGCGCACGTGACTGTGGTGGCTCCGTTGGACAATGCTTGCAGAATTTGTAAAGCATTTATAAAATAATTTTTTCACGCTATCATTGCAGTCCAAGCAAATGCTTATTGCACACCACTGAACCACGCAGCAGCCATGTTGAAAGTCTCAGGTCAGTGTGATCCTGATCCGCAGAGATATTTGAGAAACACACACACACACACACACACAGACAGACAGAGATTTCTTGCTTTTATAGAGAGATGAATAAAAGTCTTCTTTTTCCCCTGCACAACCCTTGCCAGTGTGATTTTTTATCTTCCACCTTGCTTTGCTGCACCTCACCTTATGACATAATTCATTCATGTAAATAGAACACACAAATATTTAACTGCTACTACTACTACTACTAATAATAATAATAATTATAATAAATTATGGTTTTATATTAAATGTTGTTTGTTGTAGATCTACATTGTGTACCTTTGTAGTGTGCATACCCCCACAATTTGAACACTGCTTTTTACATAACGAAAGGAGAGATGTTCATAGGCCAGCCTCCTCTGCCCGATGATAGGAGATATCCGAGAGGGGGCGTTCATCCCTGAGGAGAAGTTTGGTGTGTCCAGCGGTAAGATAGCATGGTTTCGCAATGTCGTCACTCAGAGCTAGACACGCAAATTGCTCTGTTGTTGGTTGTGAAAATCAACATCAGTGCCTATATTCTGCCCCAGCTACAGAACAACAGAAGAGACAGTGGTTGCATTTCATTTTTAACGACAACGTGCCAGCTACGGTTCATGTAAGTTGTGTGTTAGCCACTTCACATCGGACTGCTTCAGTAACAAGGGTCAGTACAAAACTAGCTTTGCCTCGACACTGACCCTCGTAAAAGGATCAGTCCCAACCATACCGGACCCAGCAACTGCACCCGAGTCACAGGTAAGTGTCCCCACATTTTGATAGTGATTACAGTTGCCTATGAGTATGGTGAAATAAGATGGAAATTGGCTAACTAGTTAGCTCCACTTCGGTATGGTATGCAATGGTGTTTGAAGCAAGTTTAACGTTAATAATATTATGATGGAGTTTGGTTGTCACAGTAAAATTTCGGCAAACATGTGCAGACCGGAGACAGAGACGATGCAAACAGTGTCCAAGAGTTTGGAGACTGTGTTGGAGACAAACACAGCTTTCGCTAGCTGTTAGCCATTAGCTACATGGTATAACTGTAACAACACATACGAACAAACTAAGTGACATATTCAGACACACTAAACATTCTGAAACATCCTGCTGCAGCCGCAGAGTCTGTATTTCTTCAGGAGCCTCTGCCAAAGGGGCCCCGGGCCCTTGTAGGCCATTTGGGCCAGCCAGCCAATCAAGATGATTAATGCAGTTATGCGGCTCCAAGATCACTCCTTTCAGCCCCCTTTCAAGTGTCAATAATGTTCTTACATTAAGTGACGGCCAAATTTCTCAAACTCCTTTGCACTTAACAGTGTGATAATCTGATCAGAATTTATATACCTCATACAAGTCTCTCTATCACAGTCATGGTTACCCTCTACAGTCTACTACAGTCACAACCTTTTATATCTGTCTGCATTGTTTTGTGGAGAAATGTCTTATTCAGATGTTCTAAAACATGTATGGTTTGAAATGAAAAAAATCAACCTGCATTTTTTTAAATTTGATTATTTGTTTGCAAAAGTTAAAAGGAAGCAATGCCTACTGGGAATTTCAAGCCTGAATCGAATTGGGGATCGGAAGTTGAGTGAGATTAAGCTAGCAAAAAAAATGAATCGAGGCATCAAGCAACACAAGGGGGGAGCGGAAAAGAGAGAAATCTAAGAGAGGACTGTTGGTTGACAGTGTTAAAATGCTGCAACTGACTGGTTTGTTTTTAACATGAAGACATACATACATGAAGACATACATACATGCATACATACATGCATACGCAAAAAAAAGTATTTAGTCAGCCACCAATTGTGCAAGTTCTCCCAATTAAAAAGATGAGTGAGGCCTGTAATTTTCATCATAGGTATACCTCAACTATGAGAGACAAAATGAGAAAAAGAAATTCCAGAAAATCACATTGTCTGATTTTTAAAGAATGTATTTGCAAATTATGGTAGAAAAAATAAGTATTTGGTCAATAACAAAAGTTCATCTCAATACTTTGAGATACCCTTTGTTGGCAATGACAGAGGTCAAACGTTTTCTGTAAGTCTTCACAAGGTTTTCACACACTGTTGCTGGTATTTTGACCCATTCCTCCATGCAGATCTCCTCTAGAGCAGTGATGTTTTGGGGCTGTCGCTGGGCAACACGGACTTTCAACTCCCTCCAAAGATTTTCTATGGGGTTGAGATCTGGAGACTGGCTAGGCCACTCCAGGACCTTGAAATGCTTCTTACGAAGCCACTCCTTCGTTGTCCGGGCGGTGTGTTTGGGATCATTGTAATGCTGAAAGACCCAGCCACGTTTCATCTTCAATGCCCTTGCTGATGGAAGGAGGTTTTCACTCAAAATCTCACGATACATGGCCCCATTCATTCTTACCTTTACACGGATCAGTCGTCCTGGTCCCTTTGCAGAAAAACAGCCCCAAAGCATGATGTTTCCACCCCCATGCTTCACAGTAGGTATGGTGTTCTTTGGATGCAACTCAGCATTCTTTCTCCTCCAAACACGACAAGTTGAGTTTTTACCAAAAAGTTCTATTTTGGTTTCATCTGACCATATGACATTCTCCCAATCCTCTTCTGGATCATCCGAATGCTCTCTAGCAAACTTCAGACGGGCCTGGACATGTACTGGCTTAAGCAGGGGGACACGTCTGGCACTGCTGGATTTGAGTCCCTGGCAGCGTAGTGTGTTACTGATGGTAGCCTTTGTTACTTTGGTCCCAGCTCTCTGCAGGTCATTCACTAGGTCCCCCCGTGTGGTTCTGGGATTTTTGCTCACCGTTCTTGTGATCATTTTGACCCAATGGGGTGAGATCTTGTGTGGAGCCCCAGATCGAGGGAGATTATCAGTGGTCTTGAATGTCTTCCATTTTCTAATAATTGCTCCCACAGTTGATTTCTTCACACCAAGCTGCTTACCTATTGCAGATTCAGTCTTCTTAGCCTGGTGCAGGTCTACAATTTTGTTTCTGGTGTCCTTTGACAGCTCTTTGGTCTTGGCCATAGAGGAGTTTGGAGTGTGACTGTTTGAGGTTGTGGACAGGTGTCTTTTATACCGATAACGAGTTCAAACAGGTGCCATTAATACAGGTAAGGAGTGGAGGACAGAGGAGCCTCTTAAAGAAGTTACAGGTCTGTGAGAGCCAGAAATCTTGCTTGTTTGTAGGTGACCAAATACTTATTTTACCGAGGAATTTACCAATTCATTCATTAAGAATCCTACAATGTGATTTCCTGGATTCTTTACCCCCATTCTTTCTACCTACCTATGATGAAAATTACAGGCCTCTCTCATCTTTTTAAGTGGGAGAACTTGCACAATTGGTGGCTGACTAAATACTTTTTTGCCCCACTGTGTATGTATATATATATATATATATATATATATATATATATATATATATATATATATATATATATATATATATATATTATATATATATATATAGATATATATATATATATATATATATATATATATATATATATATATATATATATATATATATATATTGTTTTTATGCATTGGGGTTGTGCATTGATATGTCCATGTTCTGGTGCACTGGTGCAGTTGTTTATATGGGAGTTTATGTTCACCATCAATGAGCCACGCGCGCTGGTGGGTGGAAATGTTTTGTTCCAAGTCCATCACTGGTTTGGGGCAAAACATTTTGAATACAGTGTTGTTGCACCTCTGACACCTGTGTGAAATTTATAAAATAAAAAACAGTATAATATGGGACCTTTGATTTGTGTTCTGTGAATTGTCTTTCTTTTTTTTTTCGTTCTTTCCCTTAAAAAAAAAAAAAAAAAAAAAAAAAAACTTTGCTGTTTGATTGGGATAGTTCACATTGTTGATACTTTAACTGTGAATTACTGAATTTAATTTTGATATGTTATATCTAAAGAACCACCATGGAACACACACAAATAACATATACTTACTGAAAGGAATCATTTTGACATCTTTCTGAGTTGACTGATTAGCTTACAGTATCTGAAATTGTGGTTAGTTGACATGAATTTAAAATGTTGTGAAAATGACCCACCAAAATATTTTGGTCTGCCCAGAATAGGGCGGTGGTGGTGATTCACCCACCTCCACTGCCCTCTTTGGTGCCAGGAAAAACCCTGTATACACCCCAATATACACTCACCATGCTGAAGCTGTCCTCAGATGGGCAGATGGACAGATGGAACATCTGTCTCTCTTTAGTCGTGGCACTGTGAGGGATGTGTCTATTTGAACCAATGAGGAGAGCCACAGCCAAGCAAGCCCCCTCCCTCCCTTGGCAGCAAACCTGTCCTCTCACAGACATCCCTCACACTCTGGGGGTTTCTGACTGTACATATCTGTACTGCCACCTGTTGTTTACTGGGCTACACTGCACCCAGTCAACACACAACACGTCCGAGCTGCTGCAGGACGTACAGATGATGGTCTGAAACATCCAGGGTGGTGAACACTGGGTGAGGCAAAAAGTGTGACTTTTAATCCAAACTACAGTTATATATAGTGTATGTGTGAGGATGTCTGTGAGCTTTGCAACCTTTGCAGTTGGTCACAAACATTTCTTAGTATGACACAAAATTGCAAATAAAGTCAGTGTGGACTAAACAGTGGGTCACTTGAGGCTGCAATGTCTCTACATAATAAATCCCTGGCTCCACCAAGATCATTTGTTTCCTAAAGGATGCTGGATTTGCAAAAGACTGCCAAGGATGGATCAGGCAAAACTTCAGGCATAAAATAATGAATGCAATTTCCTCAATAATAATACAAACAGCACTGACTAAACCTGAGAGTCTTACTTAACGGAGTATAAGTGTTATATTATATATTCATAACATTTTATTTACTGACTACACCATGTTACAGAATGAAGTTATTTAAGTTTTTAAATGATTTTTATTGCATCAGTATCCTTTGGGTATGTCGTGGGCTTGAGCTCTGCAGTGATTGGCTCTGGAGCGCACGTGGCCACGGTGTGCAGTGATTGGCTCTGGTGCGCACGTGACTCTGGTTGCTCTGGTGGACTATGCTCGGTGGAATTTGTAAAGCATTTATGAAATAATTTATTCACGGTATCATTGCAGTCCAAACAAATGCTTAGATGCACACCACTGAACCACGCAGCAGCCATGTTGAAAGTCTCGGGTCAGTGTGATCCTTATCCGCAGAGATATTTGACCAACAGACACATACACACACACACACACAGACAAACAGAGATTCCTTGTATTTATAGATAGATATTCAGTATAACAGAAAACAGATATTTAAACGTTTCAGAGAGTGCTTCGTAAGCATTCATTGGAGCATCCCTAACATCTCGCTCCACCTGTAAACAGCCTTTCAAATACCATTCCTATATGTGTTATCTTAACTTTTACAGTGACTTGATAGTTTTCTGTCATTTATATGTGGTCGTTGTTGCATTTCAAATAAAGTGGATAGGTAATGGTCATGTGCCCTGGCCTTCGCCCACAGTCACTGGATTTGGCCCCAGTAACCTCCCCTGAAAAAGGGGGGATAAAACATCTCCGCGACCCTCATGGAAAAAGCGGAAAAGAAGACGGAACGGAACGGAACGGAAGGTAATGGTCATTTTCTCAAAAATAATACAAATACTAATCTTTTTTTTTTCTGAATACACTATGTTACAATGTTACAACACAAGAATTAGGATAAGGATTTTCTGTATTGACCACAAGGTTTGTGTGTTTTTATTAAGATGTTAAATGGGGCGGCTGTAGCTCAGTGGGTAGAGCTGGTGGACTAGTGATCGAAAAGTCGCTAGTTCGAATCCCTGGGGTGGGACTGAGCTACATGTAGAAGTATCCTTGAGCAAGATACTGAACCCCAAAATTGCCCCTGATGTGCAGTTGACACTTTGTGTGGCAGCCTCTGCCATCAGCAAGGGTCCTGCGATGAGCTGGCGACTCAGGGTGTACCCTGGCCTTCACCCATAGCTAACTGGAATTGGCCCCAGTAACAGAAAAAGGGGTATAAAACGACCCTCACGAAAAAAGCGGAAGAAAACGGAATTTTAAACATTAGATTTATTAAAATTACATGTAAGATTTAAACATATCAACTATACAGCAATCAACAAAACTGTTAAAATTCAGGTAAGAATAAGAATAAACTATAGAACAGCGAGGAACAGAAACAGAATGTTTGAATGATGGTGGACTTGTTATAGTGTTGCACTTTATACACAAGGAGGAAGACATATAAAGATATCAATTTAGGAGGTTAGTTTGGCCCATTACACACTGGAACTAAAATATAGAAACTGAAGTAATACTCAATAAGTTATATATATATGAAGTTATATTCAATAAACCAATCCATTATACACAAAATGAACAAATCTTTCAAATCACAAAAAACTTTCCTCTAGTGGCACCCCGCCAAGTAGATACTGAGATTCTATCTATTCTATCTTAGAAATAATAACAAATAACTTTCAACTTTCCTCCTGTTGTTTATTCATCCTAACATCATCATTAAGCAGTGGACGCTTCCTTGGTGCAGCTTTATTACTTAAAATAAACAAGCTGTATGTATTGGTAGCATGTGTGTGTACACGGGTCCTTCTTGTGGCTTCGTGGCCACAAGCCACCGTTTCCCCTGTAAAAATTCTGTTCCCGGCTTCATTTGACCTTGATTGCCACAGAAATTAGCACAACAACACTACTACATTTCTGTTCATTTAAAACCAAGCTGTGGGTTGTAGTGCAAGTAGGTTCATTCTTCAGTAGGAGGTTATCAGTGAGGTCCACTGTGGAGCTGTGGAGCTGATCTATTATTGTTTTTTATTTAAAAGATTTACAAAAAGATGTCCTGTTACAATATCTAAGATGATCAGCTCATATTTATATAAAACAGAGATAACCAACGATAGATATATACTTTATTTATCCCGAGGGAAATTCAAGGTAATTCAAAGGTACTTTCTTGATATGATGAGGGTCATTTCAGTCAAATAAATCTAGGAGCATCCGGAGCAACAGGGCCACTGTTTATGGAATGAATCTTCATCTCAGAGAGAGGTTTAGGAAAACATTGTGAATGAAAGTCCTGCGCTTATTTAACCCGACCAGCCGTAGCCTCCTCCCTATATGGACATTTCACTCTTCATAATGACTTCCCCCTTTGTTGCCTTAATAATTACTACAGCCACTGGATGTCACTTAACAAGATACACCAATGTGGGTTGTCAGCTGTTTTAATAATTGTCCTATATGGTCGTTTTTTAGCCTAGAAATAGACATTTTAACCTACAGAAACACATAGGTGCAACATAAAGACATGTAAAGTTTCAACAAAGCCAGGGTTTTTCAGAAGTGCACATTGCCAACATTTATTCTGGCGATTGGGTACATACATGCTTTTTGAGACTAGGGTCTTACTTCAGTCTCAGACTACAATCAAACTAATGTCTGCGCCCACCCTCTGCCCCCTCCCCTCACTGCAGCTTCCTCATAAACTGGGCCGGAGAGAACTCAATACCAAACCAAGCGGCCTATATCATTCACGTGGCCCTTATTGGAACTGTCTGTGTGTGCGTGTGAGTGTATGTTTGTGTGTGTGTGTGTGTGTGTTCTGCTCTTTCTTCGCTGTGGTAGGGTAGTAAAAGTAGGTGTGCACCACACAAAGCAGTAAAGAGATTGCTTGTAAAGCTCCCTCACAACCACACACACACATACAGAGACAGTGTAATAGGCACCACATGAGTACACATATTCATGTATACACATAGACGCAGGCATACAGGCTGTGGAAGTGGAAGTGCTGCATTGATACACAAGCACGTGAAGCGACATGTATGTGTGTGTTCAATTCAGGACACTGTAGCATTTTGTCAGGAGTCACAGATACCAGGAATAATCAGAGCACAGTCTGCAGATGAAGGAGGAAGGAACAAAGGCCATTTTTATGACTGACATTCTGACTTGTCATTGCTACAGCTGGGCAGCTAAGAACGGACTCAACTCTTTTTTTTTTAGCGTAGAGGCCAACTAATACCAGTTATACCACTAATACCAATACCAGTATAACATTTATTTAAAAAGTATTTGGGCTCCAATAAGTACAATCAACTGATCATCTTCAAGGATGTGCCAAACAAATTTCACTCGTATGAATGCTGAAAACAGGTTTTACATGTTGTAGTCATTGCACCTGTTTATACCGACTGTTCAAAAAACCCTTCTTGATGTAAGGTGCTTCCAGTGTAAGTAATGGGTGACAGAATCCACAGTCCTAATGTTTTGATAATCAAATCCTAATATTGACAGATCAGAAATATTGGTTTGGAATCACTGAGTGACAAAGTAAGGAAATTATACAAAATGCATTGCCCATGATAACAGAAGTACCACAATACAGCAATTCTGCAATAATCGATACATTTGCAAGACAATCACTTAATGATGCATCAGGATGTGTCTAACTGAAGAATATAAAGAACCCCTTAAAAGTCAAAGAAGCACCAATTATTTATTTATTCACTGCATTGTGGTGTCTTTTTCCCAGAATCAGATACTGAGATGAATCAGTGTATTTAAAAGTGTCTTAACTTAGTGCCTCTGTATCACACACACTGACTTCATCTAGCCAGTGTGTGTGTCATCACTCCAGTGTAAAACAGCCTTTTTACTGGCAGAAGGCCAAACCTCCAGGAAGCAGAACTGTTCTGGAGTCAAAATGGCTCGCTAAATCCCTTTTCACACTGTTTAAATTAAGTTTACAGAAGTGGGGGCTCTGGTGAGTCAGATAGTTGGAGGAACCTGGTAAGAGCACCTGCATGTTTTAAAAAAGTATGAATATTTGGAGGCAGGATATCGATAATCTTAATGCCATGTTCAGACCAAGCATGAGGAAATCATCGTGTTCGTTACTCCTGTAAGTTTGATCGCGGGTTTCTAAATCTTAAATCGTGTCTACTTGTGTGACTAACATGAATAATAACAACCGCAAACCACATCAGTATGAACCCAGAACCAAAAGATTTCTATGTGACCTGACTGCAACAAATGGATCAGAGGGATGCCGAAAGTGACAACATCAAAATGCTATCTGGTAAAAAGCCTGAATTCATGCTTCCTCAGGTCTGTCGGTGAGACAACAAGCAAACAATTTTTGCACTGTTGCGAAATATTTCCAAAACGTACAAAGTAGCCTGACATTCTCACCTACTTCCCTCCATGGAAGCTTCTTCTTTGTCCTGTCTCAGTACAAGTAGACGAGTTATCCTACTGCTGTGGATGTCCACAAACAGCCGCAATTAGTGAATATCTTCTCGTCAATCGTTGTTCAGGAACGTGATTTTTTTACATAATCTCTTCAAACATGACCTTCAAAATCTGTACAATATACTCTATAAGGAAGCGGATGGAAAATGTGATACTTTGTTAGAAGTAGAAGTTAGAGTTGCCCCATATATATATATATATATATATATATAGTTGCCCCTACTGTACTGTACTGTGCAGTACTTGAGTAAATGTACCCAGTCACACCAGGTACACTCATGGCAACAGCACTCTTTGATGGCAGTGTGTCACAGTTGGATTGCTGGATTGAATCTTACACAGTCACAAATATATGTCTATATGTATATGTGACTCAAACTAGTATCTCTACTCCACAGCATTATTCAGTGAGGCTCACTCTGAATGTGACAATGTTCAGGTTATGGAAAGGTGAAAATTGTATTCACATAGAAATTTTGTCATTCACAGTTTTTCCAATTAATTGATCAGTGGAATCATTCAGATTCAGAGTTTTTGATTTGGGCATGTCTTATTAGCACAGTTTATTAGGCAGTGATATTCTGTGTCTTAGCCTCTGGCGACAGAGTCAAGTTTAATTTGAATAGACAGGTCAATGTGGGGAAAAAATACAAATTCCGGTGCAATTTAATACAATGCAATCAGCATTACAATAGTCATATTATGGTTTCTGTTCAGTTTGTGTTGATTCTACTGGCTCTGTTTGATGCTACTAGTCCACTACTTACCAGATGATAGAAGTTTTCACTCTTAAGTTAAGGAATATAAAACTTACCAACTGAAACAGAATCAGGAAATTTAAAGTAATAGCTTTGGGTGTAAAGTGCAAAAACAGACTGTTGAGTTGTCGCGAGGAGTATGGAACTCCAGGAATATGTCCAGCAAAGCAATAGTTCGACAAGCAGCCTCCCATCTGCAGTTTAAGGACATGGCATATGTTTCCTGTGGTAAGGCCTAATTTAGCCAGATAAGTGTTCCAGATACAAACCAGATTCCTCCTCAGCCATCCACTAACTTCGAGTTGCTGCAGTTTAATTTCAAACTAGTTTCTGCCCAGCCTCTGCAGGTCGGTAAACGGAGGACATTATTTAACCATTTACACTTTCTTTTCTATCACTTCAGCAGTTCAGTTCAGCTATGAAACATTTTTCCAAACTGAGTCTTTTTTTTTCAGTTAGCCACCATGAATTGCTTATTACCGACTAGTTTCATAATCAAGAATTCATTGACTAATTTCCCATTGTAAAGTTTAATTTCTAAATTGCCTATTGATGCCTATTAATGATGTCTTCACTCCAAATATCTTTTTATATTTTGAGAAAACAATACGCTAACAAATAAAGAATGAAAAAATGATATTGAAAATATCTGCGTAATTCCTGGGTGTGTAAGAGAGTGTGACAGAAAACGACAGAGAGAGAGAGAGCCTCATTGCTGATTGGTGAATTGGTATAAATGTAATACTTCAATTTACTGACCTGCACAAAATGGATAGAAACGAGTTGGAAATTCAGCTGAAACAACTCACTTTAGTTTAGTGAGAAACTAGTTGCAAATTAAAATGACATGATCAGCAGAAGTTAAGCAGAAACCAGTGTCCTGGAAATGTACAAAATAAATTAGCAGCTATTTATTAACGCTTGTTGGAAAATATGCTATGAAATAATATATATTATCTAATAAATATTTTTAGGCTATATCAGCATGCACAAATATCTCAATATTTTGATATCTCCTTAAAAGTACTTCCTAAATGCTGGGCGACAGAATAAAAATATTTTTGACCAAATACCTTGTTAACAATTTTTTTGTTAGGATAACTATTAGTACTTTGTCAGAAAATATTAACAAGATGAGATTTTTACTTAATATTTACAAGGAATGTGTATATAATGACTAAGTGGTTAAAGACAAATATTAGAATGAGTAGGACAGTCTGGTAATTTCAGAAAATGAAATCACTCTAATGTTACAGCCTTTAAAGCCACGAAAATACACTACATTGATGTAAATATGATATGGCAATATCCAAAATCTGAAAAACACTGAAAAAACACTGAAAAAAATGGTGGCTCAGTGTGAGCTGGAAAATTGATGTAAGGACCTATCAGTGAGTCAAAAGTTGTCAGTGTGTGAAGCACCAGGGGGTGAAGCAGAAAAACAGTCTAACACATGTTCAACTCAGCTGCTTACAGCAACTAATGGAAAAGACAGACATGGATGGGGCTCTGAGCCTTCCACCCTGTGGTGGCTCAGGAAGGAAGTACACAGGGGGGTCATTTTCACAGCTGGTTACAGGTTGAAAAAGATTCCCATCGAAGCTATAGTGTGGATTTAATTTCCCTTAACCAAAATTACAAATTAGTAAAACTTATATATTAGGTCACAGGGTTGGTGAAGACAGAAAAAGTCAGATTCTAACTGTGGCAAATGGCTTAGTGGGTGGACAATAACAACAGGCGTCATAGATAGTCATGTTGTCTGCTGTAAAGGGTCTGCAATCTGTGCTGGAGCGACACTGCTGAACACTTTCCTGCTGACTGAGGAAAGAAAGAGTAAGACTGGCATGTTATCCATGGTTTTTGTTGTTCATTCTGAAGACATGCAGGTTCTGTGAACTGTAACCTCTTAAGTGTTTGCATTAGAATGAAGAACTGTCAAAATGACAGCCTACCTTTTTACCCACTGCATGCTGGGATAGGCTCTGAGAGCCTGTCATCATAAACACGACAGCTTAGAAAATGGATGGATGGATCAGAGAGAGGGAGGGAAGACTATCCAGCCATGTCTCCATCATACTATAGGTCTCTCTCAAACACACACACACACACATCCACACACACACACACACACACACAGCTATCAGTCTTGTAAAAACATTATTAATTGCAGTGTGAATGCAGCTATCCATCTTCCAGAGCTAAGACCAGACCAGCATAGTTAAGATGTAAAATGATGTGTGCGTGTGTGTTTACCAGGCTCATCTGTCTCCAGTCTATTGATCCCACTGAGGTTGGTCATTATTTCTAGGCTACTGTAGAGTGGAATGCTGAGGAATTGTGTGTGTGTGTGTGTGTGTGTGTGTGTGTGTGTGTGTGTAGCTCTGTGTATACATGTCTGCTTCCCTTCTGCCTGCCAATAAATCCAGAGGCCACATTGGCACTCAGCACTAATGAAGATGGCAGTCTCTCTCAGTGTGTGCATGTGTGTATGGGTGTATGTGTGTCTGTGTGTTGCCTGGATATGTCGGGAGAATTCAATCTGTCTGCCTCAGTAAAAAAAAAAAAAGGGGGGGGGGGAACTGAGCAGAATTTTCTTGCTTGCTTACAAACATCCAGGCTATTTTCCTTGCAGTGACTTAGACCGTCCTACAGTAGTGGGTCATCAATTTTTTGAACGGACTGGTGGTGACAGCACTGTTATATTTTATCCATGTAATATCTGTGTGGACGGGCACTAAAAACAACTAATATCTTGATTCCAATAGCCAAATGGGTAGTTAACCAGCCAGTAGTCTAACAGCCTTGATGTAGACTGTTGACAGGACTATAAAGCTTCATCCCATGGCTTGTTTTTGTGACGTAATGTTGTGAACTATAACCTTCCGGATCGGTGATAACACAATCAGCAATCAGCTTGCCACAATGAAACACTGCTAGGTTGCTATGCATCCCACTCTACCTCTGAGCTGTGTCTTAGCATGCCAGCCCTATAGTGATTGTCTGCATTGACAGATTTAAAAAAAACACTACAAAAAAAACACGTTAACTTAACCAGAATGTGACGCCTATATTAACAGTCTGTTTAGAACTGGTGCACAATGCCAAATTGAGCAACTACACATGGAACATAACGTTACACACCGTTGCATTTTTGTTCATTCATGCTGTTAGCATTGTTAGCTGTGCTGGTTGTTTTCCAGTCTTACTGCAACATTACATTGGGTTGCATTCCTCCAAACAAATGCATGACTGGACAGGTGGTTTCGCACTGATTTGGTCTGAATGAGACTTAGGACTTACACTGGCCAACTCTTTCAGTCTGAATTCCTCTAAATCCCCTTTGCTACAACAACTTTTGAGCTAGCATCCTCCATGCTAAAAATGACAACTTACTATTACACCAATCTGGTCACTAATGGTACAAATGTAAACAAGCTAGCAGCTCTTACTTTATCTTCTGCGGGGAAACAGCCATTTTAATGTCAGGACACACCTCCCTGCTTGTTAAACAAGTTCATCTCAACACTATTAAACACCATACCAGTCTTTACCTGGGAGACTAACCTGCCAACCTGTATGCAGGTACGCAATTTTACATCAAAGTTGGCTGGTACATTTTGTCACTGTAAAGTATGCAAAAAGCTGGAGAAACCTTTTGAATTTTAAAAATTGTACTGCAGTACAGATAGAGAAACATGTGTGTGTAAAGATGTGTAAACTGTCATCTTTATTGATGACTGTCACTTGAATGCGACAATCGACATCGACACTCTTGACCATAATTTTATCCATCTGGTTCTCCCTTTTCACTTCAGCTGGCTGTTTCCTCAGGTGAAGACTGTTCTTTGAGCTCATTGCAAAGGTAAATGGATTGGGGTGAATTTCAGTCAAGTCATCAAAGGGATGCATACTGAAACACAGAGTAAAACAGGCCCTGGGTTTTAGATAAGAGCTAAATCATTAAAGACTGTAATGTCAGTGTTAGCGGCTCCTTTATCAATATGTTTTGTGGTCTGTCGTCCTTGATGCGGGCTCCTGTGTACCGAGGAGAGCAAATGAGCCCCTCCTACAAAGACCTGATACTGTGAGTGCAATAAAACCTTTGCAATTAAAAAGCCAGAGCTTTATCAACACACCTGCTGAGCAAGCATGAACATGTAAACATGTGGAGAAGCAATATTTCAATCAGCTCTGTCTACACCGCACTCCAGCTCAGCATATTGTCACAAACAGGGGTTGTCACAGGCTGTCTGAAGCCAACCTAACAGAAGTCTGTGTTGAGAGGGCAGGGAGGGAAACACTAATGTGAATGTGCAGTGGGCCACACAACATGGAGGCAAAACAGACTGCAAAATAAGCCAGTCTAGGTTATGCTTTGGGCAAACAAGTCTCATGCAAATAAATGGCCGCCATCTTGTTAATTCGTAGAAACTATGGAGTAGTGTTAGCTGTTAATTTGCAGCATCTGTAGTTGTAGTTGTAGTTGTTGTGAGTTTTAACAGTCCATTCATTTGCCATCACTACACCCTGCTGGTGACCAGTCACCAGCAAGACCAGCATATGTTGTGTTTTGGTGCTGGTCTAGGCTGGTTTTTCCAGCAGGGCATCTGGATCCATGAGAGGCAGACACCTAACACTAGCTACCACCCTTCCAATAATGTGGACAGACACAGCGCTGACTGTAGAGCTGCCAAAGACTCACGAGGTGTTGAAATCACTTAAACAAATGGAAGATACTCAGCCTAGCTCAATAAAGCACAGTTGGTCCTTCCGAAATGTTATATGTTGTAAAGGGACGTGTCAAACCGCTGACATGTGACAATGTCTGAAAATAAGGACGCATCAGCCGTAAATGGCCAATCACACTGGGACATGTAACTAGAAACATGTCACCAGAAAAACTTTCATGGTTCAGCCCGCCTGGTATGACAAAAGATCACAACAGTGAACATTACACTACAGAGCAGCGTCTTTCCTCAGGCAGGCACACTTCCCAGTTCATCATCAGCGCTACACCATGTACATTAGTTTTCATTTTTAGGACTTATCCTACCTAGATAAGTCAGAATCTGACCTGGTGACAGGCACTGAGAATAACTATAATAACTATACAGAAAAAGGCACTCTTCTCACTGATGGTGCCGTTTACTTATGTAGGTCATAGAGAGGCATCAGTAATATACTGAGACTGTTTCACAACCAGTTTCAAAGTTCAATGTGTTTAACACTAGTAAGTATGTATTTGAAAGCGGCTGTGACAAAATGGCACATAACTAATACTATTCAAACAGTAAAACATGCATTGTTTCAACATTTGTAGTTTAAACAGTTTGATGTGCACACATCTGTAATTTATTTTGAATAAGTATGCACACTAACTTCAGTATCATTTACTCTTCCTATAAATGATTTTTCTGTACTATAAATCAGTATACTTCAGTATACACATACCTCAGGATCTCCATGTGATTAAAACTAAACCTTACACCTTTTTTTCCACTGGTCAAAAATCCCAATGGGAATGTGTAAACTGGGTATTTACACCTGGGTTAATTGACTCTGTAGTACACAAAAGTTTTTATCACCTCGGCTAGGCTTCGATCTAAACATAAGACCTGAGTGAACACGCTAGTGAGGTGATGACCCGTTATCATCATCCGATGTGGCGCGTAAATAAGGAGGGAATTTGGGATGCGGCCTGTTCAAGGTGTTTTATTACTGGACACCGTACTGGAGGTGGTGCTCCGTTCATTCCTGTGAAAGCTGCTCAGTGGTGTTCTAAAGCCAAAAAAGCTTGACTTCCCAGCTATCATAATAGCTGCCTAAACTTCTGGTTTTGCACCCGGCTAATTTAAAGGTTGAATCGATAATTTAATTGTGCTGCTCTTCTAGACTTTCCAAATGTTACTGGACTAAATGGCTCAAATTATGATATTCACTATCATAATTTGAGCCAGTAATGACACAGGGGTTGTGACGTTCAAAAGAATGTATCCACTGTTTTACAGACACTTCTCTCACGATGTGTTTACTATAATTTTCTCTTCTGTTACAAGTGTTTCTGGTGCATTTGTGACATACAACGTAACGCTTCAGATCAAAATCGCAGACAGGCTGCCTTGGCTGCTGGAAGTGGGAATGGGGTGAATCGGCATTAGCCTGAGTACCTGTGTTTTTAAAAAACCTCATGGAGACCCACTAATTTGGGTCGAAAAGCACCATTCCACAATCTTTTGTAACACTGGGAAGATCATTCCTATTTCTATATATCATTACATCAAAAGCTACACTGGTCTTATAGAACACTCATTTCCTTAAAGGTCTGTCTGTCCGTTTCTACATAAAATACTATATCTCCCTGTTGGATTTTGCAGCGAACATGAGGGTAATCAAGAAGAAAATAATCTTTATTTATTTATCACATACAATTATACAATGCTAAATCTAGTGAAACTTGTTCTCGGAAATTAAACCATCCCCAGGAAATGTGTTTTTTGAGTTGAATTTAAATACTGCCAAAATTACTCATACACACACTAAAAGAAAAATAAAGACGAGTGATTTCACTAAACTGAGGTAACATTTTGATGCAAGTTTCCATGAAAAATCTATGCATCTTCCATTTATTGCATTGTACTGTATGTATGGATTTTATAGCCCTTGCCATTACTTCTATTAGTAATTATAACATTGTATTTTCCAGTGTAATTGTTAACCACGGCAACCTCACGAAACATAGATCAGACAGGCTGTAAACAAGCCAACATCTGGGAGTTCTAAGTGAAATGTAGCTTATTATCCCTCATTGTTCAGGCTTACTCCAAGTTCACGCAACTGTGGTAAGTAGAATGGGTCAATGTTGAACCAGGACGTACATCTGCAAACTGAGATGGACGTTTCCATGTTTTCTCTTCCAGTTAAGTTTTTAAACCAGGCTGCTCTTGTGACTGCTTGTTTGTTGACCACATGATGTCATCATTATTTTCTTGTCTTTATTGATAGATATTTGACTATAGCTCTTGTATACTTTGCAGAGGTATTATGATCGGTGATACATTGATATGAATAGAACTGATTCAATAAAATGGCCAGTAGTGCATAAAACCAGGTGTACCAGGTCATATAACAAGTATAAATTAAGAAAAGAAAAGAACACAGCATGTGCATATATATATATATATACTTTACTAAACTTTTCCCCTGGCTATTCATGTATATGTCTGATAATAATGGTTGTGAACATATCCAGCATTAGGTTGGGCCCATTCCTTCTCATGAAAATAGAATGTCCTCCTCCATCAAACAATTGTACAAAGCAAATTAAATATCTGTCCATCTGTTGCATTCAAAAGAGAACATCTTCATAATGGTGCTCGATTATTCCCACAGTCCATCCAGATTACAATGAAATATGATGAAATAGTCCTGAGCTCAGCTATGTGGGTCTAATAACTGTGACATGAATCAGATCCAGCTCAATGTTTAGGAGGACATCTGGTGGACAGCTGGAGAGCTTGAGGGCAACAGCAGAAGGTCCATCATGGACAAACCTTTCTTTTTATTTTACTATGGTAGAGTATGAGGATGAGTTCAGGAGTCTCATAGCCTGAAGCTGCTCTGTAGTCTGGTGGTACAGCAGTGGATGCTTCCTGACGGCAGCAGGGTGAACAGACTTTCTGAAAAAAAATCAAAAACATAAATGTCCTTTTTCGCTTTAGGTTCATCTTGTGCCATTTGGTTTGTGGTTATTAAAGAACTTGCAAATGTTCTTCAGAATTCCCTTTTACATCATAATATCAACTGAAATGCCAAGAGCATTCTGATGCATGTTAGCCCTAATTAGATAGTGACAGCGTGAGACAGGAAAGTCTGGGACAAAGAGTTAGATATGACCAATAAGGCCCAAGCAAGAAGCAAATTGGGAATGTTAAAGTTATGTGGCATTCATCTCAATTAGCTCCACACCACTTTTCCAGCGTAATCCAAGTTTCCAAAGTACAGAGATCCCAAATACATTTGAAAAGATTTTTTTTACACCCTCAACACAGCCAAGCTCGTGCACCCACTCGAGACAGAGACAGCGTTCATGCTAATGCTTTCGGCTCCGCAGCTACAAGGAAGGTTTTGGCTGAAAAAAGGTCTAAATCAATTTGGGAACTCCGGGCTTTCAAGACTTTGGATTGTGCTGGAAGAGTTATGTGGAGCCATTTTATGGCTAGTTTTCTTATTTGGTTATTTACAATTTAAAACAAGTGCCCGTCTACCTCAATTATTTCAGAGAATGTTTTTACTCTGTTTTGCTGTGAAATTGTGTGGACTACAAAACTTTCCAGAGTAAACGAAAATTGGAAAAGAGATCTCAGTAGTGTCTCATTCATTTCTCCTAGACAACTATGAGATCTATGTGGGACCAAAGTGAGGCTGTGGCTGATTTCTCCTGTTTCTCAATTGTTTCTCCTGAGAAACAGGTGCAGAAAATCTCAACTTGGGCTCCCTGTAAGTTTCAAAGGAGATCTCATCAAGCTCTCAATGAAGTTTCGGAATGTCTCCCCAGTGCTGGAAAGGAGCAAGGTTTAAGCGGTAAAGTCTCAAGTCTCACCTATTGCTCCTAAGGAATTTTAGGAGAAACAAATGAGACATTTTTGAGACCAAAAAAGACTACAACGAGACTGAAATGAGAACTCTCATTGAGCTCCTTTACGGCTCCATAGCCATAAAGGAGCAAGCTTTGAGCAATAAAATTTTCCTCTGGGTTACCATGACATTTCATCAGCATGGAGGTGACGATAACAACTGAAATTTAATTTTTGAGCGAAATGATCATGAGACAATCAGGAGATAATGCACATTCTTCAATAAAACTTTTTGTCATTCAAATGATTGAAAATAACAGCCATACAGCAAGCCTGGAGAAGGTCGTATTGTTTTTTTACTGGGCAATTGCAGTTGTCCGATTGAGTAGCATAGTTGAACTATGGCTGTAATCTGACTAAGCTGTGCATGTAAACGTACTGACTTTTCCTCCTGTACATAGGTGCCATTTACACTGGGGACTCTGTGGACGTGTGGTGATGATTTTCTCAGTAGCCAGTGGAATGCTGATAGTCACTGAGAGGAAGGATCTCCTATGATGATCAGGGCTGTATCAGTCCGTTAGTTTTTCCCATATAGGAGGTCAGAGGTGTTGCCTTGGTGCCCTTTTGTATCTCAAGATGTGCCCTCTTCTCAGCCACCTCTACGAGAGAATCAAATTCCACCCCAAGCATGGAGCCATCCTCCTTCTTAGTGACACAACAGCACTGAACAGGACACTGGACACGATCAGTACAATAAGTCAGAGTCAAAGAGAATACCATGAGCACACTTTGTGCTGTAGCTAACACTCACTTTACTGTTTGTTTTCAGTTTCGATTGTCAGGTCTGTCACACATTCAGTAATCATGCTCTGTTGATTTGCTCCTGTAGGTTAAAATTAATACAGAAAAAATAGGAGTATGCAGATGAAAGAGAATAAAGTATACCTAAAAGTAAATCAAAACCCAAATCAGATTCAAATTAAATCAAATTCTGAACGCATATAAACATTCAGTCTTGCATAGATTTAACAGAGGAAACGTTGTTACATCTTGTCGTCTGGCGCCCTCTGCTGCCATGGAGTGTAAACTAATGAGCTCCCCATCTCACTCTCTATGCCTCTCTCTCAGTGTCCATAGAGGAATCTATAATTCTTTTTACAAGATATAATGAATATTTATGAGCAGGGCCTTCATCTGATATCAGCAAATCAGCTGCCAGCATGGTAAGCATAAATCAGCTGACAGCTTGCCTCCCCTGTTCGGCGGTTGCAGTAAATGGCACTAAATTATTTACATTTACATTTTCAACATTTAGCTGACGTTTTCATCTGGAGAAAGTTAAAGGGATCGGAGTAAGCTGCACTAGCTAGCTGGCAAACAATGCCAGGATAACAGTGCCTGGCGGTGTATGAAGGGTTGATGGAAGAGCTAAAGAATGTGGAAATCTAGAGCTGCCAACAATGAAATAAAGTCATTTAAGGATTCAGTTTTATTGATCAAAAATTACATAATATGTACTGTTTAATACACTGGGCATGCTAAAAAACGTAAAAAAAAAAAAAAAAAAAATCATGTTCGTCACAAGTCAAGTGCAGGGTGGTGAAAACGATTTGCAGAAGACATTCTAGTCAAGATTTCTGTGTGTGTGCTTATAACCTGACAAAATTAAATATTTTTAATTGTATTTTCAGGTCTGTTTACTGATAAAAAACATTTTGTTGCCCAATAGAAAATCTCAGGAATGTGTTAGCAATTATCTATTGTTATATTTCCTTGCAGTTTAAGACAATTTAGATGACTCTTTTAGCATTCTAGCTTATCTAAGAGAAAGAGCATCACAATGCATGCATCTCAACAGGTAACCTGGAATTATGATGACATTTGGAGTTGTGATAACCCAGAAATTTAGATTTCATGGTGGAGAATAAAAAATACATTTAGACTCAGATACATTCATTTGATTATTTACCTATCACTGCCTCCTAAACAAACATTAGCCACTGCAGCTACAAGGCTAGTGTGAACATAAACAAGCTGTCTGCCAGGACACTCCTCTTGAGCAGGGGCACTGCATAGCCTTAATTATAATTTCATGTCAAAACCTGGTGTTATTCTCTGCCATGAAGTCTAGATTTCTGGATAATCAGTGACCTTAAATGTCATCATAGTTCTGGATTTCCTGTTGTAGTAGGGGGGAATTTGATTATTGACACAAAAAATACGCATGAACGACATCACTTAAAATTTAGACAGGTGAGATGTGTTGTGATGTCCTCTTTCCCTCGGTTTAGCTAACACGTTAAAAATGGCACTGCTATATGAATCATGTGATCACCCAATTCTTCGGCTGCCCCTGTTGCATGTCGCATCCTTGAGTAAAAATACTGAATCTCAGAATGCTCCCTTATAGGCAGGTTTGACATTGTTTGTCCTATGTGCAGCTGTGAAGAGAAATGCAGTCACAATGTGCACTCACAGAGATCCAGAACATCCTGCTAATGTTCTGCATTTGAAGTTGGTGGTTCTGTTTGGGTTCATCGAGAGGACAATGCAGGCATCAATCCAAACTGAATCTTCACAGAGGTTTTGTTTATACTGTCCTCCTCAATGTCACATCTGAAAGGTCTGATGAAAAAAAAAATATGTTAGATTTATTATGTAAGACACAAACCTCACACACACATAGTCCGGGCACTTACAATATAGATTCAATAAGAAAAATAACTAGACAATTCCCCGCGGGGAAATCGCGAGAGTGGGCTGTGTGCTTTGCCCCATGACAAAAAACCAATGAAAGCTAAAGCAAAAGTTGAATCCCACGTTGAGAATTTGGACTTGTATCTACATTTTAAAGTTTGAATGGTGTGTCTCAGTCAGTGTATGCCAGAGATGTCGACCTTTGAAATCTTTTTTTCGATCGATTCACCTGGTCTCATTCATGTCTATGAAGAAGAGTAGAAGCACATCATACGTGTGACTGAGACACACGTTTTAATGTATAATTTGTCTGGATGCGCTCAAAGGTGAGGTAGAAAAGTGCCAAAAGTTGTATTATGGAAAAATAGAAAGAGGCTACACAGACAGACAGAGAGAGAGAGAGATAGAGAGACAGAGAGAGAGAGGGAGAGAGAGCTTAAACTTGTGTTGGAAAGTGCTTGAGTCACAGACAGAGACAGTGAGACAGAGAGAGCTTAAATTTGTGTAGAAAAGTGCTTTTAAACACACATTTTGTGTGTCTGTCTGTCTGTGGTTGTGTGTTTGTGTGTGTCTGTGTGTTTGTGTTCCTAGTGTCTGTGGTTGTGTGTGCGTCTGTGTGTGTGTGTGTGTGAGTGTCTGTCTGTGTGTCTGTGTGTGTGTGTGTGTGTGTGTGTGTGTGTGTGTCTGTGGGTGTGTGTCATTGGTTGTGTGTCTGTGGTTGTGTGTGTCTGTGTGTCTTTCGAAAATCCTCTTCAGTCTGTCTTTTGACCCAGCTGATCTTGGTTGCTAGGTGACAGTTGGCAAGGGCCCGTAGCAACGGTGCCTGCGACAGCTGATTTGAGAGCAATTTCTCCCTCACATCTAGGACGTCAAACTAGTGCTATTTGGTCAAAATCATACATGATATCGACAAAACAAATTCATGGTCAAGCCAGAAAGGCCTTAAAGAACACACTCATTAAGTTTTGTGGTCCTAACTTCAGAAATGTGCTCCCGATTTACATTGGAGTGAGTGGGTGAGTTGAGAGCTACTCTTGTCAGTTAGAGGCAGATAAATCCAAAACCGTAAATCCTACCGAGAAAGTAGACACATTGGGAGAAAGAAGACAAGTGTGGCTACAACCCTGGAAATCACTGTTTTTGAGCCTAATTTGTGGCCAGGATCGTCACGGAAAGAGAACATTTCTGAGCGATTTGTTGAGTCTCTCTCACTCTGTCAGTTGGCCCTCTCCACTCTGCTGCACGAACATTCTGCCATACACAGTCACTGAAAAACCTGAATTTTCCCAAAATCACTCACCGTCATTCAAGGGTCACAGTTCAAAAACTACACATCATGAGAAAAAAGTTCAAATACAACAAAAATACTCAGGACTTGTGCCTACATTTTAAAGCTGGAATGGTGTTTCTCTGTGAATGTATGCCAGAGCAGGAGATGTTTGAAAAACGTCGCAGATTTTCGACTTTTTTGACCTCGTCCCATTCATTCCTTATGGGAAATTAATAGCTCTGCTATAGAGGTGTCCATAGTGGGTTGGCGAGCACAGCCCACTAATAAACCTTTTGGTTTTTCTTGGCCATTGACATTTTGCAGACCTGAGAAACATTTTCTGTTATCTCTGGGATTTACAGTAGATGTTAACACATGTCTGTATTGACGTCCAACCCCCAAAACTCAAATTATGCAATTGATAGTTTTAATTGATTATCCATAGCTGTGGTCCCGACCTCCACCCATCTCCTCATCTCCAT
Organism: Sparus aurata; assembly: GCF_900880675.1. Classification (NCBI taxonomy): domain Eukaryota; kingdom Metazoa; phylum Chordata; class Actinopteri; order Spariformes; family Sparidae; genus Sparus; species Sparus aurata. The sequence continues at coordinate 2,454,134 of NC_044209.1, read as the reverse complement.
TGTTGTCTTCATTCTCACCACTCTCACATTGAGGCTCAGAAAAGATGTAATCTTATGATACCAGTCCAATCACCTCACGAACCCTCAATCTTTTCCAGCTATTAACCATTTCTCAATAGCACCTCTTCCACTGTGCCTATCATCAAGACTGGCAGTGGCCAGCTGCAACACAGCTGATATTTGAATAAACTATTCACTCATTTATTGACATCATTGTAGACCAACCATTTGAATCAGTTTGATTGATTTCATTTTCATGGAGTTTGACAAAACTCAGTAGAAGCAGGACGATGGTCTTGATCAATCTTTGTGTAACCTGCCTGTGACGAAGAGCACATCGTCACCTGGCTTTGCACACATGGTATCATCGGACTGTGGACTAAGTGTGACTACATACGCACTTTAAGAGGAGCAACCAAACTTTATTGGAGGTTTGCGCAATACATTTTAACACTGTTTTTGGCACATTTGTATGGATAAATAGATACGTGTTTATTGAGTATTTGTCGCCATATCGATTGATGTTTGGCGGGTCTTGATCTGGCTGATGGGTACTGTGTAGGCCATGCAGTTTTACCTAGAGCAGAGGGACATAGGGTTAAATGTGCTTATTAAGTTTGTTAATTGATCAAACAAGGAGCTAAGTTAAAAATGTGTATTGTGTTGCTCAATAAGTGTGTGCATTGAGGGAAGTAACAACAATGTGTTGTGTACTCACCAGTCTCTGTCTTCAGTGTGTGCAGGCAAAAGGCTTCCTCGGGAAACCACTGTTTTATAGTTCTGGGGGCAACCAAGTGTAAATTGGTGTGGGGGTGGTAGAGATGTGCGTCTTGTATTTTAGCAAATGTAAATTAAGTGGATATGTGTATTTTCTTTGGTGGTGGATGTAAATGGGGGGTGTGTATAGAAGTGAACAATTATGTTGTGTAAATATAGGAATAAAAATGGAGGGTTAAACATGTGGTAGGCAGTGGATCCCGGCGAAGGGAATCTTCCAGGGTCATTAGCTGTGACACCCTATAAATGGGCGCCATTTAACAACCATGTTGTCATTGTGCTGATGTCTCAAAGCTGTCATTGTGCTGATGGCTCCATTCTGTTTGCTGAGATGGATAGATGAATAAAGAACCACCTCTGTGACCCACCTCAAACCTGCCTGTGGATCATTCTTCTTTGCTGTACCATCCAGCTGTAATTGTGGTCATTCTCACACTGCCATGGCCAATCCAAGAGCAAAGTCATGGTTGAATGGAGCCTGAACCCTGGTGGTTTTGTTTTTGATTTGAACTGCATATCATTAATTAAGATCTAAGAATAAAAATTTCAGATCTTAATTAATGATATGCAGTTCAAATCAAAAACAAAACCACCAGGGTTCAGGCTCCATTCAACCATGACTCTTTATTTTATAAAGAGTAGAACACTGTCAGCTGAGGTGTAAGCTGACAGTGTTCTACTCTCAACATCTGAACTCCTACCTAAGAGGTTATCTTGGTTCATATCTGTGTTTCATTTCTATGTCTTGTTTCTAGATAAGTCAGTCCATTCTCATTCCCAACATGTTAAATACAGCAGCCTGGTCAGTGGGCCAACGCCTCTTAGTCTGACGCTGTAGGTCTCCCTTTAGCATCAATTCTCACAGCGGCCCTCTGATGCAGTTGTATTAAAAACCAAGAAAAATCCAAGTTTGGAGGTGGGTTGGTTGGGTCACACACATGACTTTCCCCCCTGACACTGAAGCCTCGCTCCCAGTGTGTAACCAAGAGTCAACCAACCAAACAACGACCATTTCAGAATGTAAATTATAGTCAAAAAGTTATAATATATATATATTTCAGCAAGCTTTATTTTCACAGGTTAACAGGATGTTGAGTTTGTGCAATGGCTAACTTGACCATGCCCTTCATGTGCTAAATGATCCCAGAGGGGTATGTAGAGTCAAAGTTTGAAGCTTCATGCCACTGACCAAGCTGCTGTATTTTATGGACTTGCACACGCAAGTTAGTGGGAAAAGTTAAAGTTAAAGAAAATGTCACCTCCAGGACTACATAAAATACAGCAGCTTGGTTAATTGGGTCGAATTATTGAATGAAGTGAATGTTGCAGTGTTAATTCAACATTGGGAAGCTGGAATCATGAACAAGTGCCGTTTATTTCAGCAACTTATAGTGTAACATAGTTTAGTATCACTGTGAAAGCTGAGAGAATGTGGTCTGTGTGAGAATGTCGTGGGAAACTGAAGGTATTTTAGTAAATTTGGGTTTTCTGTCACAACTTTCACATGAATATGATATTATATGCACCTGCATTCATTGTCAATTGTTCATCCTGACTGCCATTAGACACTGCTGCAACCTTATTTTATAAATTAATTATAACCAAACTACTATTACTTTGACAACTCCTCCATCATCATGGCTAGCATAATAGCTAAAAAAAACCTACACCTGGACACTCATTGTGGATAATCAAAATACCTGTTACATGTACCTCATACCGTTACACAATAATAATAATAATAATAATGATAAGACACTTTATTAACTTTAATCAATTAATCAAAATTATGAGATGGTCTCGATCCATGATAATAGGTCTGCATTTAACTGACTAGAACTGTTTAATTACGTCAACAGGCGCATGATCTCTATCTTGTGTGAGCAAGATTAAAGTAAAACCCCATCCATGTCACCTCCAGGGCTCCGTAGTATTTGATGAGTTGGGAGGGAGAAAATGTTACAAAAATTATTGGATGCAGCTCTATGGAATAAGATATGTGCCATTAAAAGTAAAATAACAGTTATTCAATGTCAAATAAAAAAAAGAATTTGAGAGAAAAGATATCTCACAAAGCAAAAAAAAAAAAAAATCATCTCTAAAGAAAAAACATAGAATTTGGAAATAAATGATTTGCATAATCATAAAGCTATTGCTCTTTCACTTTTTGGATAGCATGTCCTTTTCTTTATAGTTGACTTTGCATCTTTCTCCATGATCAGACTTATGCTCTCATTTGCAGTGTTGTGGTTATGCTGCCAGCTTTCTACTATGCACTCCCTGACTTTTCACAGTCAACACACTTTGTTCACAGTTCTGGCACAAACCTCTTATGTGAGGGTTTTTTTTCAGATGTGTGTCCATTGAATAATGGTTGTTTGAGTGTCCCGGACCATGCCATGGGTGGTGTTGATGACAGTGCATAACAAAAGCTTGTATCTGATGTTTGCTAGCTACTTAGCGTGAGACTCACATGCTGACTGTTAATCCCTCTTAACTCATGCTCTACACAAAGTAAAAAAAACAAAAAACAAAAACAAAACTTTGGAAACATTTGTGATAGAGACAACTGAATTATGGCGAAACTGGGAGATTTTCAGCATTCTGGAAAAATATAAATGTACACATGCCAAAGGTCCTCACTAGTACCAGTGTCTGGCCAGTTTTGTCCCTTCAGAGCTCTTGTAGAAAGATGGTGGTGCAACAATGCAACCTGCAGTGATTATAGACTAATTTAAACATACTCATTATAATAAATAAACATAATAGAATATTATGCTCCATTTCTGCCAAGTCTGTTCTGCTAGATGCCACTACATTCTTCACACTTGGACCTTTAAGTCCACTGTTAAAGACAGGTTAGTGAGTGGAAGAGGCTTTATGTCTATGAGAACATCTGTAGTCTAATTTAGCCACTTGTCAGAAACCACTGTTTTAAAGACATATAAATGCTTTATAATTCAATTGTGGGACATGTAATGTCTGTTCTGGCACCTCAGTGGTGGAACGAACTCCCAACCAATGTCAGGACAGCAGAATCATTTGCCATCTTTCGCAGAAGACTCAAGACTCATTTGTTCAGACTTCACCTCGACCCCACATAGCGTGACTCCTGAATACATCTTCATGCACGGTTGTGCTAAGAAGCTAACAGGAACTACTCTCCACAGCAATTAGCTAATTAACTTACCAGAGCAGCAAATAATATCTGGACATCAGGAAACTCTGAAAACCATTGAGAATTCACACGGTTTCATCAAAACCAGTGAAAAAGATAATAGAGTCTAGATGCAGTGATGGCATACATTTCACACTGCAGGAGAACAACTTTCACACTTTATTCTTTATCAGGGCCAGTCCACAGAGGCCTATCATCATTCTTAGCCGTTTTACCTTGTGCTATTCCTTCGTTGGCTGAATAGCAAAGTAAGACTGCCTTTATTTCCTTCGCCCATAACTTTTACCATATTTCTAAGACTCCTGTCCTTGTTGCAGATCCAATGTAAATTAAGCCATATAATTATGAAGGCAGGTGCCCCACATTTCTTTCAGTTGCTCTGTTACTGCTTCCAAGGGATCTCCTACAATCTTCTGTCTGACGAAACTCAGAACATAAAAATCTATACCAGGCGATTGAAAGAGCCACAGAGGGCTAGGAGGCCACTGGATTACAGGCCTTACATAGGGTTCCATCATACTTACATGTACCATTATGTGAGATGAAAAGGGAAGAATAGAACAAATAGGATAAAACATAACTACAAATGTAAAATGTGCAGAAGACTTGTTAGCGTCTCTTCTGTGTTTCTTTAATCACCCTGCGTGCTTTGTCTATTAATTTTTTTAACTCACTGGCATACTGCTCTGTCTGCGGCTGCCTCGTCATCCTGCATGCTTTGAACAGCTTCGACCACTGAGTTACAGGCTGCATTCTATGGAGGACTAAACCTGACATAAGTATAAATAAATAAATAAATAAATGCATAGGATCTGTTTTCCACTTGGTACTTGATTGGAAGTGACTCAGATGCCACTGAATTTATCACTTCACACACTCAGTCATACTATTTATCTACTCCTTCCTCATTATCAATGTGCTTCTCACCTCAATCTGTTATTTGTCCTCAGCCCTGTTGGTCTCCCATCATTCATTACTGTTAAGTTTGAGTTAATTGCCTTGGCTGTAGCTGAATACTCAGAATGACACAAGAAGATCAACTTCTGCTGCTGAGATCTCTCCGCTGAGGTCCAGGTGTCTGCATCCAGGTCCCTCTCACTTACCGGCAGCATTAGGGTGAGTAGAATATGACTGAATTTTCATTTTTGGGGGACCTTGTCCTTTAATCAGGGGGCGTAGATTGTCATTATTTTGTGTACTTTTCCAAGGCATGTTCTCATAAAATTCTTATTACATTTTATGAAGTGAAACTTATTGTTGATGAATGTGTTAGTAATTCCTTGAAGTCTTAATTAGAAATAAATAAAATGTTTATTAATGCATGACATAGGCGGGACTTTGCACAGAATAACCAATAGGTACATAGGACACTGGATGTGCTTTGAAAGGTCGTTCCTCGTAAAGTCGTCATTCCCGGCAACACTGTCCAATTAAATTAATGAACGTTGCTTTGGTCCCGCCTACACAAACCTCGAGGCCAGTAAAACATATTGTAGTTCAAAGAAGCTATATCCGATAGGCTAGAATGGCGGATGTAACATGGCAATAAGCGAAGGAGGGTTCGTTCTGACCAATGAGCGTTTAGGACGTAGACGCTGAGCTTATAAATGACAAGGTGACAAGCAGCACATCCTACATTCATTGACTGCCGCTGTGTGCGAGTCCAGCTAATCCCGGACCCTCCGAGAGCCGTAACAAACCGGTAATGACCGCATTTCATATCTACCGCACATCTGTCCTCACGTTGGTCTGTGTATTAAACGCGTTTACGTCTGATATTTGAACTTGACGTGGAGAATCAATCACAAGCAAGTACGCTTGTTAAGCTAGCTGTTATTGCTAATATTCGGTAGCTAGCAGGCTAGGTCGGCCATTCAATGACTTGGTTCCCGGGACTGACTTTTGTACCGACTGCAAGTTATGCTCTTGGTCCACCTTTATGACAGGTAATGGGTCAGTTCTACCTTGATGAGTGCGTTTCGGTTAGCCGCTGTGGTTGTCATACCGCCGGTGCTAGCATGGGTAACACACCGGCCAAAGCACGGCTAAGCTGCGTTGACAGACACTTGTTTGTAAAATGTCTGACAATCTGGGGCCTGTCGTGCCCTGAAGCAGTCCGTCGCTGCAAGGACATCCCTGTCGGAGACCGGTCGTGTCATGCCAGCCCTTGTCATTGCACTACAGCTGGTGTATCGTACCACGGAGTGCACTGTGGCTTCTTTACAGGCCCAATGTGACCGTCTGTAGCTCATTTTTGACCTTCAACTCTGCAGGCTGATTAGCTTAGCAATTTAGCCTAGCTCCGTCGCTTCCCCTCCTCTACGAGGACAGCCAACCAACCTAGACATTAATAGGTGAAGTTAACATGCAATTTAACCTTCCCTCGGGCCTTGCGAGGATACAAATCATATTCGAGTCTGCATAAAATATTGACACTTGGTGAACCCCCACTGTGGACTGGGTGAATCTTCTAAGCAGAAATGTCCTCGAGGTTTCAGCTAATGGCGTCTGAAAGTGGGAGTGTGGCCATTCATTCTGCAGCATGCGTGGATAATTAACTCTTCATCTCGAGTTCATCCTTGGAGTAGTCGATGCAATTGGGTTAGCCTCTTGGCTGAACTGGCCAGAAGCGACAGGCCAGTATTACTCTTCTCAATTAACTTGTTGCTAGGCTTTATACTCCAGATTTACCCACTTCACTGAAACTGGTTATCTCACATGGAATACTTGATGCACTTGGAAGTTACCTACAGGAGTACTCTGACCCTGGGCTGTAAGATTAAGGTTGTGCCTGTCTACAGTAAAGCTGTCAAAGCTGCAGGTCAGTAAAGACCATCTGTGGTACAGAGCTGCAGCCTCTAAAATTCTGAATATCGGGTTGTTCAGACTAAGCCCGACTCTCTGAAACTCACCTGATACTAAAAGGATTTCTGGCTTTGTTGGATTAAAAGATGTTATGCTCATGCCCTAACTACAGTGAAGCTCTCCAAGATTACTCTTATTCATTTCAACAGTCCAGAGATTTGTATAGTTGAACTAGCTTGCTCTTTATTAAAGTGACTGACTATATACGATTACTCTGTCACTACTCTATCACAGCCTCTAGATGTCTACCTTTCATTTGTGTTCATAATTAATCTAGTTGCACTGTCTACAACTGAAGTTCCAGGGTTGATCCCTGCAACAGCTTTAACCAGATCACTGAATTTCCTGCTTAATCAACCAGAAGTGACTGTGAATGAGAATACTACAGATTGACATTACCCCTCTCTCTCTCCAGCTTCCAGCCATGTATGCCTGCGCCAAGTTTGTCACTTCTCCTGCCGTGGTACGTCAGATGAAATACCTTTTTTTCTTTTTATTCTAGACATGGTCTGGTGTAATTGTTGTGTTTTTGAACCTTTTTTTGGTAGATGGTTAACTTACTGACATCAACAGATGATTGAGACTTTTAACTGTAATGCATACATCTTGTGAATATACTTTAAAGCAGAAAAGTATTAACCAACCTATAGAAACACAACCTACATTTAGAGGTTAATGGCTGTATGAGCTTTTTGTGTCTTTGTCTTCAAGGGCACAGTAGTTGTGACAGCCATATTTGCTCCATGCTCTTTATGACAGTTGCACAGATAGTGGCATTTGCCTGGCAGCTGACCCTGCAGCATTTAGGCATGTCAGTCATGGAGGTGTTGTAGAGGACTAAGTTCCATATTTACATCTGACACTTATGATGATCTGCCTGTCCTGCAGAACAGTGTGTAATGTTCATGCGTAATAGAGTTCAAGGGATAGGCTGAATGTACACTGATGCAAAAATTGCCAAATACCAGTCTTGATTATTGATTTGCAAACATTCTAATTTATAATTGGTGATGAAATGTGATGGATGAATGGATAATTCAAAATTTGAAGTGGGTTTATCATGGTTATGATTAGGGGTCATGTTATTGGTGGTGATGGTGGTGGTGGTAGTAGTTATTGTAGTAATAATAATTATAATAATAGTTATTGTAGTAGTAATAATGATAATAATCATGTTAGTTATTGTGGTGATGATGATGATGATGATGATAATAATAGTAATAATAATAGTAATAATAATAGTTATTGTTATTAAATAAAGTCTGCATTATTTTCACAGAATCCATTATCTTAAGTCTTCAGTTATGGACTTACCAAAGGCTTCAGTTTCATGTTGAAGGAGGCCAGATTTTAAGCCCATTATATAATGTACATTGCAGCTGGTCAATTTCTAAGAACTATACATCATTGTGCTAAAAGCAAAACTTTTTAGATGGGTTTACGCAACAGGAAATTATTAGAAATATGACCCATTGTGTGATAATGCAGTATGTTTCTTTTTGTTTTTTGTGTGTACGTACGTAGCTGCGTGGGGGGTCCAGAGTCCTCGCCCGGCCAGTCTCAGTCTCCCTCTTTAACAGACCTGAAGCCACAGTGGAGCAGCAGGTAAGTCCTTCTTACCTTCAACAATCCCTAACCCACTTAAAATAAATTCTGATGTGCCCAGGGTGCAATTGACCAAATCTCTAACAGTATTATCACATAATAGTGCTGTGATAGTCGCAAGTTGCATATATAGAAAAATCTGACTGTAGAATTCAGTTGCATCTTACTGAGCATGAGATGTAACCTTGCACAGACTTTTGCTAAATATCTGTATGTAAAATGATTATGCTGTATTGGTAAAACAGATCTATGTACAAAGAGACATGGTGCAATGCTTTCCACATTACACTTTTTCTGCCATTGTGTGTAAGTATTTCTAGATTCATGATCATATTTCAGCTCTGGTGTGTACCAGTACCCCTCACATCCTTTGGTTGTTTAACAATTAAGTGGGTCACCAAATTGGTTGTAAATGTGTCTTTGGTACAGACTTGCAGTGTATACACTTTGAATAAAATAATATATAGATGGCCTTCAAGTAGATTCTTGGCTTGTACTGTAGTTGTTTCTACTCTCCCTCCTCTCCCAGGCCCTGTTGCCATTCAGCCAGTCTGCAGTCCTGACCCGCTCCTTCCAGACCAGCGCTGTCTCCCGGGACATCGACACTGCCGCCAAGTTCATTGGTGCTGGTGCTGCCACAGTGGGTGTGGCTGGCTCAGGAGCTGGAATTGGAACAGTGTTCGGCAGCCTCATCATTGGCTATGCCAGGTAGAGTTCTTCATATGATACTCATCATTCATTTGGATTATCTACAGCACCCTAAAGTGTTTATAGTAACGGTTACAGTTTTCAATCCCTGATGGTACTATAATCTTTTTAGAACGGTCTTCATCAATCTGAGGGTTTCAAAAACAGACCACCTCCCTGAAACGGGCTAGGATGCATAATTTCCAAACCTCATTTGGTGTCTTTTCCATGAGCCATTCCACTGCCCATCGCACTTCTATAATTGAAGTCAAGTTCCACTTCCACAGTCTAGGAGATGGAGTTTGCTTACTGTTCTCAATGGGGCAAGATTTGTCTCTGTAAAGTTGCATCTTTTATTGCCTGAACTAGGGCTGGGCGATATGGCCTTTTACTAATATCCCGATATTTTTAGGCCATGTGACGATACACGATATATATCTCGATATTTTCCCTTGGCCTTGAATTAACACTTTCATGCATACAATCATGCCAGTATGATGATTCTACGTGTTTACATAAAAACATTGTTCATACTGCATTAATGTATGCTGATTTCATGGATTAAAGCAAAAAAAAATCTCAATTTATAATTTGTGAAACAAGTTACAGGGCACGTTTCTTGACATGTGCTAAAAAAACAAGATAAGAGTTACAGCCTCACCACACACCATGTTCTCTAATGCAGACATCACGTTTGACATATTTGACCAACACTGTCTTATTAGTACACTATTTTTCTACTTCTTCTTCTCATCATCATTATCATTAATTATTATTATTATTATTAATATTAATAATAATGCTTAAAGTTAACCTCTTATTGTTTAACATAAAAAAACATCATACAAACAGTAACTTTTGCAGCCTTGTCAGTCTGATGGCGAGTTATCACCTTTCTGTCATCACTAACATACTGTTAATAATCAAAGAAGCTCTGAGGCTTTAAATTTGTTCTATATGTTATAATACAAGATTTCAGCATTGAGCTACAAACATGCTATATTCATTATTATGTACAGTCAAACTAACCAAAAACTTCTTATTGATTATTATAAAGTTTCAGGGCGTTCCTGTAACCATGGTAACTCACGGTGCCAGAGGGGAGGGAGAGACGCTGAAGCCGTTTACACAGATGCACTGCAGACAAAGTTCAGACTATAGTTGTTATTTCACACATGTAGCACACAACAGGAGACTCTCCGTGTCAGACGAGTTCTCGCGTGTTGACTAAACTCAAAAACAAATTTATAATGTAGCAGCGTGACGAGTCCTTGCTAGCTAAGCAGCTAAACGTTAGCACCGCTCCGTGTTTAGATCCCGCCCTGTGTGGGTCACTACACTGTCATTGGTCAGGCGCACACACGCTGTTAACGATACCATTGGCTGTAGAGTGTGACAATCTGTCAATAATATCAGCCAACACTTGTTCTCCGATCTACATCAATCTCATAAGTCGCCTCTGTGAAGTTTGAATGATGGAAATCCGTCGTAGCGACGGAGAACTTCCATGCATACTTTACGTCCTCCCTCTTGTACCCAAACCACCGCCAGACGATGGCTCCTGCCATCGTCTGGCGGTGACTAAAAGCAACTGCGTGACAATTGAATGTATACTCGAATATTCACGATATAGTCATTTTCTACATCCCACAGAGAACAAGCCGCGATACATCGAGTATATCCAATATATCGCCCAGCCCTAGCCTGAACTACATTTTCTGCGTCGGCTTTTTAAAATTAATTTTATTTAACATAGTTTGGCACCTTGATGCAGAGTTGCAGCTAACCCTTTTACTCTGACATATAATGTTTGGTTCAGAAAGCTGTCACCGTTGCCTCAATTTATGGAAGTCCCATGGGCTATGGCTTGGTAGTTTAATGTGGGGTAACTGGGGAGACTGGGTGTGCTTGTTATCCTGACAAAATGGGTCATAAGATTTTGATATCATAACTTTGGTGTGTAACCAATCAGATGTGCTATCAGTAGCTCCATCCACACTGGCTTTTGAGTGCGGCTTTAGTACGCCAATTCCCTGCCGCCGTCCTGATATGCCTCTAGAGGTATTATCAGGGCTGTATTATTGGAGAACCGAACCAGTGTGAACAGATAAGCTTGCTTTGCGTATCAGGGGTGTGTCAATCGGACCGTTAACTACACAGGTCCATAATACAGAGAAATGTCCCACAAAGCAACGTTACATGACCAAACAAAAGTAACGTAGTAACTGTAACTGTCTTTGGCAACTTATGAGGAAAAAAATACTGCAGATATACGTGGAGAAGCGCCCGGCCTACCGACTCTTCGTCATATTTCTGCCCGAAAAACGGCGTCGTCACCGGCAAAAAACCTTATCTCACCGAGTGTTTGTGATGAAAATAAATCACCGCGACGGTCAGCCCTCCGGGCCGAGACTTCAGTGAACTTTCCCCGAAAAAACAGCCTCCGTCCCCTCGAGTGAGGGAGTCAGATTGACAGGGGGACACGGGGAAACACCTTGAACGTCATCACCATGACGTGTAACGTCACGCCTCTTTAGGAGCCGCAGCGCCAGCTTTCTGTGTGAATTCACGGCGGTTCGTCTATAAGGCGGAGCTGCTTCGCTCTGTGTGAATCACCATCGGCGGAGAATTGGCGAGCTGCGGCTTTTATGCGTCTTCTCCTGTGTGAATGGGGCTATTGGCGGGAAATTGAGTGAGATTACAAACGATGCATACAGGTAACTGCTAGAGCTGCAATTGATTGCAAACTATTTTGACAATGGATTCATCACGGAGTCAAATTCTGATGGCAGCTTCTGTTAAATGTGAATATTTGTTTGGTTTCTTTACTCTAACATTAAAATAAATATCCTGTTGTGGAAAGAACAAGACATTTGAAGATTTCCTCTGGGGAGATCTCAGTCAGACGGAAGCATGTTGTTAAGTGAGCGGCATCTTTTCCCAACACTCTTATGATTGCTATGAATGCAGATCCATTTGTGCTGAAGTATGTCTGTCTGGACTTTTAGGGCACACTCGTACTAGGCAATCCATACCAAGCCCAAGCACGTTTGACCCTCAAAGTCCAGTTTGTTTGACTAGTGCGAGTGCTCCATGCTCATGCATAGTAAATTACCTTGGAAGGTGTGCTTTGGAACAGTTGTTCATGCAGAAGCATGGGTGTGAAATGTGGACTGCAGTATAATGTGTACAGCACTGCCTTGCATAATCAAGAAATGCAGAAAATACCAAAATAAGCTACAAAAAATAATTTTCTAGGTGTCCTCCATTGTGCTGCGACCGTGCCACGACATGAAGCATGTACAAGAAGTAACCGCACTCATGCCTGGTAGTAGCCAGAATAATGTGAGTGCAGGCCAACATGGGACTAGGGAGGAGGGACAATCGTGCTTCGGAACGGCACTGGGCCAATTTCGAGTGCACCCGTTACTAGAGCTGGTTGGTTTTACATGGAAAAATTCACTTAGCTAAGTTACAGATATGATGATTAATATTCAACAAGAATGCAAATGTGTACTTATCCCAGTCTCTTCAGATTTAAGGGTTTTTAAGATGGGTTTTCAGGGAGTTATTCCATTTAGTTTTGTCTTTTTGAACCTGAACAAAATTGCCGATGTCAAGTTGACCCACTAGACTGATCCCACCTAGATGCACTGCAGGAACTCATTCCTGCCTGTGGCCATCAAACTGTTCAACTCCTCGTTCAGAGTGTCAGACACTGACCAGCGACTCCGGATGCTTTGTTTCTCTGTATTTTGTGTTTAGTTGACAAACCAAATGATGTGCAATAATTATGACAAAAAATGTGTAATAAACCATATTTCAACTGTAGCAGTATTTATTACACTGTGTGTGTGTATATATAGATATGTCTAATGTACATTTATATTTGTTTTTTCTTGCTTGTGTATATAGTTTTTATTTTTCTGCATATTTTCTAAACTTTTGAATGGGGGCAGCTGCAATGCAATAAGTTTCCCCTCGGATCAATCAAGTATTTCTGATTCTGACAGATTGAACATGTCGTGACGCACAAGGGTACTTGCAATCCACAATGAGTGGAATTGAGGGGACCATATGGAGAAAATAAACACTTGACACACATCCAGTTGAAAAGGGCAGCAATAAAAGCAATTTATGTTGCAGGTCACGTTCAAGCTTGCCCCAAAACATTTTACATGACTGGCTTTGTATCAATCACATAAAACCCATACCGAAGGCATCCAAAACATCCTGATTGTTGCTTCGTGTTGAGCTCATTTGTTCTTGAAAAGCGGGGTGATTTCACTTAATTTTTTTCAGTGATTGAATACTGACTGCACTGCATTATAAACACATTTCTGAACATGCACTATGTCAAATCACTGTTCAGTTAGCTGTATATCTGACTTGGTACTCCTATGTCCTCTTTCACAGGAACCCCTCCCTTAAGCAGCAGCTCTTCTCCTACGCCATCCTGGGTTTTGCTCTGTCTGAGGCTATGGGTCTCTTCTGTCTTATGGTGGCGTTCCTCATCCTGTTCGCCATGTAAACCTGGAAACTCACCTACAGCCACCTTCACTTACCTTTCTTCCCTGTCTCTTTTCCTTCCTTGCTCCCTTATCTCTCCATTCTTCCACCCGGAGGGGGGTTTCCTGAATGGGAACTCTGAATGAGCTGCTAGGCCATTCCAATCAAGGAGGAAAGTTTTTAAAGGAAAAATATTCACATCTGAGGGTAACAAACCTCCAATCCTACATTTTTGTTCCTACTCTTATTTTTGTTTTTCAGAAGTTTTATGTAAGACCTCACTTCGGTTGAAATAATCTGTCCAAAATAAATGGTTGGGATAACTAAGAACAGTCTGCAGTGTTCATCTTTTTCTTTTTGTTGCCAAGAAAACTGAATTAACTGAAAATGCAAGGGGTTGTAAGTTTCCCTCAGGTGTTTTGCTCTTCTAAATGACACCAACAGCAAAACGTATTTGCCTCCTGGCTGAACAAAGATTGTCCACCATTATGTGTTAAAAAAATAAGGGTAAATCTTTAATGTAGATGTATGTTGATCAACGGTGATAATCATGGCAGCTTACAAAATAAGTTAGCGGTGGGAAGAGTACCAAAATGTCATGTCTAATTGGATGTATTGCTAATCTCAGCTGTATAAGACTGGCTGTTTTTCATATGAGCACTTGAAGTTATAGATAAGTTATCAAATTTTGAGGGTAACCTACTTGTCAGAGTAAAGTTAGAAAAGTTTCACCCAATTGTCATTCTTGGTAATTTTCTAATCATGGGGTGTTCCTGGGAGTCCTGTAAAACATGTTAAAATTAACACAGGTTAGATGTACTTTCAATCTTTCCATAGTAGTTTTTGGTTTCCATTCCTTCAATAAACTATGAAAAGCCATTTGTACAGTCATGAAACTTGGCTTGAAACTACTTTTGTACCATTTACAGCCAAAATTACATTCTCTTTAGTTTCATCCAGTTTGAATTTAAGGTGTCTTCAAAAAATGTAATTCTAAAACCTGAAAACCTTTTTTTCAGTGGTAGAAAGCAAATTCCTCACATTAGCGTTTCAATAAAAACACCTTGCTTGTAAATGGGTTTTTTTTTTTCCTTTTTTTAAAATTATTATTCTGTAGTGGAATTAATGAAAATAAACGGCTACTTGGGAGTTACTACTCACTTTTCATTAAACACGTAATTAAACCGTACCATTTCTCAGTTTTACATATCGCAACCATGTACCTAGAGTTTTACTTTGAAAGTGCCCACCGGATGCCCCGTGTTGCTTGACTGGAGAGAAAACAGAGGCTGAAGTTGCGCTTGTGTGATGGACTGGTGGGGATGTGGTCGGTCGGTTGAAAACCACGTATTCTGACAACATGTTCATTTAGACCGATAACAACCGGGCGGTGACCTACTTCATAAGTCATAGCAAGGCGGACGCGGTAATTTGCCAACGACTTCATACTTTTTGGAGGCCTGTGGAAAAAAACAGAAGCTAACGAGAAGTAGCCACCATGTCGTGGGAAGAAATACCTTGTTTTCTGGCCTCGTCTCTGTGCTCGGCTCGGCTCCATTTTCCAGCTCTCTGATTCCAGTGGACAAACGAACAGTGGTAACTTTCGCACACAGCTGTCAATGCAGCTAATAGTAAGCTAGCCCTGTAAGTTGATCAACGATAACGGTTACTCAAGCTTAACGTTACTAGCCCGCGAGCCATGGCGGACAGCTTTGGAGAGCAGTCCAGCGGAGGTGCCCTTGGCTTAGGCGTTACCGGACAAAGCAGCGGAGCCTCGCTGTTGCCGACTTTGACCAACTCTCTGCCGGTAGGACACTCGGCAGCCAGCGGCGCTCACTCCAGCGCCAACTCGGCCTCCCCTTCACCCGCGCAGAGTGGCCTAGCCGCTGTGGTGGCACCTATGTCCGCTGTCACAGCTACCCCAGCCGGTTTTGGCAACACAATCACCCCCGGCTCCTCGCCTCCCGTCGTGGCCGTGTCACCGACCCTACACGCGTCCTCACCTCTCCCCGGTGTAGGGTTGGGGGTGGCCGGGGTGGCAGGAGCGGGCCTCCTGTCTCAAATCCACGCTACTTCGTGGGACCCGACCCTCAGTACGGACTGGGACAACGAGAAGGCTTCGCAGCAGTGCATCTTGAGGATAAAGAGGTACTAAACAACAGTACACCAGTTTTGAACAATGTTCTATGTCGTTACAGTTGTATGTTAGGCGTTTAGGCCCTGAAATGTCAATAAGTGAATACAAATCGAAAGTGAAAGCTTCCTACAAAGTTTCTGCCATCAATGGAAACCTTTAGGGACTTTCCGAATGACGGAGAAGTAACTTCAGCATGTAATTTAGCCAATACACCGAGCACATGTGTAACTCAGGGTATGTGTCACCTCTGCTGTTTGTTTAAACATGCACTTAAATGTAAGACCCAGTATAATTATAGTATATTACGGTCGCCATGTTGCTACCTAATTAAACGAGAGTGAGGAGTTTTTAAAGGGTCAGTTCAACCAAAAGACATATTTCTCTTTTCCTCCTCGTCGTATCACCAAGTAGGGAGTTTTGGATTTACCTGGTGCTGTGGTTTTGAGAAGACTATCCGTGAGCTCTCTGCTGCTAAGTCTCACAATGGACATAAGTGGAATTTCCTCTGTGGTTCAAAGCAAGGTTGTGCTCAGGCCGCGGACAGATGATCTCCATGTGAGATTCTTTCGAGCTCTACCATGACTTTACAATTTCAAGAACTTCATCTCCATCCCCCTCTCTTGTCTTGGCAGGGATATCATGTCCATCTACAAGGAACCTCCACCAGGGATGTTTGTTGTCCCCGATCCTCAGGACATGACCAAGGTATGGTAATATAGGGAGTTTGAGTTTTGATTTTATCCATAGTAAGGGAATGAAAGTATACAATTTATTTATTTCTATAGGTAACTTTTTACAAGCAAAACATAATTTATTTGAATACAAAAAGTGCAAAAAAAGTTATTATTTTGGCCACAGTGTTCAAACTGTATTCTGTAATTATTTATACCTTAAATTTGCTGTTCCTACACATTTTCATTATAACATTCAAGCACTCCAAAAAGTGCATTTGCTTTTCCAGCACCTTACACCTGTGGCAAAAAGTGTATTATGTTTACACAAAAATATTAATTTGACTTCCATCACATTCAGCCTAAATTATGTTTTGTGATAGAACTGCTGCAGAAGGGTGAAAAACAAAGGGAACACTAAAAACCTTTATGTCTCTAAATGTGTCACCTGTCTATAAGTAGACTTGGCATCCGTAATAACCCGACCTAACCGATGAAAGAATAACTCATATAAGTGATTTCTTAGAAAAAAACAAAGTTGCTAATTGAAGTAGTTTAAACTTCATCTTTAACCAAAATGTGTTCTGGCTCTGCCCTGAGGAGCCTCTACTCCTCCTGCTCACTGCTTTTATCTGGTTACTTTCATCTCTGACACTAGTTCAGTAACATAATGTAAAGTGTCTGTCATTTCAAACTCAAAGTACTTTTAACTTCAAACTGTACTCAGCTGAAGTACTTAAGTACATTTACGTAGTGAATACTTGTGTTGTCACATTAACTACAGTTCACTGTCAAACAATTCACGTTTGTCTGAACAGAAACTCTGTACTGTAGTGCCCGCCTTGTTCGATCAGTGCAACATATCCATGTGCACTGGTCACAGTAACGGCATGAGATGAAGCACTGTGTTGAAGTCAACATAGACAGTTCCGTTTTTCATTTTATGCCTAGCTGCCAGACTCTGGCTCAGAGCTCAAAGTGTTTTCGGTCCATTCTCCCTTAACTTATTTGTAGCACCTTGAGATCCCTTCATGCTGAAGAGTGGATACTGGGACTTAATCAACTGCCTTCATTGGCTCCTCTTTTTGTTTTGTCACAGATCAGGCATAGACACTATTTTCATCATTGTTCTGTGAATTAGTAGTGGCTGGCTGGGCTTAACTTTGTATTAGCACACTTAATCCTAATTATAATTTGCTGTTTGCACACATATATTTTTTGTTGCCATCATTTTGAACTCTTAGTCAGAAGGAGGTGATAAGGCACCTCAAGCTGAAGCTAGAAGCTAAAAAAAAAAAACACAGATCAGCATTTCCCCCAGTATTTTCTGAGACTGTGGCGCGTGCGGGGGGGGGGGTTCAGTTTGGGTCATCATACTGTAATATTTATACTTATGTCATAGGCTACTTAGGGAATTTCTTTTTTTTTTCTCTGGTTATAATGCTCTCACACAACCATCATGAACTCTAATCTTGTAAAGAAATGCTTTTTTTATTATTTGTTTCAAGAGAGGAGTTATCTAAGTCAGAGTCCTGCACGGGTGTAAAATAATGTACTGCGTCGGACACAGATGCAGGACATGCGGACGCCTGGAGAGGTGGGTCGGGTTTTACGAATGCCATTCTCAAGGCGTCACTTATCATCAGTCATGATTAGCGACACAAATGATAAGCATTTATATTTCATATGAGCTCATTCATGCGTGCTTGCGCCCTCCCAGAAATCATTCCCTCTACGCTGTCTTACTTTCACTTTTAAAAATTGCGTCTGTCCAATTTTCCTTCAGGCGTCGGTATCAATTTATACCGGGTCGGCTCGGGTACGGAATGTAAGTTGTGTCGGAAAACTGGTCGGATG
This sequence comes from Sparus aurata, assembly GCF_900880675.1. NCBI lineage: Eukaryota > Metazoa > Chordata > Actinopteri > Spariformes > Sparidae > Sparus > Sparus aurata. Next base: position 2,435,848 of record NC_044209.1, on the reverse strand, counting down.
CGGTGACCCGTGCAGGACTCCGCTCTAAGTGACCATTTTAATCCTCTAACTAATTATCAAGCTAAATATCCAACATGCTAGTTAACGTCAAAGACTGCGGTGGAAGACGACGGTAAAATATTTCCTTTCTCTAACACGGGATTTATTTATGCCTGATTTTTGAAGGTGTGGCGGCTTTTATTTTGCCGTGGTGGTGCGCCACAGTCAATTACATGTAGGGGAAACCCTGCAGAAGGAAAAACTTGTGCACAGCAAAAGTAAGCAGGAACTAAGGCTGCGTCCACTTAGTGTTGGAGGTAGGAATTTTCCTAGTTGAAATCTCAATTTGCATATATAAAGAAATGGAGAGACATGACACAAGTTAACAGACTCCATCAGTAATTTTATTTCACACCTCTTTTATACCTGGACACTAATCTAAATATTCCGTTCATGAGCCCAATACAAATACTGTCGTCTACAAATCAATTCTATTATCTCCCCACGGGTGCTGCCATTGTTGTGTGACATCAGACAACTGCTCCCAAATGAAGTTGGGGTAAATGGATTCGTCCCATTTTTACAAGTTGGAATTCTTTAAGCGGTGTTCTTTTCTACTTTTTTGAGTAGAAGGTCTAAGATTTTAGACTTGAGAGCTGTCGGGAACACATCATAACTCAACACATGGTTTAATTGTATTTCTGGATTACAAGTGAGACCAAAAATGTTTCTCATAATGCTTCTGCATTCACACGGATCATTCAGTGATTGAACTGATCAAGTGTCAGATGGGCCCTATGCATCAGACTTTAATTTCGCAGTGGCTGTCTAGGTGGGGTGCCATGCACGCTCAAGACTTCCACCGACCAAGTCAGCTTACTTCTGGTTTAGTATTGAGCTAACTTGGATCGGGATAAAATGTAATCGGACGGCTCTATTAGACTCTCTAAATTCCCAAGTTCTGACAGCAAAATGAGTCATTTCGTGGAGGTTGTGAGGGTTTTACAGATGTGTCTTTCACAATGTTGGCTGTCGGGAAAAAGTCCATCAGATGATGAGGATATAATTACACAGCTTGGCCTCGACAAAAACTGTCTTCAAGGCCTGCAGTGTTTGTGGGGTCTTGGGGGGACTCGACGATGAGGCCAGCCGTCTTTTGCAGAGGAGGTTACGGTCAAGCTTACTATGTTAAATGGTCCTCCTCCTCTTTTTTTCTATTCACTGTATCGGAGTATATAACAGGTGCCCATATATATAACAGAAGAAGCTGCCACCACTTTTCTGCTTTTGATCTTTAGAGAAAAACCACACATGAATATTTGCACATAATTGTTATTGTATTCAGTAGCATGCAGTGTGGTTTACTGTGACGCCTTTATCAAGGTGCCCCTCTATTCTGATTGTGTGTAGTCAGGGCCACAGTCTCCAGACTACATCTGCAAAGTCACAAGTCGTATTTAACATGATGCTGCGTTTCCTAATGTTACACTTAAAGTGTCATAGGGATTGCTGTATACAATCATTAACATAATTAAAAGATAATTTTAGTTAATTGGGTTCAGGCTAGGCAGCATGAGCATAAACAAATTTATTTTCAAATGTGGAAGTGATGATGATTTTCATCACATTTATTTTTCACGTATAATCTAGGAATACTAAAACATTATTGGCGCCACTCATTTTTATGACTCTGACAAATACATCATTTGCAGCACCTGCAAGACTGTCATCATCACATCTATTCAAGTATACCTGTCAGTGCTGGATGTGCTCCAGGCATGTGATTTTTCCGGAAATCCGGATTTTTCAACGTGAAAATGCGACCCCCGTGAATCATGCAAATCCGCTTTTTTTTGGGCGGGGGGGTAGGACCGGCGGACACTCTCTCGTGGCGTGCCCGTTTGCTCCTCGCTAGCCTTCTTCCTCCCTCCAGCAGGCAGCCTGGCCCTGTTGCTGTCCTCCTTGGACAGACGCTGAAGCTCTGTTTTATTTTTTCGCCAATCTCTCCCTCTCTTGGGGTCGACAGAGAAACATCTAGCGGCTGCTTTTCCCGAGTTTTCCTCTGCATATTTTAAGACAGAAAGTTTGCTGCACCGGAGCCATGGCGATCATCAGTGTGATGACTGACAGAAAGCAAACACGATACGTGAAAAAGGCGAAGAAAAAAGTCATGCAGTGTCAGTGGTCGCGTCTTCTTCCTTGATGTTTTTTTTATAAAAGATAAATTAGACTCGGCATTGATTTGGAACCTGCGGTTATTTACCAAAATATAAATCTTCACCCGGCGTTTAAAGGGGACCACATGATGTGTTTTATAATGTGTTTATGTGTTTACAGCTGCTAATGTATGTAACGCTGTTACTGTGATGACACATGACAGTTAAATATTGAATTTGTCTATAATAACCACATCCTGACATGTAACTGTGATTTTTGATGGGTACTTATAATAACAATCATGACAAAAAATGAACAAAGACTGCAGATCAAGATAAGAAGCTGCAACTGGCAGTGAGCTGCTTTCTTTTCTGTTAGCAGTGAAGTGATGTACTCCATGACAGAACATTATAAAATATGATAATGTATAAAATAACATTTAATAGTAAAAAAAAGGTACAGTTGCAGTAGACTTCTATTATAAATATGCAGCATATAGTTTATTGTTATTATTATTATTATTATTGTCATTTTTATTACGACTACTATTTTTCTGCATATTCTTGCCTTTTATATGGGAGCTGTACATACCAGCTAGCCCCCCCCCCGCTACGGGTCTGTATGATTTCCAGCTTTTTTATCTTTGTCCAATCACATCCCTGGTGCTCCTGCTGTTTGTGTTTTGACAAGACCCCAGTCTCATATCTGTGGCTTGGCTGCATGTTAGGCACAGATATCCGTGTGCAGAGTCTACTCTTTTCATACAGTGGAATCCTCACTCTTTGGTGTTGACTTTGGCTTCATCTTTCATAACCAGAGATAATGCCTTGTCAACAATAGGGCTCGCAACTACCGGTTATTTTAATTTTGATTATTTTCTCAATTCATGGATTACTTGTTTGTAATTGGTGAAAAAAAAGTTTGATCACTGTTTCCCAAAGCCCAAGATTAAATCCTCAAATCTAGTGTTCTGTCCACAACCCAAAGATATTCAGTTTAAGGTTATATAGGAGGAGAGAAACCCAATAAGAAATTACTCAAACTGTTTGACAGTTTAACTGCTTGTGTTTTGTTGTCCAGTCTGAGTTGTTGTAGTTTGAAATGTTATTGTCTGTCGTTCAGTTAAGTATGAATTAACAAAAAGACGGTGGGGGGCGGTGGGCAAGTGTACACTGCAGCAAGCCTAGCTAAAAGTTGACATTCTTCCTCACAGCGGGGTCTGATGTGGATGTTGTCAGTTCTATTCTAGGTCAGATTTTCTGCTTCAGGGACTTCCTTCCTCTTATCCATCAGTCCTTCTTTGCCTCGTAACACATATTTTTTTCTTTCCTTTACAGATCCATGCCCTGATCACAGGCCCATTTGACACACCATATGAGGGTGGCTTTTTCCTCTTCCTGTTCCGCTGCCCCCCCGACTACCCCATCCACCCACCACGGGTCAAGCTAATCACCACCGGACACAACACTGTCCGCTTCAACCCCAACTTTTACCGCAACGGCAAGGTCTGCCTCAGCATCCTGGGGTGAGTCAGGGTTCATTTCTGTCACAGGACTCCATTAAGCATTGTTGGTCATTGTGGGAAACAGTTTGTGTGTTTCTAACTACTGACTACTTTATGGTGGTATATCCTGTGCATTTTATTTTGTGTGTGTAGGACATGGACAGGCCCAGCATGGAGTCCAGCTCAGAGTATTTCATCTGTCCTCATCTCCATCCAGTCTCTGATGACAGAGAACCCCTATCACAACGAGCCCGGCTTTGAGCAGGTACAGGTGTGGTTGCGTCATGGGGGAACAGATCATCAAATCAAATCAACCTTTATTTATATGGCGCTTTTCATACAAAAAAGTATCTCAAAGTGCCTTACAGAAATGTACAAACAACAGCAGAAAAAGAGAAACGGCAAATAAAATCAAGAGAAGACAATTAAAAGAACCCACCCCCACATTCATGCACAGAAACATACACAAATACATACACACTCATACACACACTCACACATACGCACACAGACACACACACATACACTAGCTGTCACCAAAGAGACATGGCCGGGCAGCGAGACCTGAGGCGTGGAGGAAGCTACCTTTGGGGGGCCAACCACACTGGGAGAGATCCCAGTCCAAGGCCGCAGGGAGCGCCGCCACAGAGACCACCCCAACCCGGGCAGACAGGAGGCCCCACACCAAGGTGCAGAGCCCTCTAGTCACCCGGGCCGAAACTGTCCACGGGACAGCACCCCCTGCGGCCAGACCAGGGACAACTCCCAGTCTGGCAGGCCCCCATGAGGGAACACTGGAGATAAAAAATAAATAAATAAAAAAAAAACTGATAAACTAAAACAGTAAAATAAGGCAAAAAAGCATAGAAGCTAAAAACATGAGGGACTAAAACATAAAAGCATAAAGGCTAAAGACACGAGAGACGCACCGTCTGTCCCGGGGCGGGGGGGGGGGGGGGACGGACAGACGGTCATCAACTCCGTCAGCCGGGGGACGAACGGACACTCATCGCCGCCAGCCGGGAGCTCCTAGCCGTCAACCAGGGGACGGACGGACGGACGCTCATCACCGTCACGCGCAGATTATATCGGTGCTGACCTAGCGGTATAGCGGCGTAGCGCCGCTGTTCCACCGTCTGGGGAGAACCCTGCTTAGGCGGGAGGCAAAAATGCTTGGGCGCCGCGCCTAAGCCGTATAATGGCAGGGAAAACCCTGAAAAGCATAAAGGCTAAAAGACGAGAGAGATTAAAAAGTAAAAAAGGATAAAAAATACAAGTGCTCTGATTAGCACAGCCTAAAAGCAATTAAAAAGAATTAAAATTTAAATTAAAAGCCTGGTTAAAAAGGTGGGTCTTAAGCCTCTTTTTAAAAACCTCAGCAGTCTCCGCGACCCTGAGGTTCACCGGCAGGCTGTTCCACAGTCGGGGCCCATAACAACTGAAAGCCGCCTCCCCGTGCTTCTTTGAACTAACCTATGGTATGGTTAAAAGTCCGGTGCCGGAGGACCTCAGGGTCCGCTGTGGCTGATAAGGTAAAAGCAAGTCAGATAAGTAATAAGGCCCAAGACCGTTAAGACACTTAAAAACTAGTAAAAGAACCTTAAAATCAACCCTGAAACGCACAGGGAGCCAATGCAGCGACTTTAAAACCAGTGTAATGTGCTCCCGCCCTCTGGTCCTTGTCAGCACTCGTGCAGCTGAGTTTTGTAATAATTGTAGATTCGAAATGCTTTTTTTGGGGAGGCCAGAGAGCAGGGCATTACAATAGTCTAAACGACAAGAGATAAAAGCATGCATCAGCACCTCCGTGCTGGCCTGAGAGAGAAACGGGCGGACTCTGGCTATATTCTTAAGATGGTAAAAACCTATCTTTGTTATAATTTCGATGTGAGGAATAAAACTGAGCTCAGAGTAAAAAATCACACCCAGATTTTTTACAGATTGTGATGGTTTAAAATCCTTGTCAGTTTATCAACACACCATATTATCTGTTAAAAATTGAAACTAGACTGAAACACAAATGTAAGCACAAAACATTGTGTTCCACTTTGTCCATTGTCCTGGTAAAATATTATTTCACATGTTTTCAGAATTTCTTTTAAGCTTTCTGATGTTGAAAACTGAATAATGGCCTTATACCTTAACATTAGTGGAGGTAGCTCATCCCTCTTCCATTTCAGAAACTTTACAACCAATAACTTGAAGACAGTGTAAGAATAAGGGAAACATATTGATGTGATGCTTGGTTACACTACCCCAGTGGTTCTCAATTATTTTTTGTCATGCCCCGTCTAGAGGACAGACATTTTTTTTGAATAAAGATAAAGCTGTCCTCCGAAGAGGGGTGGTGGTGGTGGGCCAAAAAATAAATAAATAAATACATTTTTTAAATTTATTTTTTTTTAACATTTTTTAATATCGATATTTGGCACCAGTGTATCGATAACGTACCTCAAGACGAAATATCGCGATATATCGTAGTAACGATATTTTGGCACACCCCTAGTATAAACCACTGTATGAGTTGCAGCATTCTGCATACAATCACCTGATTATCAAAATGGTTTCATGCTGTCCGCTGCCAGAGTTTTTAGGCATAAAACACAAACAGGTCTTTCCTCATTTCCGACCGTGTTCAAGGTAAACCCAAGGTCTATGTAGGCATCGTCATATTTCTTGCTGCATAGTTCCCGACTGAGGGATTAGCAGAAGAGCTTGTGTTTGTCTCTTTTTAGAGGTGTCAACACGGAGTGTTTTATTTTGAAAAGTAACCGGATTGTTATTTTGACACTTGACTTCCTGTCTGCTCGGTGCAGAATTCAGCTGAATTGCTGCGTCGTGCTCCGGCATCCGCCAGATGTATCTAAAAGTCCTGCGTAGCTGTTCTGGAGGGCGCCGGACTGCCGGAGCTGGACGGAGCAGACACGCAGCGCAGCGGACCTGGTGGAAGTTAACACATAGACTAATGTGAAAGTGAAACCCATCAGCTCCGCTGGCATGACGTTGACTTAATGCAGCATACAAGTATCCAGTAGAAATAGACCTTCACGTCCTACCCTGCCTCTCACGCCCCCCCGACACCTCGGGGTGCGCCCCACCATTTGAGAACCACTGCACTACCCCATTGCTTAGTGAAGAAACTATCCCCCTATCAGAAATGTTATAAACACAATTATGTACATGAAAGTTACAGGGAAATGTAATGAAATCAAATTAGTGATGTACTCACGATTTTACACTGACAAATGCAGAGTTAGGCACCTAAAGTTGTGTTGGATAATCTGAATCTGATTATTGTATTTATAGTGGGGGTGTCATAGCTCTTCAAATTCATGATTCAGTGTAATTTAAATCATTATTTCAGCACTGACAGCTAGGGCTGCACGATATTGGAAAAAACTTACATTGCGATTTTTTTTTTTAACCCTGCAATATATATTGCGATGTGAAAAAATACAGGAATTTTCATCAGATGACCTGAATAGCACTTTGTTATGCTGCATTTCAAAATGATAAGCATTTATATTTAATATGAGCTCATTCATGTGTGATGGCGCCCTCCCAGAACTTCAATTCCCCATGCTGGCTTACTTTCATTTATAAAAATTACATCCATCCAATTTTCCTTCGGGTGTGGGTCGGGTGTCAGTAACAATTTATAGCGGGTCGGCTCGGGTGCGAAATTTAATTTGTGCCACTGTAGGAAAACGGGTCGGATGCAGTTTTAAGTATGGCGTGTAAGGGCGGGTTTTCAAAATAAGACCTTTGCAGGACTCTGCTGTGTGGTACCGACGTAAATGGTCAAACAAATTAGTTGTGTTACCTCTTGTTGTGGCAACAGATGCAAGGCACTGTCGACACAGAACATGTGTTTGGTCAATTTCGTCTTTCTTGTAGCCGAAATAACTCCAGATAACTGACGTTGCTTTTCTTTTTGGCACCAAGTCTTTGTTTTCGCGATTTTCTCTCGTTCGTTGCTCATTTTTCAATGTTGTTACCAGCGAATCACTCCATGTGCAGGGGCTGGTCTGCTTCGGCACACTGATTAAGAACTAATGTGATTGGTGGATCGCTGTGCAAGCAGAGTCTGCGTGCAGAGTGTGCGTCAGGTACCCTTGAAATTAGATGAGTTCATTTGCGTCCTACATCGCAGGCTCTGCGATGTGACTATTGCACACACGTACATCGTGATGTCAATGCTCAAATGATATATCGTGCAGCCCTACTGACAGCTATGCTGTTGTTACACCACCTCAGTTTAGGGTTATGTAATATTCACCAAAAATAAAGATGCCAGAGTTGAACAGTAAAAAAGTCCTGTCCTTGTGGAATCAATAACAACAAAAGATAAAAGAGTTTGGTTCATCAAATATTTCCTGAGTTAACTATCTTCCCAACATATCAAAAAAAGAACTCTGAAAAATCATGAACCCCAATGAACAACCTTAATGCTGTGTTTATTTCAGCATCTCCTGGGCCATTCAGAAGTTTCAGTCAGGAGCTCAGCCCCAAAGTTGTTGTTAGGTAGTGGAAACAAAAGCAGAACCTTTGACAATGGATACCAGCTTTGTTTGGGGTTGTTAAGATCCTATAGGGAAAAAATGTATACTCTGTTGTTTTTACATCAGTAATTTTATAGGAAGACATCTTTACAAAAATAACATAAACCACACTGCATTTCTGTACATTTCTGTGCATGTCGTTGGTGATTCTCACATGATACGTTTACACAAATAAATGGGATGTTTAATTTAGCTGAGAGATTACTCTAGTTAAATGTTTTGGAACATTGTAACAACTGTATGAAATAATACCAGTAACGTGCTTGTCTCTCAGGAGCGACACCCAGGGGACAGCAAGAACTACAATGAGTGTATCCGTCATGAAACCATGAGAGTGGCTGTATGTGACATGCTGGAGGGTAAAGTCCCTTGTCCCGAGGCACTGTGGTGAGATAAACATCACTGTCTTTCTTGTTCTTTTCTATTTGTCTTTAGCATCTTTTCCTCTCTCTGATACATCGCTGTACTTCTCACACTCTCATCTCTTCTTTCTGCATATCAGACAGTTAAGAGTGTGTGTGTGTGTGTGTGTGTGTGTGTGTTTTCTTTTTTGTTGTTTTTATAGGAGTGTGATGGAAAAGTCCTTCCTTGAATACTATGATTTCTACGAGGGAGTGTGCAAAGAGAGACTGCATCTACAGGGACAGAACATGCAGGTGACTATATTAATATTATTCATTCTCTGATCAAGTTTTTCACATCTTTTTTTAATTTGTAGATGTCAGTAATTTTTTGTTTTGTTATTCTCATACTGTATGTGTCAATGATGGGTAGTTATGCCAGTTTTAATTGTTAAATGCATTTTCCGCCAGTGTCTTATTTGAAACTGACAGTTTGTAACAGTCACCACCAACAAATACAAAGGTTAAGAGACAGGTTTTTATTGAAATTATTTTTTTATTTGTCTCTGCCTCCTACATGCATGTATGTACAGACTGGATATGGCGGTGCTGCTCAGACATGTTCTAATTTTGCCTAGTGGCCCCCTGCAGTAAAAACCTTTTCTCAAGCCGAGAAAAGGTTTTTAAAAATATGTGACAACTCAATTTAAAACTACAGGCAGAACTGGAATTGGCAGGAAGAGCCAGCCGGTGAAAAATTGGCACCAGGTGAATAGGTCCCATAGAATAGGCAGCATTTGTCAGTTCAGTATCAAGTTCTGTATTACATTTATGGTATCCTCCCATTATGAGCACTGCCTCCTGTGTTTAAAATTACTGGTATGGCCCAATGCATTTGTGACTTGTGTTTTCTGACTATTTCAGTCAGAAGTTATGCAGCTTTCACCTTTTTCTTAATTTTTTGGAGGTGGGGTTCACATATTATCATTTGACTATTTGATTAATTTAGGAACATGGTTGGATTCCCCCTAACTAAAGGATTAAAGTACATGTCACGTACCCGCACTATCACTGGTTCAGTTCCATCTGGGGCCTTTGTTGCATGTCACACTCGCGTCTTTTCTGGTCTATTTGGTCAAATTAGCAATAAATGCAAATATGTCAAAGAAAAATCCATCAAAAAATGCCTTCCAAAGTGACAAATAATACAAAAAAAGAGAAAAATCAATGGGTATTTTTTATTTTTTTATACAAATAGAAAGAGATGGTAACCCTGTGTTACACCCCAGGACTAAATGCACATACCATAAGACAAGCTCTATTTCTGAGTGTTCGTTTCCAAAGGTACCCCACTTCTCTGATAATAATCTTGTTGCTCTCTTTCTGAACCAGGACCCATTTGGCGAGAAGCGTGGTCGTTTCGACTACCAGGGTCTGCTGGCTCGCCTCAGCGCCACCCACAGACGAATACGGGAGAAAAGCCTTGCGGAGGACAACCACAATGACGACGATTCAGACTCAGACACCAGCTCTTCTGGGACGGACCCTGACAGTCAGGGCAGCTCCCAGCCATGACTCCCTGGATGGTGCTGGACACAAAGCCAGGCCAAGAACTGAAGACAAAGGGACCTTTTTTGTTATGTTTGCAGTGGAGGAACAAAATCACAGAAGAGAATGCAACACCTACATTTAAGGCTTTAGTGTGTCCAGGGTTCACGATTGGAATCAAGCTTCTGTTGACTGGTGATGCAGAGAGAGAAGAAATGATCTCACAACTATGAAAAACAAACACCATCCAATAGTCAAATGCTGGAAAATTTGGCCTGTAGTGGTGTATTTGTGCTACTTTTGTAGCCCACCAGCTGTCATTTTGATGCGGGTAGTTTGATTCTAAAACTCGAGTTGGCTGCCCAGATGCCTGATAGATTTTGAGATAAACCAGCCATTGTTGCTTGTGGAAATAAAAGGTTAGTGTCATGGCTCAAACCTTTAAATGTGCTGAAAGAATGCGCAAAAAGCCCACTAGCCCAAACAGAAATCTAGTCAGGCTTTGAAGATGAATGAGGTTTGGGCCAAGGGAAGGAGGGTAATTAGCCACAGTAAGTTGGCTGGAGCAGTGGAAGGTGATGGTGTTTTCATCTAAGCTGGTCTGCCCTTCAGTTTGGACCTTTGTATTAAAGAGGGGAGGAAAGAAAGATGAATTTTTAACAATGTAAGGAAGTTTGAAAAAAATGACTTTGTGGAGGCTTAGTGAGTCACGTGCCTTGTCTCTGGGCAGGGTGAAGTCACACACGCAAAAAGTGCAGTTCTTTCAGGCTGGACATCAAACATCAGCTGGTGATTCTGAATACAATGATTCCTATGTATTATACAAGAAGTTCTGCTTAGCTTTCAGTTCTAATAGTGCTGTTGAAATCTGTTTACCAGATGAGAAGCCGTTAGAGAAATGTCAGTTTCATTGACATCCACCTTTTTACCCTTTTGTTATGCTGCTTACTCATTGTTGTGCTGAAACTAATGCTAATTTGCAGTGTGTGTAGAGTGAACTGTTTATTTGGAAACCCTGCTGCTCTTTGGGTTGCTGGCTTTTTGTGATTAACCCATCAAAATACAAACCAAACTACCCTATGGTTGAGCTAGATCCACTTGGATGAACAAATGGAGGCAAACAAACACACCTTTGCATTCGTTCTTACTGCAAGTAACTCAGTCCGTTCTACCTATGATGGCCCAATCAAATGCTTCGGTTTCATACAGATTTTTACGCAAAGGGCAAATCATGCCGTTTTACTTCTTTGGCATTGGTAGCTACATAATTGGATTGTAATATTTAAATATGGCATTACCGGACTAAGAAGCTCTTTTGTTTTTGGTGTAAACAAACTGATAAACGACTAATATAATTTTTTCTGAATCTTAAATCTGATTTAGCGAGCATTGTTTAGCGTCAGCCTAAGTTTTACTCGTCAGTGTCGCAGGAAATTAATAGACTTGGTGACAGTATTGCTTGCAGTTTGAACGTAGTGAGGGGTGTACTCAAGGCAAGGACAAGAATGCTGCAGAACTTCTATGGTTTCATAAACACAAGAAAGTCTCCAGTGGAATGGGTTTCGGACTCTGAAGTCCATCTTAATACAGTTTTCTCATGTCTTATGTACATTGAGAGTGTTATTGACTGTTATATTCATTTCACCTGTTCCACTTTAAATCCCGTTCTAGCTTAACTTAACTGTAAGAAATGAGCCTCAATCAACAGTCCTTGTTCCAGTTGTGGAAGTGGACGCTGATGAGGCAACAGTTAAACAGTTCAGCAGTTAAAGTTAACACAAATCCAGTGGGTACATTGGTCCCATAGACTGTATATAAAGTAGTGGATATTGCCAATTTGACATTACCCATTGGTTTGTTGACTTCTGGCTGGGGTTGGGGTCACCATGGTGTGACTATAATTGGACAAGAGGATGGAGCTGGGAAGGATACACATTGCAATTACCTGACTGACAGTTGTTGTGGTAGCCTCGCTTGAAAGCATATCCTGCTTTATCATCAGACCATAGTTTACAAAATGGACATCCCGCTGTATTAAAAAGACTTGGAATTAGCAATTGACATAAACTCCTCAGAAAACTCTTTTAACTACAGAAATAAATCAAATGAGAAGTAGAGTCATTTTCTCATAAGCAAACATACAATCAGAACCTTTTCTTGCATCCAGTGCTGAGCATTACAAAGAGTGCTGGTTAAGGCATCTGAAATATTGAATTCACTTTTCATACCCAAAAGCTTCATCCCCCATTTTATACTGTCTACGGTTTGTGGTGGAGGTATATTGATATTTTTGAAAGATACCCACTTGATTTGACTACCTGAGACTACTGGAGCCTCACACAAGCTTCAGGTTAACTTTGCATTTTTTCAGTAAATGTTAGGACAGGATCTCTTCACAGCTAGTATGAAGAGGAGAAATGATTATACTGAGTAACCAGCACCAGTAACTCCTTCAGTGTACATACAGGGTATGGGTATTTTGTTGAGGTCTTCACTAAAGGATTTTTTTTTATTTTTGAGGTTGATATTTTCCATAATGCACTTATTTGTGCTCTTGCCTAGCCTTGAATAAGATGATTGTTACCACTCTTATGTCTGTAAAGTTGATGTAAAGCTACAGCGAGCAGCTGGTTAACTTGGCTTAGCATTGTGCAAAGACTTGAAACAGGGTAAACTATTTTGGCTCTGTCCAAAGGTGTCAAAACATACTTACCACCACCTCTAATGCTCACTGATTCGCATGATGTATATTGTCTCGTCTGAACAAAGTCAAAGGGTAAACATGACATTAGCCATTTTACAGTGTGATTATGTGCCAAGAAATAGTCCATTATAAAAAAACATTAAGTGACATCTTACACATCAATTTTTTTACACATCATACCTCCAAGAGTAGTAGCTTGTTAGTTCAAATTCGAGTAGTTGGTTAGTTGATTTTGTTACCCTTGGACAGAGCAAGGCTAGCTGCTCCCCTTCTTTTCCAAACATGTGCCAAGCTAAGCTAACAAGCTGATGCCTGTAGCTTCATATTTAACAGACATGACTGCGGGATCAATATTCACACGTTTTCTATTACTAAATACTTTTTTTCTCAAATGTTGAACTGCTCCTTAATTCCAAATATGGACTGTTTAACTTTAGTATACTGATCTTTTTATATAGTTATCAAGAGGCTTTCCAACATGTTGAGACAAGGTGTCAGACAAATAAATGAGTGCTGCGCTTGTTGCATTTCCTTCCTGCCTACCATTGTCCTCCAGTCTGCCTTTAGCTCTGCAGCCATGTTTAATGGGGAGAGGAGCAGTTTGCCTCTGCTGTCGGTGTTATGTTAAGCCCTGTTCCATTGGCAGGGGTAGCAAATGATTCGAATGGGATCACTAATATAGGGCATTCCTTTTTATTTGTTTTATTACGTTATAGAATGGTTATATGAGAAGCAGATCCTAGCAAAATATATGTGATTGCCAAAATGTGATTGATTGCAACACACTTCCTCAAGTGGAAGTGAAGAAATCATATCCCTGTTTGGTTGTGTTGTGTTGTGCTTAAATCAGGGTTCTTCTACGTCTCTATAAAACCTGGATTACTGATGGAAGTGATTATTTCCAGGTCTTGAAAACGTTGGTATTGTACAGAAGTTCTGGAAAAGTATAGAATAAAATGTTGTTCAGTCCTGATTCATCTCATAGTGTTTTATTCTTGTACAGGTACATCCACCACTGATGCATCTAGGGAAATCCAGACAGAATGTGCAACTTTGTTTGACACTGGTTTTTATTCCATTATCACGTTTGAAGGTTTGGATAGAAAAACATTGGTCCTGGTTCATTACATAAAACATATGTAAAAACATTAGGTATAAAAGCTTTCCAGCTTCAAAGTATTGTTGTAGTGTCAAACAGTGACAACCAATATAGACCCATAAGAGTGTTACAGCAGTGTGGATGTGACCAAGCGTGACAGAGAAAATAAAGTTGTTGAGTTTGCCATAAGGATTCCTCACAACAAAGTCTTTTTACATTCATTTCATTAAGGTCTGGCAAATATTTTTTTAGAAACCAGCTGACATGGAGCTAAGAGCCACAGACAGAAGAAAATCACAAAGCTAGAGACCTGCCTATATGCAGTGAAGAAGTTGATGTCAGAAAACTTCCTGCTCCTAAATTCGGAAAAAACTGACATGCTGGTCATCGCCCCCGCCAGACAGAGACACCATGTTGACCAGGTGACTGTAACTCTCGACAACTGTGTTATTTCTCAAAGCTCAACCGTCAAGAATCTAGGTGTTACTTTTGATTCTACACTCTCCTTTGATCAGCACATCAAAGAAATTACCAAGATCGCCTTCTACCACCTGCGCAATATAGCTAAAATTAGGTCCTTCCTGTCCACCGCGGATGCAGAGATCCTGATTCATGCCTTTGTTTCGTCTAGGCTTGATTACTGCAATGCCTTATTTTTTAGGTCTTCCACGCGAGAGCACCAAAAGTCTTCAAATGGTTCAGAATGCTGCAGCCAGAGTCTAAACACGTACAAGAAAATTTGATCATATTACACCAATCTTAGCATCTCTGCACTGGCTCCCAGTGCATCTAAGATCAGACTTTAAGGTGCTGCTGATGACATACAAAACTGTACACGGCCTTGCCCCGTTGTACATGTCAGATGTAATTAAACCATATATTCCAACTCGGGCATTACGCTCTCAAAATTCAGGGCTCCTGATGGTTCCCAGGATCAAAAAAGTCAGCTGGCTGAAGGGCTTTTTCCTATCGGGCTCCTTTCCTCTGGAATAACCTCCCAGCTGACATCAGACAATCTGGCTCTGTTGACGCCTTTAAATCTAAACTCAAAACTCACTTCTTCGATTTAGCCTTTAATTAGCCCTGATATCAACTGTAAGCTTCTACAGTGGGTCGGTGTCAGTCTCAATGAGTTCCTATACTACTAGAGTTACACTGTGCTGCCGACGAGAAACAATCTGTTTATTCTGATAAATACTGCATTTCTCTAACCTTTGTTTTTGTTTTCTGTTCCCACAAGCTGCAAGCTGTGTCACTCTCTATAGCTTTCTCCTCCTCTCCTCTTCTCTCTCCTCCTTCTCTTTCTCCTCCTCCCCTCTTTCTTTCAGGCTCCCTTCTGATGGACCACGGCCCCCTGGGACCATCTACCATTTCCAGGCTCCTGCTGCCTTGAAATACTGACTGATCTGGATCGTCACACCCCGGGCTCTGCTGGATCATTGCTCTCCTCTGCTTCACTATCTCCTCATATCTTTATTTCTGTAAATCTTGATGCCTCTCTCTGTCTATTACTAATTATCTTGTGTGGCCTGTCCTCTTCCAGGTCAACATGGTGGACAGGAGGTCCTCTGGCATGGGCTCCACTTGGTGATGTCTCATCCTGCTCGGTCGTCTCCTGGTTCCACTAACGTTGCATAACTTGTATCGGATCTTCTGTTGATGTACCTTGTAAACTGTGAATTGTTGCTCTTTTCTGTACACACAACATCTATTGCATGTCTGTCCGTCCTGGAAGAGGGATCCCTCCTCTGTGGCTCTTCCTGAGGTTTCTTCCATTGTTTTTTTTTTACCCTGTTAAAAGGTTTTTTTTCCATCAACATGTGAAGTTTTTCCTCACTCAAATCGAGGGTCTAAGGACAGAGGATGTTGTTCACTGTACAGATTGTAAAGCCCACTGAGGCAATGTGATTGTGATTTTGGGCTATATAAATAAAATTGATTTGATTTGATTTGAAGGAAAGTCAGAAATTAAGACACAGGCTTCTGGTCTTTTCTTGGACTTTGTGACATTTAAGTATCCTTAAACCTGTAACCCATAATTCAGCATAAAACTGAAATTGCTTATGTTGAGAGTGGGATTAAAAAAGAACAAATAATATGGTTCCCAAGAAATATACTTTAAAGTCTGTGTAAACCAAAATCAGCCATTTTCTTCTAAACACATCAAACAGGTCATAAATGTGTTTACTTAAAACATGTAAAAGCCATTCGGCCATGGAGAATTTAATTTTGGAGCTAGGCTCACAAACAGTTTTTCAACATTTCTGTGTTCAGGATTTAATGGGCGGGTCAGAAATCATGCAAATCATGGCCACGTTACGTAACGCGGCCATATGATTTGCATAAACCCCGCCCTGCTGCGGAAGTGGTATAAATATGTTCAGCGCATCAGCTTCAGCGGTTCTCCCACTCGCTCTCCAGTCTTGGATAGCATTGCTTACAATAGTTTGCAGCTAGCTAACCAGTCAACCAGTCAGCTAACCAGCCATGTCTCCTCCACATCGCTCTGCATCTTTCCTGGATGCCACAGTGTGCAGGGTGACGGCGCTGTTAGCTTATTTAAGTTTCCTTTGGATGACAACGTAAGGAAACGGTGGATCGATTTTGTCAAGAGGAGCTGACGTTACTGTGGGGAGTTAAACATCACCACCAACACCTCTCTGCAGTGTCCACTTTACCCCTGATAGTTTCAGCAACTATCACCAGGTAATGTCAGGATTTCTGCAGAGTCTGTTGACGCTGGTCACTGGTACCCTCACGAACCGACCCTCTCCGTCCCCGGCTTGCATCCTCTCCTCCCGCCGACAGCGAGTGCCACCGGCCATATGTGGCCGCCACTGACCCTCTCCATCCCGCTGACAGCGAGTGCCACCGGCATAATGTGGCCGCCGCCTCCGCAGCCGACCCTCTCCGTCCCGCTGACGGCGGGTCCCACCGGCGGTATGTGGCAGTAGTATCAGGGCAAGGCCGCATTATTGGTGAGCCATCCCAGTGTGAACAGATAATCCGGAGGCGCGGAGCGAGGGCGTGTCGGTCTGACTAGTCTGATAACTGCACAGGTCCTTCACTCAACTAAATACAGAGAAATGTCCCACAAAGCAACGTTACAGGACCGAACAAAAGTAACGTTGTAACTGTCTTTGGCGACTTATATGAGGAAAACAAATACCACGCTCTGTATGTGGAGAAGCATCTGTCCTCCTGTCCGTCCTCCGCCTATCCTCCCGACTCTTCCTCACATTTCTGCTCAGAAAACAGCGTTTGTCACGCTTGTCACAAGAGTGTTTAACTCACCGAGTGTTTGACGAAAATAAATCACCGCGACCGCCAGCCCTCCTGACCTGAGACTACAGGAAACTGTCCCCCAGAAAACAGCCTCCGTCCCCGCGAGTGACAGAGTCAGACAGCGTCCTGTTTACTGATGGTGATTATGTATAATTATGTCATTTAGCGCGAAAAACTTCACTCCGTCACTTTCCAGGATGTTTGGTGGGTCAGGATCTTAATCACACCACATTATAACAGCATCCATATGATTATAAACTGTCCGCGGGTTTAGATAGACAAGGGGAACACCTGGGGAGACACCGACGTCATTAACACATGGTGTGACAAACTCAGAACACAATTTTTTTGCCACTTTACACGGTCGTTAATTTGTTCCTTATTTACAAACACTTGAGTCATTTTATTTTCAAATTGACCATAATATGCTTTCACATGTTATGTTACAACCTTGATCATTTCACTCCATACAGAGTACATTAAAACATTGCAACATGACACAATTTGTGTGTGTGTGTGTGTGTTGGGGGGGGGGGGGGGGGGGGGGGTTGCTCTCATATGGTCTTTCAACAGTGGCATTTGTCCACGGGAGGCAACGTTCCCTTCCTAAATCTGACAGAGACACGGTGGAATCAAACCTAATCATGTACTCAAACCCAAACACAGGATAAACAGGTTCAGTGAATGTACAGTGGAAGGTGTGGAAGGTGGCTCAGTGTCTCAGAGCAGATTAGGTAGAAGGACAAAGTGCCAGCAGGCCAGTCCAGGTACACTCCCACTCTGTCAGAAACAGAGGTAGTCGTACATATGGTTCTCATTCTGTTATTGTTAAAGGCAGAATAATGGTTATGAGTGCAGCACACGCTCCATGACATGTCACTCAGGCCGAGGCAGCAGTCAGCATCTTTTCCTTTCCTCTCCACTTCCCAGTGAAAGCGGCCAGTCAGACCATTTGTACAAAGCAGCTGTTTCCAGTGCTGGAATCTCTCAGGGTGATGAGGATATCGCTGGTTCTCTCTCATCAGTGTCACTGTTCTGTTGTCCTCAGACAGACAGAGGTATATGTTTGCTTGTTTGGGTCCAGGGTTAGCTCACAAGTATCTAAGACAGCAATAGACAGAAAGGTTAACAACAGCCTTACCTTAGAAATGCTTTGTTACATTAAATAGATAATCGTTATTGTCTGTACATATTCCACAGAGAAACATACAGATATAGTACATGACAAATGGTTTGTTTATCATGATTTTCCACTTAGCACAGCATGCAAACTTTCTTTATTTTGCACTAATAAGGAAAACAACAATAGCTGGGTTGACTGTTAGGACAGTAGGGCATGCAGTGGTGTCCCCCTCCCTACGACTCCGCACAGAAGACAACTGACAGTTTACATCAATATAACAGCAGCTTTGGACCACCAGGAGGAGCAAGTGGGCCATTGAACCAGCCTCAGCCCTCTACAGACATCATGACAGAGGGTGTTAGGGCGTGTAAAGCTACATGTCTTGTGTTGTTGCTCTTACCTGATGTTTGGCTGTGTTAGCAAAGTTGTCAGCTCATTAGTTTTAGCCATTTCAGCAAAGGTTTATAGGTTAAGCACTTAACGTTAAATTACATCTGACAAATTATTGCAGAAACCTGGCATTTGTATTTATGGCAGTTTAAAAAAAAAAAAAAAAGTATACTATTTGTAATCTCGCAAGGGGAAATTCTTAATTCCACTCACATTACACACACACACACACACACACACAATGTAGACGAGATGAGTGAAAGGGCTGCCACACATGCTACGGTTCCCAACAAGCAGTGTTTGGGGTCGGTGCCTTGCTCAAGAGATGTAAACTAGCATTCTCCAACTGCTAGTCCACATCATACTTTTCTGGTTCAAGTGGGACTTGAACCAGGTTAGTCCTACGGACTGAGCAATTGCCACCAAAAGCACAGAAGATCATCGGATGCCCCCTCCCTTCCCTCAAAGACATTTACTCATCCCGCTGCCTAAGCAGAGCTGTGGCAATCTCAAGAGACAGCACCCATCCTGCACATCACCTGTTTTACTCTATTTCATGTTGTGTGAACACTTGGATGCTGCTAGATTGTCATTGTACACTGTGCAATGACAATAAAAGGATTCTGATTCTGATTCTGTAACAATTTACATGTGATAATTATTGTTTTTGGTCATTTTTGAGTGGATAATGTCTGTACACGCATAACAATACAAACCTCAGGACAACTGGTTTAAGTTGTTTTAATGGTGCTGGATTGTGGATTTCTTTATGAAGTATTCATGTTGGATTTTACACTACAGTCCAGAGGATGTGACTGCATTCTTGAGTGTCTCGTCTCAGTGCCTCTTCCCATTCTAGAGAGTAACGATGGCTAACGTTAATTATGAATTGAAGTTTGCTAACATAAGCCTAGACTGGCTTCCTGCACAACACATACGTTCCAAAGAGCCCTATTGAAAAATACAAGCATTCAAGTTCTTCAAAAATAACTTGTACATTCAGCTGCTGGAGGTAATAGCAGCAGTAGCTCTGCAGATGACAGGGAGGAAGAGCACAGTGATACCAACGCCCTGTAATGTTATGTAGATTAATATGCTGACAGTATCTTTTGGGACTTCGAGGCTGGTTTATTGTATTCTATTTTATTTGTGAACAAAAGTCGTTTTTTTTTTTTTTTTCTCAAGGGACAGTGAGTCAATGACATCCAATCCACGTACAATATACAGCTGGTTTAAAATGTTATCAGAGTAACAAATCTTTAAGCATGTTGATGAAGTTTCTCAGTCATCCAGTTAATGGTCAATCTAAGTGCTGTATTGTAGACAACTGGACTTAAGAGGGTGCAAACCCAACAATCTTTCTACTGGATCAGTAAGTAACAAAACCTCCCTACTTATTAATGCTATCGGGTGTTCGACTCCTTTTCATAGCACTGAGATCATGGTCTCTATGTTAAATTGGGATTCTTATGGCTGTTTTCTGCTATGGAGAAAGCCAGGCTGTTAGTGATAGCCCTGTTTCTAATGCTGTGTTTGTGACAGTGGTGCCAACAGTAACGAAATAGTAGGAGGAGGGAAAGATGGAGTTTTAATTAAGAAATTCATAATGTTTGTTTACTACATGTTTTGTTTATTACAGATCAAGATTTAATTTCCCCCATTTGAATAAAAAGTGACAGCCCTAACTGACCCAAGCCTTACTTCCCAAAGGTGTCACAGGTAAGCATTCATACCAAACTTCTGTCCGATATTGAATGAATGGGACGTAGTGTCAGAAGATTTCTGTAATTTATGTCAACTGTATGGACACTTACACTTCCTCAGACCAGTTTTCAACCAGCAAATGCCAATATGGTCCACACTAGAGAAATGAAAAAATAAACAGACAGTTATATTTTCTCTCACATCAGGCAATACAAGTCGTGACCTTGTTAAATATGAGATCATTCTTCTCAATTAATCACTATGACTGTTTTGTATAAAGCTATACCAGAGAGTGTCCACTCTCCACAGTGAATCTTCCTTTCCAGCCAACAGGAGCTTCACCCCTGAGTCTCCTGGATGATTGTAGCTCAGGTCCAGTTCTCTCAGATGGGAGGGATTGGAACTTAGACTTGAGGTCAAAGAAGCACAGCCTTCCTCTGTGACCAGGCAGCCTGACAACCTACACATACATGAGAGGGCCATGGTTTTACTCCAAAGATCTTAGTATGTCTGGTGGTACCGTTTACCAGAAAAAACATACTGTGGCCACTGCTCTATAATCGTCTCTCTCTTCCTTGAAGATAATGTAATGTAATGTAAAGATTGTATGAAGATAATGTTCTGTGACATTAGGTACCTTCCCAGACATAAAGCTGCATACAAAATAAGATTTAAATATTCAAAATCAGGATTCCTGACCTGAGAGTTTCCATTTTGCAGTGTGGACTCGCTAGTCCAGTGCAGAGCAGCTTCACTCCTGAATCCTGCAAATCATTAATACTCAGGTCTTGCTTTCGCAGACTGGAGGACTGGGAACTGAGAATTGAGGCCAGAGCTTCACAGCTTTTCTCGGACAGGTTACATACATCCAACCTGAAGAATTTTAAATAAAAAAAGGTATATAACGAAACATTAAAAAGTTGTCATGGTATGCGAGATCGAGGTGAAGTCTGGACAAATGAGTCTTGAGTCTTTTGTGGAAGATGGAGAGTGATT